>NC_083343.1:35404647-35725569 GCF_019175385.1 Lycium barbarum | reverse complement strand
ACTGGTTATGATTCTGTATGTCCGTCCGGATTATCTGTCCGACTGGTTATGATCCTGTATGTCCGTCCGTATGAACCCTGATTCTGTCTGTCTGGACTATGATTTTGTCTGTTTGTCGGGACTATGATTCTGTCCGTCCGGCTTATGAGCCTGTCTATTATATTTCTGTGCTTCCGGTCCAGATCATGATTATGTTTGATATATTTCTGCTTTACATACTCGGTACATTTTTCGTACTGACCCCCGGTTCTTCGGGGGCTGCGTTACATGCCCGCAGGTACAGACGCACCTGGAGACACGCCTCCAGCGTAGGGTTCTGATTCAGCTATTTTGAAGAGCTCCTTTGATCCGGAGCGTACACTTTTGGTATATATCTTCTGTTTTCCGTATGTTCTGTATGTATGGAAATGCTGGGTACGGCGGGGCCCTGTCCCGTCATATGATTCTGTATGTCTGTAGAGGCCTGTAGATAGATATGTGGGTTACGGGTTTCATCTGTTTGGTAGGTACGAACGATTTTGTGACTCCGTCTGTATGTTAGCCTCATCGGCTTATCTGTAAATTTCTGTATGTTCAGGTATGTATATGTTCGTGCGCGTGCAGTATCTGTATCGGCCTGATTTTGTAAACATCTGTTTGAAAGAAAAAAACATTTGTATGGTACGAAGTTCTGTCAGGTAGGTATGTACGGGTACCCAGTTAGGGTACCAGTCGCGGCCACGGGGTTGGGTCGTGACAATACCAAGAATAACATCAAAATCTATCATATTCAGCTCAATCGAATCAGCTATAGTATGACGGTCATAGTGTCACGACCCAGCTAGGGGTCGCGACGGGTACCCGGGGCTAACCACCGAGCACCGCTCATACTATTACTTCTTAGATTCATTCAACAATCATTTATCGGTTTCATGCTCATTTTACAAAGAAATTGCTTTTCATTACAAAACATAATGCTTTTATACAATAACATATATCAATATATTTACACAATATCCATGTCGTGGAACCAGATAACCCACATTGAGTATCTACGAGCCTCTATTGGATTACACATACAACTGTACACAAAAGATTCATCATGACCACCTCCGGAATGAGGGAGTGCTTTCAGTCAGCTAACAACTTCTAAGAGTCCGGAGCAAGATCTCCTCCCTGTCTACCTGTGGGCATGAACACAGCGTCCAAAGAAAACGGACGTCAGTACGAACATTCGGGTGATCTGACTTCGGAAGGCCATAACCCCATCAATATTTGGGAATTTGGGAAAACTCCTAAAATTAAAGTTGTATATAATTGAAATACCTTTCCAACCATAGGTCGTGAGCCTGTATGTGACATCGGGATAAAGAGTTATGGACGTTTTAAGGCAGAAAGGTCAAGTTGGGCAGTGAAATGGGCCCAACCCGATTCCAATCCGGGTCAGGCCCATTTCCCTTGTTATTTAAGGGAAGTTTTAGCCTTCTCCTCCACATTTTCAGACCAAAAAGACCCAAAAAATTATAGAGAGAGAGAGGGAGGAAAGCCTTAGAGAGAAAAAACAAAGTTTTGATCAGAATCTAAGAAGCCCCGAATCCCGAAGCTCATGAAGTGAAAAGTGGTGTACGTTGCGTTGCCTTCAATTTGAGCTAAAAATCAGCCAAGAAGAAGAGTGTTGACGTGGTTGCTGCATACTTAAGGTAAGAGTAATTTCCCTTTTTCATTGTTAACAAGTTTATTTAGTGTTTTAACGGATTAGAACGAAGAAAATAGCATTATAAATTCGTTTGTTGTTTTGTTGAGATTTATGGATCGGGGGCTGTTTTAGTTTGATTAAATGGATGGAATTGGCTGCGTTATCATGTATAATAATTGTTGATGTTGTTGACAAGTTGCTATTCTTGAATTTGGGAGAATAAAGTGTATGAAGATATTATATACAAAGCGTATACCGGGCTGTTTTTATATGATTTTCGTGGCTGTTTTGTGACAATATTTTGGGGCTGTTTGGTTGTTGTTATGAATTGTTTTGTGGGCTGGAATATCGTGGGATTGGCTATAGTTGTTGTTGTTGTTGTTGTTGTTGTTGTTATTGTTGTTGTTGCGTTTGTTGTTATACCATAGATATACGAAAATAAAGAAGTGTATACAAGCATTGGTATACGAATGTATATTGGGCTGTTTTGGAAGTGATTTAAGAATGGATTTAATTCTAGTTTGATATGAAATTGTTGGTGTTGTTGCTGTTGGGATTTTGATTGATGTTTGGCTAAATTGGAATCAAGAGAATTGTTATGTTTTCAGGGGAAATGCTGCCCGAATTTCGTTAAGTTTCATTCATACTTGGATTGGTTAGTAAGTGATGTGGATGATCTAACTGTGGCTTATGTTATATTAATTTTAGACCTACGAGCTCGATAAGTTGACGTTGGACATTTAAATAAGCGTTAAAGGTACGTAAAGGTGACCCTTCTTTCTTTTTGGCATGATCTTTATGAAACAAACAGACGACGTGTATTTGATTCCAAAGAAGTTCCTATTCTTAGAGCTACTAGGATGGCTAATGTTCTTGATTTCCAGAAGCTATTTTATTATGTCTTGATATGTGTCCATGATTCTAGAAGTTCTATTTTGATATAATCTATAGTGACATTCCAAGGGTACTTGATATGATTATTGTCTTGATTATCAAATAATGGTTCATTTTGATTATTCTATTGAGTCTCAGATATGAATTAGTTTGCATATGGTTTCTCCCTACTCTGCTCGTGCATGCCTCAATATGTCTTTCACCGAGTCCCGGGTCGGGTATGTTTTCGTGCACAGTTTCACTGCATTGTTCACCGAGTCCCTCACTAGAGGGCCGGGTACGGTATATATATATATATATACATATATATGATGATATGATGTTGTGATGATATGATGATGTGATTATGGCGCCAAGGATGACTTTATTCACTGAGTCCCATAATGGGCCGGGTATGATATATGATATTGATATGCATGATTTACGTTTTATAAGGCAAATGTATTGGTATTTGGAATGTCATACTTGTCTCCTATGACCTGTATTTCAGTTATGATCCTCTTTACTGTGTCACATGCTTTACATACTCAGTACATATTCCGTACTAACCCCCTTTCTTCGGGGGGGCTGCGTTTCATGCCCGCAGGTACAGATAGTCGGTTTGGTGACCCTTCAGCATAGGACTTCTACTCAGCTATCTTGGAGAGCTCCATTGTTCCGGAGCCTAGACTTTTGGTACAGATCTTATGATGTATATTTATATGTTTATCCAGGGGTACGGCGGGGCCCTGTCCCGTTATATTTCACTATCGATACTCTTAGAGGTCTGTAGACATATGTGTGGGTTGTGTATAAGTTTTGTTCATTTGTGTCTATACGATGTGCTATGGATATGTTCGTCTGTTGTGGCAGCCTTGTCGGCTTGCATATGATACTGATATGTAGTGGCAGCCTTGTCGGCTTGCGTATCATATTGACAAGTAGTGGCAGCCTTGTCGGCTTCCGTACCATATTATGTTTTGATTAGATGTGACTCCTCAGGAGACAGGTTATCTGGATATATATATATATGATGACATTATGGACCTTTGGATTTCTTTCGTAAGTTTCCATATTGTTCTTAGATTCAGTTGACTATATCTAACAGGTACGTATACGAGTGTCCAGCTCGGGCACTAGTCATGGCCCACGGGATTGGGTCATGACACACATCTAAAGCATGCATTACCCGCAATGCTCTCAATATATCCTCTATGAAGTTCTACGGGTCCTTGTCTGGTTTTAACCCAAAGAATTCCGGAGGGTGTAGGTTGATGAAATCACGAACTCAGGCACTAACAGCCCTATCACCATGACTTGCGCCCTGCTGCTGGGCCTAAGCGGCTACTAACTGAGTCAACAACTGGACTACGTCTCGCGAGTCCTGATCTGAAGCAATAAGGGGAGGGGCTGGAGGCCGAGGGGCCAGAGGAACTGGAGCCCGTCCATGCTATTCGGCCACTGGAGAAATAGAGGTAGCATGCGAGGGAATGTAGCTCTGAGCCTCGCAATGTCCTTACTCAACCGGGGATTCTCCGCTAGTAAATCTCCAACAGCGCCAGTATTGTGCTGAATTTCTTCTTTCTTGGAGGAATCGCTAAAAATTAAACAGGGAAAAATTAAATAGTTCCATTCTTAACTTGGCTCGATCGAACGATCTAAGGTGAGAATGAAAGGTCAATCATTCCTAAATGCCCTGCAGCCTTCTGTTTATAAGTGTGGCGCGCTTCACACCCATAAACAAGACTCTACCGGACACGGCTCATAAACACACCCTAGGACGAACAACTCTGATACTACTTTTGTCACGACCCAACCGGAGGGCGATGATGGGTACCCGAAGCTAACCTACCGAGCACCTGCTAACATGCTTCTCATAGTCATAAGTAGATGGGCCACAAAAGTTAACTCATGAATGTCACAATCTGTAAGGGCATGAGTCCACAAGTTAAATGCACATCTATATGATCATCATCAACTATGCCCAAATGCGCAAGCTGACAAGGCTGCCAAAATGATATACAAAAATATGAATCGATGAGGTTATAGAACATCTAACTATATACATCTATCTATGAGCCTCTACATGGAGTGCATCGAATCATGAGGACGGGACAGGATCCTGCCATGCCATATATACTATAACACCTCGTACCTTAGCTTTAGGATACATCATAGTAAATTCATATGAGTTGGAACAAATTAAGGTTGACATGAGGTTATAGCTATAAGACCCCATAAGTTAGATGAATTTTGAAACTATTATATATCCTCTGGATATGTTATTTTGCCTTAAGTGAAAGATTTTCTTTAAAAAGTTTGATAAATATGACTTTATATAATTATTAATATTACTACCTTTTGGATACGCTTTAAATTATACACGTGGTACAAGGAAGTTTATAAATGGAATTTTCTTTATTATAGGATAGAAATTATTTCTTACAAGAAAAGAAAGTTACCATTTTACCGTTTTGAGAATTAATAGTTCAAAAATTTGTACTCTTGATATTAGTTTGAAAACAAAAAATAGAATTTGATAATTTATAATTTTTATCAATGTCTTAATTTTTATGAAATATTAGTATATGTTTTAATTTTATGAAGTTCTTATGTTTTATTTGTTACATAATTAGTATTTTAGAAATTGGTTAATTAAGGGAAATATTATTTTTGGGATAAGTATCAAACATGAGATAGACTAATCTTCCACGTTACTAAGGGATAAGTATAATTTTTTTGTCCGACTCATTTGTAAATTGTGGAATGATTTATGTCACGACCCAACCGGAGGGCCGCGACGGGCACCCGGTGCTAACCCATCCAGGCACCTCTTAACATACTTTCACATTTACCTCTAGGTGAGCCACATAGCTAAATCATACTTCCTATCCATAATTCATGCTAATTCCATTCGACAACAATACATTTATATCATCATTTGCAACCCTGCCCATATCAATGTACATAAGCCGATGCGGCTACCAAAATGATATCCAAAATATAGGCCGACAAAACCAAACACATCTAACTATATACACATGTCTACGAGCCTCTAAGGAGAGTATGTCATATCATATAGGCGGGACAGGACCCCGCTATGCCCATGAATATATACACAAAAACATCAACACCAAAAGCTGCAACTCCGAATGAAATGGAGCTCCGCTATGTAGTCCTTGAGTAATAAAGCTATGGATCAAGTCTGTCTCCCTGGCCACCTGCGGGCATGACGAAACGTCCACAAACAAAAGGATATCAGTACGAAAGCATAATAGACAACATAGAAATAGCATAGGATGAGAAATAGTATTATCTTCGTCATAAGCACTTACTTGATTCTCATAGGGACTTTCCATTTCTAATGCGAGATTATGTACATACATCTGTATCCGTATTCATATTTGTATCCGTGCTCATTTACATTTCGTATCCATAGTCGTATTCATATACATATTCTTATTCGTATTCGTATCATATTCGTATTCATACTCATTTCTATATCATATACATATCCATATCATATGCATAGCATTTACATAGCATACCCGGCCACGAAGATTCAGTGTTTCACATACCCGACCATGGCTAGGCTCGGTTATCAAACATACCTGGCCAGCCAAGGCTTCAGGGTTATCCGTACCCAACTGCAGAGGTGCGCGCGCGTTACATAAATATATATTCTACCTGGCCTTATCAGCTCGGGGTTCCATAATAGTCATACATAGACACATATACGTAATAGTTCATAAGCATCTTTAGCATCATTACTATTATCATCGTCATCATTAACATCATCACCATTATCGTCTACATCTATCCCAATAGGATTACTCGTCATATGGGAATTTAGTACAATCGTAACATATCGAGAATCATAAGCTTAGTAGATTTTGAAGATAGCATCATTTGGAGGACATCATAGATTTATAGAATATTTAGATTGTTAGACCCCGTATTTTTATACGTCGAGTTATTCGCGAAGGAATCAACGTGAGTTAAAGACGGAACCCTTCCCGGACACGAAATAGAAACCTTTAATTTTTAATTTCTAAATTAGAACTAATTGTTTATAAATTTTAATTAGTATAAAATTATTATTGGAGATTAGGAACTACTTAATTGTGGTGTTAATTAAAAATTAGTGGCAACAATGAGCCAAGAGGAACATTAACGTGCCAATGCCTAGTGATGACTCAAAGTCATCTAAAATAAGGCTATTACTCATTTAAATATTGGCAATTCATTATTATATGAAGGCATGCTATTACATGTTGGAAGACTCATTTAAATATTGGCAATTCATTATTATATGAAGGCATGCTATTACATGTTGGAAAACTCATTTAAATATTGACAATTCATTCTTGTATGAATGCAATTGACAAAAGGTTCACGTGGAAACCTTATGGAAGACTCTAATTATTTAGCATGCCACATTATTCTATTACTTAGTGGACCTAATATGACCATATGGTCTTCCACTAAAGACCAAAAAAATGGTCTTCAAGAATAGTGTGCAAATGAGGCATTGAATTGAGTTAAATATTAGACCAAATACACTCCACATGGATTAAAATTCTGTTGGTCACGGGTAGAGCTTAGGAAGAGCATATATATATATATATATATATATATATATATATATATATATATATATTATATGACTCACAAAATCAGCAAAACCCTCATTCCATCTTCAACACATAAGCTAAAGAGAGAGAGAGAGAGAACATAAGCCATGGCATTCGGCCATGGCTAGCAAAAAATTGAAGCTCAAATTTGTTGATCAAAAATCAGATTTTCAAACTATTCCAACCCTTAGGAAGGTGCATAGCAACGTGGAGTAGTCATTGGAGCAACAAGAACAAGTATTATTACATTTCATAAATTCTAGTCAAGTTGAGAAGTCAAGTGTTTAAGGTAAGGTTTAAATTTCTTGGCATGTATTAAGGATTTAAACGTATGGTAGGTGTGTAAATATAAATTGCATGCATGAAATCATGAATGTTGGTGTTGGAATGTTGTGCGGGCTGTTCGGAGTGATTCTCGCATCTTGTCTTGGATAGCCTCGATATAGTACTTGAATGTATAGTTATTGGAGTTAGCTTGACTATTATGTAATTAATTTGGATATAAGGAAACCATCGTCTAAATTGTCTAGAAAAGAATTACTAACGTTGGGAAACGTTTTGAATCTCCCCGTAGCTTAACCATAATTCTTGACGTCTTAATATAGGTTTAAACTTTGGGCAGTGTATACGTGTTGTGTTACGAATAAATGCCAAAGGTATGTAAAGCTAACCCTTCTTTCTTTTGGCATGTCTTAGATCTAAGTGATGAATGATATCAATTTTGGGGTAATCCTACTCATAAGTTTCAAGAGTGATTTATGATTCTTATTCACTTCTTAATGTTAGAACTCTCCAGTGATTGAGCCTCCCCCTTCAGTCTTGTGTACGTTGGATAATAGTCGATATATATCAGCTTCTATTTTTAGGAACTCTATGACGACTCCTGTCTTGACTTCTATAAAATGTTTCATACTATATTGACAAGCAACGTTTTGTGACTTCACTACATATTCATACTGGATATATCATATGTATTGTTATTGTTCCACCTGATCAGCTGGATTATGATAATCTTAAGCCGGAAGCGGCTGCCCGAATGGGCCATTATTATTAAGCCGGAAGCGGCTGCCCGAAGGGGCTTTCATTATTATGCCAGAAGCGGCCGTCCGAAGGGACTATTGTGTTATTAGCCGGAAGCGGCCGTCCGAAGGGACTATTGTATTATTAGCCGGAAGCGGCTACGAGTAGGATATTCTATATTTATATTGTGTATGCTAGAATTTGTGTAAGGGACCATATGGCATGGTTCAAAATGCTGTTCCAGGTTACTGCCGGGTTGCTTTCTAAACTTGTTTACTGTTACGCTTTTCCTTGTTTATGATTCAGTAATGCTTTACATATTCAGTACATATTCCGTACTAACCCCCTTTCTACGGGGGCTGCGTTTCATGCCCGCAGGTTCAGGGATGCGGTCAGACAATCCAGCCAGCTAGGAGGAGTCAGCGTTGAGAGTAAGACAGCTCCACCTGCTTCGGAGACTATTCCTGTTTTGGTATAATTTTGTGTGTATATATTATGGGCACGACGAGGCCTTGTTCTGTCACTTATGCATGGTCATACTCTTCTAGTAGTCTGCGGACAGCGTGGGTGTCATGGATACTGTTTGGCCTCACCGGCTACTGTTTTGTTGTACAGAAGCATCAACAGCCTCATTGGCTTGCATTGTGATATGTTACATATATATATATAAATATCTTTTGGGATGTTTGAGTACAGGTAACATAAGTTAGGTTATCAGGCAGGTTAAGCTCGGTCACTCATCATGGCCCTAGGTTAGGTCGTGACAAAAGTGGTATCAGAGCAGTTCAGTCCTCGACATGTTCGCAGACGGTGTCTAGTAGAGTCTTGTTTATCGGTGTGTTGTGCACCACATCTATAAACAGGAGGCTACGAGACATTAATAGGGTGTCATTCCTTCTTTCGTGTTAGAGATCGTGCAAATAGAGCTGTGTCATAAGTGAAGTCCTTAATCTAATAGTCTTGTATGATTTCAGCAATGACTAGGAAGAGTAAACCGACAATAGCCTAGAAGGGAGAATCAGTTGAGGATGAGGCAGTTAGCCAAGCCCCCAGGTCTACCAGAGCTCAGACTTATGCTGGGATACACATTCAGTCCCAGAGTGCTCCTACTTCCCCACCTCCGGAGGAGCTCAGAGGGGCATTTGATCCAGCCCCAGCTCTAGCACCAGTACCAGTACCTCCAGTCCCTTAGCCAGATGTTCAGGGTCAGGAGATGAGAGAGATGGGAGATGCTATACGTTTGTTGACTGAGATACTTGCTACCCAGGCTGGACGACAGGATAGGGGTCATGAGTATCCAGATAGGTCTGCTAGTGCTAGGGCCCCAGATTTTCTTACATTAGGTCCCCCAGAGTTTAAGGGCACGAACCCTAATGTTGATCCTCAGGAGTTCATAGATGGTATGCAGCGTACCTGAAATGTGATGAAGGCGTCAGCTACAGAATATGTTGAGTTAGCTGCTTATAGATTGCAGGGTATAGCAATTAATTGGTTTCAGTCATGGAGATTATCGAGGGGTAGGGATGCTCTTCCGCCGACTTGGCAGGAATTCTCGGATGCCTTCTTGCGCCATTATATGCCACCCGAGTTGAGGCGGGCAAGGGTTGATAGGTTCCTTAACTTGCAGCATGGCAGCATGTCTGTTAGAGAGTATAGTGTGGAGTTTGATTGTTTAGCCAGATATGCCCCTTCTATTGTACAGGAAATGGAAGATAGAGTTCACCGGTATGTGATGGGATTAGAGCCAGGGTTGCAAGAGGCTTGTATGGCAGTAGCAATGCAGCCAGGAATGGATATAGCTCGTATTCAAGCTTATGGTCAAGGGTCAGAGGATTGTAGGCGCCAGCGAAAAGGTATCTCGGAGCAGAGTAGTAGTCAGCCCAAGAGGGCCAGGTCAGAGGGTCAGTATAGAGGTTCCACTAGCGAGAGCAGACCCCAGTATGGTGCGCCTCTGCAGTTTCGAGGATCTCAGCGGTGTAGGGAGACTTCCCTTAGGCAGAGACAGAGTCCTTCTTATGCATCGGCTTCTCAGCAGCAGGTGGGGTCAGGGCAGGAGGTGATACCCCTTCCTCGATGTGCGACTTGCGGGAAAGGTCATGTAGGACGGTGTCGTCAGGGTGTATGCTATACTTATGGTGATCCGGCGCACTATGCTAGAGATTGCCCACAAAGAGTGGGTAGTATTGTTCGTGAGAATTCGATAGCAGCGTCGTCACCCTTAGTGAGGGCCCCAGAGATAGGACTCCAGACTTCTTCTGGCCGAGGTAGGGGCGGAGGTAGAGCATCTAGCTCCAATATTGGGCCACATCGTATCTACGCTCTAGGTGGGAGACCGGGTCTAGAGACACCGCAGGATGCACCATCAGGTATACCCTTCTTCAGATAATTTATTGATGGATCTAAGCTATATACGAACTGTCCCTTATCCCTAGGACATGATGTATTACAACATAAGTTAGAAAACGAGCATAGCGGTTAACGGGGTAAATCGAGACAAAAGACTTAGTGAAACACTTAATTAAAACCTTAAGGGGGGAAGTGCCCATAACATAGCAAGACCATAGCTATAAATCCAAACTAGAGTAAACGAATAGAAAACTACCTCTGATATGTAATCTTTTAGTTATTATAACATGATAATAGCGGTATCAGATACGATTAATTTGACCTTAAATAGTATCGTCAGGTTTTACTCTACTGTTTAGCAATCCATAAAACTTCTATAAGTTAAAAATTTCCAACATTCGTGAACGATTGTTCTAAAGGGGGGAAGAATGTTAGACCCCGTATTTTTATACGTCGAGTTATTCGCGAAGGAATCGACGTGAGTTAAAGACGGAACCCTTCCCGGACACGAAATAGAAACCTTTAATTTTTAATTTCTAAATTAGAACTAATTATTTATAAATTTTACTTAGTATAAAAATATTATTGGAGATTAGGAACTACTTAATTGTGGTGTTAATTAAAAATTAGTGGCAACAATGAGCCAAGAGGAACATTAACGTGCCAATGCCTAGTGATGACTCAAAGTCATCTAAAATAAGGCTATTACTCATTTAAATATTGGCAATTCATTATTATATGAAGGCATGCTATTACATGTTGGAAGACTCATTTAAATATTGGCAATTCATTATTGTATGAATGCAATTGACAAAAGGTTCACGTGGAAACCTTATGGAAGACTTTAATTATTCAGCATGCCACATTATGATATTACTTAGTGGACCTAATATGACCATATGGTCTTCCACTAAAGACCAAAAAAACGGTCTTCAAGAATAGCGTGCAAATGAGGCATTGAATTGAGTTAAATATTAGACCAAATACACTCCACATGGATTAAAATTCTGCTAGTCACATGTAGAGCTTAGGAAGAGCATATATATATTTTATATGACTCACAAAATCAGCAAAACCCTCATTCCATCTTCAACACATAAGCTAGAGAGAGAGAGAACATAAGCCATGGCATTCGGCCATGGCTAGCAAAAAATTGAAGCTCAAATTTGTTGATCAAAAATCAGATTTTCAAAGTATTCCAACCCTTAGGAAGGTGCATAGCAACGTGGAGTAGTCATTGGAGCAACAAGAACAAGTATTATTTTATTTCACAAATTCTAGTCAAGTTGAGAAGTCAAGTGTTTAAGGTAAGGTTTAACTTTCTTGGCATGTATTAAGGATTTAAACATATGGTAGGTTTGTAAATATAAATTGCATGTATGAAATCATGAATGTTGGTGTTGGAATGTTGTGCGGGCTGTTCGGAGTGATTCTCGCATCTTGTCTTGGATAGCCTCGATATAGTACTAGAACGTATAATTATTGGAGTTAGCTTGACTATTATGTAATTAATTTGGGATATAAGGAAACCGTCGTCTAAATTGTCTAGAAAAGAATTGCTAACGTTGGGAAACATTTTGAATCTCCCCGTAGCTTAACCATAATTCTTGACGTCTTAATATAGGTTTAAACTTTGGGCAATGTATCCGTGTTGTGTTACAAATAAACGCCAAAGGTATGTAAAGCTAACCCTTCTTTCTTTTGGCATGTCTTAGCTCTAAGTGATGAATGATATGAATTTTGGGGTAATCCTATTCATAAGTTTCGAGTGTGATTTATGATTCTTATTCACTTCTTGATGTTAGAACACTCTAGTGATTGAGCCTCCCCCTTCAGTCTTGTGTACGTTGGATAATAGTCGATATATATCAGCTTCTATTTTTAGGAACTCTATGACGACTCATGTCTTGACTTCTATAAAATGTTTCATACTATATTGACAAGCAACGTTTTGTGACTTCACTACATATTCATACTGGATATCATATGTATTGTTATTGTTCCACCTGATCAGCTGGATTATGATATTCTTAAGCCGGAAGCGGCTGCCCGAAGGGGCCATTATTATTAAGCCGGAAGCGGCTGCCCAAAGGGGCCATCATTATTATGCCGGAAGCGGCCGTCCGAAGGGACTATTGTTTTATTAGCCAGAAGCAGCCGTCCAAAGGGACTATTGTATTATTAGCCGGAAGCGGCTACGAGTAGGATAATCTATATTTATATTGTGTATGCTAGAATTTGTGTAAGGGACCATATGGTATGGTTCAAAATGCTGTTCCAGGTTACTTTCGGGTTGCTTTCTAAACTTGTTTACTGTTACGCTTTTCCTTGTTTATGATTCAGTAATGCTTTACATATTCAGTACATATTCCGTACTCACCCTCTTTCTTCGGGGGATGCGTTTCATGCCCGCAGGTTCAGGGATGCGGTCAGACAATCCAGCCACCTAGGAGGAGTCACCGTTGAGAGTCAGACAACTCCACTTGCTTCGGAGACTGTTCCTGTTTTGGTATAATTTTGTGTGTATATATTATGGGCACGACGGGGCCCTGTTCCGTCACTTATGCATGGTCATACTCTTCTAGTAGTCTGCGGACAGCGTGGGTGTCATGGATACTGTCTGGCCTCACCGGCCACTGTTTTGTTGTACAGAAGCTTCAGCAGCCTCGTTGGCTTGCATTGTGATAAGTTACATATATATATATAAATATGTTTTGGGATGTTTGAGTACAGGTAACATAAGTTAGGTTATCAGGTAGGTTAAGCTCGGTCACTCGTCATGGCCCTAGGTTGGGTCGTGACATAGATATTTGGCCAAAGAACCATTCCTTATGAAAGAAGGGTAGCCTCACATACCTTTCCGTTCAACTATTTTATCATTTGCACGTTCTCCTTGAATGCTCACGTTTCTACCTTCATTAGAGTTATACTACCATTAGAAAATCGTTAGCTTAGCATACAAGACTAAAACTTAGAGAAAATTGGACAAGATCTACTTTATTTATACGACTTCCTCCATATCGTATATCAAATCCCAAACATCAATATTTTCATTGACAACATCATAATAATAGTCTTTATTCTCATACATTATCCATATTCTTCAATTCACTTCAGGTCACCCATATCCATGGTCATAGCACACTATTACATTCACTCACATACAATGTCTATCCCATGTTCTCAATATCATTTATAACATGATTATATTCATAACATATCGAGAATCATTACTCAACCCAAACTATTACACAAAATTGACACTATTCCCAGATTCATGACCCATTTTCTATCTCCTTCTAAAATCCAAGTGTTTCAACTTCTCAATACCTTAAATAACATGGAAAGATCGTAAAACTTACATTAGATGTTGCAGGAATAAGCTTTGGGTGGAAATACTTCACTTGAGCCAAAAACCTAGTTCATCTCCAATGAAATTTCTTGGCTTGGATGATCTTTAATGAGTTTCTTACAGTTGGTTTTCTTAGTTTGAAGAAGTTGATCATAAATTTCTCTTGTGTTCTTGTTGATGAAGAGTGGAGAGGGTTTCTAGAATGTTCTTGAAGTGTTGGATGAAAAATGAAATGAAATAATGACTTGGTCCCTTTTTAATAACGTGAAATCTGATCTATCGGGCAAATTATACGGACACTTATACGGTCCATATAAGTGACTGTGAAATTGCCCCTTCTTCCACTCGATTCTGTGTCCATTATACGGTACATTTATACAGGTCGTATATTTTATACGGTCCGTATAAGTGACCATGAAATTGCCTCTTCCGCATCTCGCCTCTGTGACAATTATACGGCACATTATACGGGTCGTATAACTTTATACGGTCCATATAAGTGACCGTATAATATTACCAGTGAGGGACTTCACTGTGACAATCCTACTGTCCATTATACGGACCGTATAATCGACCGTATGACTCATCTTTTCACTGATCTTGTTCTTGTCACTTGGTTTGATCTCCAATCCTTATAGAACCTTCTTGAAACTTGTTTATCACCTCATTAACAATCTAAGGGACGTTATAATTCTTCTCCAAGATGCTATTAAATCATCATTAACTTGTTACTCGTAAATCCTTTTCGATACATAACATATACCTTGCCTTTCCTCGGCAGCTTTCTTCCCTTATCTCGAATGTCTTTGAAATCTTAATTAGGGTCATCAAATGTCATTTCTCACTCATTGAAATACCATATATTTCGTGCTCTTCGTTATTCTATTCACTGTGCATCAATGGAAAATTTTCCGAGGTGTAACATTCTTCCCCCCTTAAGGAGATTCTCCCTCGAATGTTAAGTTTTCGGGGATTCTTTAAAATTTCGCAGAGTTTCCTCTATAATATGGCACTACCGTCCTGTCACAACAGCCAATAATAACAACGCCTCACAGGGCCACAACATAATAGCAATAGAGTTTGGCCACACACGACCCAAAAGCATAAAAGGAAAACATACATACCTTATGATCTTAATGTCTCGTCTTGGATTTCTTCTAGGGGCTGAAATAAATGCGGGTATTTGGACTTCATATTTTCTTCCGCTTCCCATGTCATTTCTTCTTGGTTGTTGTTTCTCCACAAAACCTTAACTGAGGTTACTTCTTTGTTTCTAAGCCTCCGTACTTGCCTATCTAATATGGCAATGGGTTCCTCCTCATAAGTTAACTTTTCTGTCACTTGTACATCATTTACTAGCACGATCCTAATAGGATCTCCAACACATTTAGGAAGCATCGAGACATGGAAAACTGGGTGAACTGATTCCAAATCAGGAGGTAGATCTAACTCATAGGCCACTTTGCCTACCTTGCGCACAACCTCATAAGGCCCAATATATCGGGGATTGAGCTTCCCCTTTTAGCCAAATCTCATTACACCCTTCATTGGTGACACTTTCAAGAATACCCAATCCTTCACTTGGAATTCTAAGTCCTTTCGACGATTATCCGCATAGGACTTTTGACGACTTTGGGCTGCTAATAACTGATCTTGTATGAGCTTAACTTTCTCTATGGCTTGCTGGACCAAGTCTGGCCCTATAAATTTAGTCTCTCCTACCTCGAACCACCCATTTGGGGATCTACACTTTTTCCCATATAAAGCTTCATACGGTGCCATTTGAATGCTAGAATGATAACTATTATTATAAGCAAATACAATAAGTTGTAAGTGATTATCCCAATTACCTCCAAAACCTATCATGCATGCCTGTAACATATCCTCAAGAGTCTGAATGGTACGTTCAACTTTTCCATCAGTCTGCGGGTGAAATGCAATGCTAAGGCTCACTTGAGTCCCTAAACCCTCTTGAAAGGACTTCCAAAAATTAGCTGTAAAATGAGTTCCTCTAATTGAGATAATAGATGTTGGGACACCATGGAGTTGCACTATTTCTTTAACATAAAGCTTTGCATAATCTTCTACCACATATGTCATTCTAACTGGTAAGAAATGAGCTGACTTCGTGAGTCTATCCACAATCACCCATATAGAATCATACTTACGTCAAGAACGGGGTAAACCTGTAATGAAATACATGTTAATCACTTCCCACTTCCAAGTTGGAATTTCTATAGCTTGCAATAATCCGCCCGGCTTTTGGTGCTCAATTTTAACTTGTTGACAGTTGGGACATTGAGCTACGAATTCCGCTATATCTTTCTTCATTCCATTCCACCAATATATAGTTTTAAGATCATGGTACATTTTCGTTTCTCCGGGGTGGACGGAATAACGGGAGCAATGAGCTTGTCTCAATATTTGGTGGCGTAAACCTGCCACATCAGGAACACATAATCTGCCTCGGCATCGGAGAACTCCGTCTCCTGCAATCTCAAATGATGACTTCTCCTTCTGAGGGAGTGTATCTCTGTAATGCATTAGCATGGGATCTTCGTATTATCTCTCTTTCACTTCTACTTCTAGCGACAAGACTGCTGAGTTCTGAATTGTAGTTCCCCTGCTACCTGAGTCCGCTACTTGAACTCCTAGGCTAGCTAACTGTTGGAGCTCACGAGCCATTTCTCTTTTCTCTGGCTCAACATCACATAAACTTCCCATAGATCTACGGCTAAGAGAATCAGCCACAACATTTGCCTTTCCAGGGTGATATAAGATATCAACATCATAATATTTTAGCAATTCCAACCATCGTCGTTGCCGCAAATGCAACTCTTTCTGCTTGCAGATATACTGAAGGCTTTTATGATCTGTATAAATATCCACATGGACACCATATAAATAATGTCTCCACATCTTTAATGCATGAATCACTGCAACCAATTCTAGATCATGGGTTGGATAATTTATCTCATGTTTCCGTAGTTTCCTGGAAGCATACGCAATCACCTTACCATGTTGCATCAACACACAGCCTAGCCCAATGCCTGAAGCATCGCAATAAACAACATATCCTTCCAATCCCTCTGGAAGTGTCAAGACTGGGGCAGAAGTCAACCTATCTTTTAGCTCTTGGAAACTACGTTCACAAGTATCTGTCCATTGAAACTTTGCTGATTTCTGGGTCAGCTTTGTGAGTGGTGCAGAAATGGAAGAAAAACCTTCAACAAATCTCCTGTAATAACCTGCTAAACCCAGAAAGCTACGAACCTCTGTTGGAGTTATGGGTCTTGGCCAAGTCTTCACGGCCTCAATCTTTTGGCTATCTACCCGAATACTATCGGCTGCAACAATGTGCCCAAAAAATGTAACTGAGTTCAACCAAAACACACACTTAGAAAATTTGGCAAACAACTCTCGAGTTTGAAGAATTCTAAGGACAGTACGCAAATGATCCGCGTGTTCTGGCTCGGATCTGGAATACACCAAGATGTCATCGATGAATACAATCACGAATAAATCTAGAAAAGGCCTGAACACATAGTTCATCAATTCCATAAATATTGCCGGTGTATTAGTTAGCCCAAATGACATTACTCGGAACTCAAAATGGCCATATCTTGTTCTGAAGGCTGTCTTAGGGATATCTTTCTCCCTAACTCTCACTTGGTGATACCCGGACCTCAAATCTATCTTTGAAAACCACTTGGCACCATGTAATTGATCAAATAAGTCATCAATCCTCGGAAGAGGATATTTGTTCTTAATCGTCACCTTATTCAATTGTCGATAGTCAATGCACATTCTCAAGGAGCCATCTTTCTTTCGGACAAACAATACGGGTGCTCCCCACGGGGATGAACTAGGCCTAATAAAGCCTTTCTCAAGCAAGTCCTTCAATTGCTCCTTTAACTCTTTCAATTATGCGGGAGCCATTCTATAAGGAGGAATAGATATAAGCTTAGTGTCTGGCAACATATCAATAACAAAATCAATCTCCCGCTTAGGAGGAAGGCCTGGAAGCTCTTCCGGGAACACATCTGGAAATTCATTCACTATGGGAATTGACTGAAGAGTCAGCGGTTCAGCTTCTATATCTTGAACCCGAATTGGATGATAAATGCAACCTTTTGTGATCATTTTCCTTTCCTTTAGATAGGAAAAAATAAACCTACCTTTTGGTGACGCAGTATTCCCTTTCCATTCTAAAACTGGTTCTCTTAGAAATTGGAAACGAACCATTTTCATTCTACAATCAACATTGGCATAGCAAGAAGCCAACCAATCCATGCCCATAATAACATCAAAATCTACCATTTTTAACTCATGCAAGTTGATCATAGTACGACAATCACAAATCAGAACTATACATTTTCTATATACTCAGCTAGCTATTACCGATTCACCAACGGGTGTAGACACCTCAAAAAGGTTTGATCGACTCTTGTTTGACTCCAAACCGACCCGTAATATACGGAGTAACATATGACAATGTGGATCCCGGATCTATCAAAGCATATACATCATGAGAAAATACCAATAATATACCTGGGACCACATCAGGAGAAGACTCAAGATCTTGGCGTCCAGCCAAAGCATAAATACTGCGCTGAGGACCGCTAGAATTGGGGACTCTCCCTCTGACACTATCATGGACAACTGGCGCATGTGAACCTGGTCCCATAGGGCGTACTGATGATGAAGTTCCGGCTACCGACCCTGAAGGCTGGGTCCTACCTCTACCACCAACTGAGAGGCAATCACTCATAATATGGCCTGGTCGACCACATGAATAGAAAACCTCTGAACCCAATTGGCATGGACCCCAATGTAACTTCCTACACTGGGAACATCGTGGCACGGGTGGCCTCGCCTTACCCAAATCACCTCTGAACTGAGATCTGAAAAGCTTTGACTCGGCCCGGAACGAGTAGATCTATCAAATCTCTGGCCTGAAAATCGTGGAGGCGCACTAGTCATAGAATAGCCTGAATGCCTCGAAAACTACTGTCTGTGCCCGCCTCTAAACTCACTCATCAGACCCGAAGATCTAGCCCTCTTGCTATGTCCCCTATCATGCTCACGCTCACTTCTTTGTTGTTGTAGGCTTTCTTCTATATTTTGAGCATGGGCCTGAATGCGTGAAATATCCATATTGTCCATAAGGGACGCAGTCAAGCACCTATCCATCAAATGTGGCCCTAGGCCTTTCACAAATCGATGCACTGGGTCACCCATATCCGCTACCATGGCCGAAGCATACCTAGCCAAATAATTGAAGCGGAGACTATACTCTAAAGCACTCATACTACCTTGCCTCAAATTCAAGAACTTATCGGCTCTAGCTCGCCGAACCTCTGGAGGCAAATAATGTCGGAAGAAAGCATCTACAAATTCTTCCCATACCGGGGGAGGTGCATTGGCTCCCCGTGAAACCATCTAAACCATGTACCAATGAACCGCAACATCCCTCAATCTATAGGACGCTAACTCTACCGATTCGGTGTCCGAAGCATGTATCAATCGAAGCGTCCTTAACATTCCATCAATAAAATTCTGAGGGTCCTCAACCGGCTTTGATCCAAAGAATTCTGGAGGTTTCAAGCTAATGAAATCACGGGCCCTTGCACTAACAACCCTATCACCTTGCCCTGTACTTTGCCGCTGAGTTTGGGCAGCAACCAATTGAGTAAGCAAATGAATGGCCTCTTTTATATCATGGCCTGAAGCATCCGGTGGAGGGGCCGGAGGTGCTGGAGCTGGGGATGAGGCTCCATCACGCTCCTAAAAAATAGGCACTGACTGGGAGGACTGAGATTGAGTTGCATTCTGGGACTCACTTTCCTCTGCAACTGTTGGCGGTGCTCTTTCTGCCACTGTCTTGCCCTTTTGTGTTGTCGTAGCCTTTCTCTTTACAGGCATCTCTGAAATACATAACGTATCGTTAAGAAAAAAAAAGTTCTTATGTCATAGCTCTATTGCACGATCTTATGAAGAAAGAAGGTCATTCATTCCTAAAATGCCCGCAACCTCTTGTTTATAAGTGTGGCGCGCAACACACCCATAACCAAGACTCTACTGGACATGGCTCGTAGACACACCCTGGGATAGAACTGCTCTGATAACACTTTTGTCACAACCCAACCGGAGGGTCGCGACGATCACCCGGTGCTAACCCACCCAAGCACCTCTTAACATACTTTCACATTTACCTCTAGGTGAGCCATATAGCTAAATCATACTTCCTATCCATTATTCATGCTAAATCCATTGGATAACAATACATTTGTATCATTATTTGCAACCCTTCCCATATCAATGTACATAAGCCGATGAGGCTAACAAAATGATATCCAAAATATAGGCCGACAAGGCCAAACACATCTAACTATATACACATGTCTATGAGCCTCTAAGGAGAGTATGTCATATCATATAGGCGGGACAGAACCCCGCTATGCCCATGAATATATACACAAAAGAATCAATACCAAAAGCTGCAGCTCTGAATGAAATGGAGCTCCGCTATGTAGTCCCTGAGTAATAAAGCTATGGATCAAGTCTGTCTCCCTAGCCACCTGCAGGCATAACGCAGCGTCCACAAACAAAAGGATGTCAGTACGAAGAATGTACTGAGTATGTAAAGCATGATCAATATCAGTATGAAACCATAATAGACAACATATAAATAGCATAGGATGAGAAATAGTAGTATCATCGTCATAAGCACTTACTTGCTTCTCATAGGGACTTTCCATTTCTAATGCAAGATTGTGTACATACATCTGTATCCATATCCGTATTCGTATTCGTGCTCATTTACATTTCTTATCCATAGTCGTATTCATTACATATTCTTATTCGTATTTGTATCATATTCGTATTCATACTCATATCTGTATCATATACATATCCATATCATATGCATAGCATTTACATAGCATACCCGACCACGAAGGTTCAGTGTTTCACGTACTCGACCATGGCTAGGCTCGGTTATCATACATACCTGGCCAACCAAAGCTTCAAGGTTACACATACCTGGCCCTACCAAGGCTTCAGGGTTATCGGTAACCAACTGCAGAGGTGTGCGCGCGTTACATAAATATATATTCTACCTGGCCTTATAAGCTCGAGGTTCCATAATAGTCATACATAGACACATATAAGTAATAGCTCATAAGCATCTTTGGCATCATTACTATTATCATCGTCATCATTATCATCATCACCATTATCGTCGTTCATTACATCTATCCCTATAGGATTACTCGTCATATGGGAATTTAGTACAATCGTAACATATCGAGAATCATAAGCTTAGCAGCTTTTGAAGATAGCATCATTTGGAGGACATCATAGATTTATAGAAGATTTAGATATTTGGCAAAAGAACCATGCCTTATAAAAGAAGGGTTAGCCTCACATACCTTTCCGTTCAACTATTTTTTCACTTGCACGTTCTCCTTGAATGCTCACGTTTCTACCTTCATTAGAGTTATACTACCATTAGAAAATCGATAGCTTAGCATACAAGACTAAAACTTAGTGAAAATTGGACAACATGTCCTTTATTTTTACGAATTCCTCCATATCGTATGTCAACTCCCAAATATCAATATTTTCATTCGCAACATCATAATAATAGTCTTTATTCTCCTACATTATCCATATTCTTCAATTCACTTCAGGTCACCCATATCCATGGTCATAGCACACTATTACATTCACTCACATACAATGTCTATTCCATGTTCTCAATAACATTTATAACATGATTATATTCATAACATATCGAGAATCATTACTCAACCCAAACTATTACTCAAAATTGACACTATTCCCACATTCATGACCCATTTTCTATCTCCTTCTAAAATCCAACTGTTTCAACTTCTCAATACCATAAATAACATGGAAAGATCGTAAAACTTACATTAGATGTTGCAGGAATAAGCTTTGGGTGGAAATACTTCACTTGAGCCAAAACCCTAGTTCATCTCCAATGAAATTTCTTGGCTTGGATGATCGTTAATGAGTTTCTTACACTTGTTTTTCTTAGTTTGAAGAAGTTGATCATAAATTTCTCTTATGTTCTTGTAGATGAAGAGTGGAGAGGGTTTCTAGAAAGTTCATGAAATGTCGGATGAAAAATGAAATGAAATAATGACTTGGTCCCTTTTTAATAACGTGAAATCTGATCTGTCGGGCAAATTATACGGATACTTATACGGTTCGTATAAACTTATACGGTCCGTATAAGTGACAGTGAAATTGCCCCTTCTTCCACTCGATTCTGTGTCTACTATACGGTACATTTATACGGGTCATATAATTTTATACGGTCCGTATAAGTGACCATGAAATTGCCTCTTCCACATCTCGCCTCTGTGACAATTATATGGCACATTATACGGGCCGTATAACATTATACGGTCCATATAAGTGACCGTATAATATCACCAATGAGGGACTTCACTGTGACAATCTTGCGGTCCATTATACAGACCGTATAATCGACCATATAACTCATCTTTTCACTGATCTTGTTCTTGTCACTTGGTTTGATCTCCAATCCTTATGTAACCTTCTTGACACTTGTTTATCACCTCATTAACAATCTAAGGGATGTTATAATTCTTCTCCAAGATGTTATTAAATCATCATTAACTTGTTACTCATAAATCCTTTTCGATACATAACATATACCTTGCCTTTCCTCGGTAGCTTTCTTCCCTTATCTCGAATGTCTTTGAAATCTTAATTAGGGTCATCAAATGTCATTCCTCACTCATTAAAATACCGCATATTCCGTTCTCTTCGTTAGTCTATTCACTGTGCCGCAACGGAAAATTTTCCGAGGTGTAACAATTTACATCTTCGATTATTTTATACCTTTAAAACCCATTTTGTGTTTTGTACGTTAAGTAGTTGAGTGCATATATATGTATAGTTATATACTTCCACCGCCAAGAGGAGCTAGTAGGGGCATAATATTAATTCATGTTCTTAGCACTTTGGGGAAAATATATAGAAATTTTGTGTGTATTTTCGTTCCTGAAAAAACATAAAGCAACAAGTAGTTGTTGAAAATCTCTCATCTTCTCCTTCCTTTATAACGAAGGAAGTTGCGGAGACATAATTGAAGCTTTTCATCTTACGGAAATTCCCTCAAGTGTGTTATGTAAAAACTAGTTCATTCTAGAGAATATAGTTGTGTTTTTTCTGTCAATTACATGATTATAATATTGGTTTCTTGCGGATCCTAGCAAGTCAGAGATTACTTCATAGTGAAGTAATCTTGGAATTGAAGTGCGCTTGAGTTCTTGAGGTAAGAATCCATTTTATTTCCATGTTTATGAGTTTATCAGATGTTTATACAAATTTTTGGAGGAGGGAAGTTGTGGGAAGGAGTTCCAATATATGTTGAAGTTCATGTTGGGTTTAGGGACTGTTTTGACCATGTTGTTGGTGTGTTATGGAGCTGATTTCTTTATGTATGGGTAGTAGTTGATATTGTTGTGGTGTTATTGTTGACAAGCTTTGTGAATTTGGAAGAAGTTAGTGTATACGGGCATTTATTGAGTTGCCTTGGTGTACACTTTTGTATATTGGTGGTTTGAGTTTAGAGAGACTTATATGAGATGGTTGTTGTTGTTTTTGGCTGCTGGTTCTGTTGTAGTGATTACGAATAGGGGGAGATGCTACCCAAACTTATTTAAACAAGTTGCTAGTGTGGAGATTCGACAAAGTCTCCGAATGGTATTAACCATATGCCTTATTGTGCTTATGTAGATTAAACTCCATTGTGCGTTGCTTTGGGAAGTATTGTAGCTTGAGGAGATTGAGGTATGTTAAGGCTAGCCCCATGCTTTCAGAAGGCATGATCCCTTGTTGTGAACCTGTATATGATACCTTCAATAATCCTGTTTCTAAAGATGCCAAAGCTTATAGTTTTTGTTATCCTTATGATATCATTGAGCTTGTTTCATGGCTATTAATGTTATTCATTGATGTCGATCTCAACTTATGATTTTTTTCCTACAATGTGAGATGTGCTCATGATGATGGTTACATAATAATAATAATCCAATCAGTTTAGGAACAGGTTCTTAAGGAATGTTTTATAGGACATGAATAGAGTGATAGTAGAGGATCCCTAATGAGGTATTTAGTGTTCGAAGAGAGGTTTATGTTGTATCTTAGGACTTGGTTAATGTTTAGTCAAGTGGTAAGAAGTACTAATGGCGTGAGCTGTGCTTATAAGTCTTATGCGATTATGTAGACCCTACGAGTTAGGTGATGACCATGAGAAGTGCATAGAGACTACTTGTACAAGTTTGGTCATGATGTCAATTATAATTGCCACTGC
This sequence comes from Lycium barbarum, assembly GCF_019175385.1. NCBI lineage: Eukaryota > Viridiplantae > Streptophyta > Magnoliopsida > Solanales > Solanaceae > Lycium > Lycium barbarum. Next base: position 35,701,294 of record NC_083343.1, on the reverse strand, counting down.
TCTACGACCAGTAAGACAGATGTTACCATCGGACTACGGCCGGTTGGGCATATATGTGTTTACCACCAGGCTACGGCCGGTTGGGCAGTTATTACTACCGTGCTACAGCCGGTTGGGCAGTTAACACTGATCAGTCGGGCATTTGCGCTCTACCGTCGGGCGATAATCGGACGGGCAGTTACCACCGTGCTACGGCAGGTCGGGCAGTTACCACTGATCAGTTGGGTTAGCACCAGGATGATAAGTAAGTTAGAGACACAGTATTGTACATGGATGTAGCTAAGCACAGGAGAGCACAAAGAGATATAGAGGCTGGATTCTCATTACTAAGTCAGAAGTGCCGAGTTGATTCTCATTCTTCTTCTTGCAGTATATGTTCATTATGTTATATTTCCGCCATACATACTCGGTACAATTTTCGTACCGACGTCCTTTCTTGTGGACACTGCGTTCATGCCCGCAGGTGTAGACAGACGGGACGAGGATCTTCCACGGTAGGCTGCTTTTAGGTACTAGTTTTGGTTGGTGGCCTCTACTTTTTCCTAGAGCATTGCCTAGTCAGGATTGTATATGTATTTGGTGTTAAGGGTTTGTCGGGGGCCCTGTTCCAACTTATGTACTTCAGTCATGTTCTTAGAGGCTTTGGAGACAGATCCCTGTGTACAGCTTAGTTATGTTTTGTTAGTGGATAAGTTGACGTCGCAGGCCCATTGTATATATACGTATGCATGATATTATATTCATAGTTGGCCTTCTTGGCCTTATTTTGCTGTTTGAGACATCGAGGATGTGAGTTATAAGTTGGTTCGCTCAGTTTCCGTAAGATGCCGGGTGCCGGTCATGCCTCACCAAGGTTGGGGTGTGACATATACACAAAAGAATAGTACCTGTAAAACTGTAGCTCCAGAACAAAGGGAGCACTCCTATAATACCGCTGATGAAGCAGCCTTGGGGTCTGGTCCATCTCCCTATCTACCTGCGGGCGTGAACGTTGCGTCCATAACAAAAGGACGTCAATACAAATAATGTATTGAGTATGTATGGCATTAATAACAACATAATAAAAGTATGAAAAAAGTGTGAGATAGGAGAAATAAATTGTACATCTGTTTGCCTCTTAAGGCGGATATCATGCATGCTTAACTTTAAAAAAAAAAAAATTCATACATACATAATATAAGTGTTATTGTTGCGGAATGTGCAACCCGATCCATATATCATGTCATCCAACGTTTGGGGCATCCCGCGTTCGGGGTAAAATCATAATCTACCCACCCCAGTTGTGTGCACATCTATATGATATGTTTGCCTCTTAAGGCGGATATCATGCATGCATACCTTAAAAAAAACCTTTTCATACATTTATAATATAAGTGATACTGTTGCGGAACGTGCAGCCCGATCCATATATCATGTCATCCCGCGTTCGGGGTAAAATCATAATCTGCCCACTCTAGCGGTGTGTACCTCTACATGCTTGCCAGTCTGACTATAGCGCGGTGCGGTGTAAGAAAATATATACATATATATAAAGCATGCATGAGAGCCCAAATGAAAGCTACAAATGTATCGGTGTGACGTAAGGTCGGTAAACCTCCGATTTCTCTTGTGAAATCATCATCATCGCTATATCTCACCTTGAAAGAACAATTATCATAAGGTGAGATCAATAACAATGAATAAAACAAATAATCATGGAACAAGCTCAATAATATCATGGGAACATAAAAAATCATAAGGTTTTGTATCTCTTGAAATGAACTCATAATCATCATGAAGGACATTTAACAATGATATCATAAAAACCTTGAGAATCATGACCTTCTAGTATTCTTTAGGAATAAAAGTATTATGAATATTGTGTGTAGGTTCACAACAAGGAATCACGCTTTAAGAAAGAAAAGGTTAGTCTTAACATACCTTGTCTCCTTAGTATACGGATCCCACGAGTCCTCGTAAGCTCTACGAGTAAACGAAGTATCCGTATCAACGATGGGTTCATAACTTATAAGGGAACTCATTTAGACATTTTGTCGAACATCTTATGTGCATAAGTTTCATGTAACTTGTTTTACTTGATCCTATACATATTTTGGCATCACAAACTCCCCATTAGTTCTTTTCCTTCTTCACAACTCACTTAAAACTCCAACATCTTCATACTACAACTCTATTTGCATAACCATCCCAACAACATCACAACCATATCAAGTCTAGAACAATTCATGACTCAAACATAGCTAAGAACAAGTTCTAGCACAATTAAACTTTACTTTCGCATGGTCTCCTTCCCATAACTTGTATAAAGGCCAAATAATACTATAAACATGAAGATGGAGTGAAAATCTTACCTTTAACCAGAAGGAGAACTCTAATTTTGAAGTTTCTTCACCTCCAAGAAGTCTCCAAATTCAGCACCACAAGGAGCGAAACAATCTAATGATGATTATGGAATTCTTTATGTTAAAATCACTTGGTTTGCCCTAGATTTTGGTCTTAGATCATATGAGGACTTTTAGAGAGAGTTTTGAAAGTGTCTAGGTCCAAAAATGGTGAAATAATAAGTGAGGGTAGAATTGGGTCTATTTATAGTAAATCTAGAAAATTCTGGACCGACATAACCTGCAGCGAGGTTTGCAGCGTCGCATAGCTTGCTGTGAGAGCCGCATGCCAAGTCGCAGACTTTACAAAATAATCAAAATTCTTCTGTCACACTATGCTGCACCTTGTGCGTCTCTCAAACATGGGTCTGCATCTTAGAGAGTGTGCTCTGAGAGCCACATATTGCGCCATAATATGACACTTGGTCGAACTTTCGCTGAAAATTAACTCCGATGATCCGACAAGTCTTAGACCTCCCTTGTCACGTCCCAACTAGGGGCCGTGATGGGTACCCGGAGCTACCCTACCGAGCACCACCCATCATACTTTTCATCAAATTCTTCTTAAATATACATTACTCTCAGCACGGAACTCGTCATAATACAATCATTATCATTTCCAAAACATCTACCTTTGTGCACATAAGCCTGCGAGGCCATCAAAAATGATATACAAATATACACGGTAGTAATCACGAGACATCTACTACCCACACATAAGTATCTACGAGCCTCTAACCGGAATACTGGAGTCATAAGGACGGGACAGGTGTCACACCTTAGAAATTTCCCCCGTGAACGTACAACGAATAGACTAACGAAGAATACGAGTATATGGTGTTTTAATAAGAAGGGAACGACGTTTGACGACCCTGAGTAAGATTTCAAAGGTAATTGCAATAAGAGATAGGTTATGCTCCACAACGACTACTTATGGGTTCTGAAAATGTGAGAAAAAGTTGCAGATTTACACTTTGGCCCAGTCAGTCGTAAAATGAAATACGGACCGTAAAGTGGTATACGGCCCGTAAACCACCATGTCGTATTTCAACTTACAAAACTTCAACTTTCTGCCAAATGATCAAATGGTTAAATATGACTTGGAATACGGACCGTAAATCGAAATACGAACCGTAAACTGCGATTGTAAATCACCATGATCCCCAGCATACCTTTCTGGTTTTGTTATGCTTAAATACGACCACAAAATACAGCCTGTAAACTAGGTTTAAGACCACTGTACACTTCAACTATTGTTCATTCCGGATCAGATTTTAAGTCATTAAAATGAGACCCAAGCTCATTAAATTCATTTCATCTCCACGACATTTCTCTCTAGAAACTCTAGAGTACTCTCTACTCTTCATTACAAGAAAATTGAAGGAAATCCATGATCAATAACACCAAATCCATGAGACAAAGTGTATGAAACCTAGCTAAGGTTCATCTATCTCAAGAAAACCCAAAGAAAGTGAAGTAGGGTTTTGATAATAGAGGAGTAATTCCATTCAAGGCTTGTTCAACCATCATCTAAGGTAAGTTTCATGACTAAACCATGTTGTTTAATGTATTGTAAGGTTAAGATACTTGAAATGTAAAAAGACATAAGAAATTTGTCATTCATGAGTGAATAGTGTCATAGTTGGATGGTAGTTGGGTTGAATCATGAATGTTGGAGTGTTGTGATTATGAATACGTTATAAATGATATTTAGGCCATGAAATAAGTATTATATATGAGGAAACCCAATAGTAAGCTATAACCATAAATGTGGAGAAATTGAAGAGAAATGGAGGATTGTGGTCAATGTATATAAATGAAGATTGTTAATTTCAATACTGTGAATGTTGTTGTGAGCGTTTGGGAATTGATATAGAATATGGGAAAAGTAGTATAAACAAAGGAAGTGCTGCCCAAACTTTCCCTAGAAACAGTAGCGCGTTCTTATAGTCGAATTAACTAACGTCAGTGCGAATTCTCTCTTTAGGGTAGAAGACGTGATATCGAAGGAGAACAAGCGAACGATAGCTTAGTTAAATGTCAAAGGTATGTGAGGCTAGTCCTTTATTTCTAATGGCATGAATCTTGTAGCATGATTTTCCTTCCTCTTCGTGAGTTCCTATATTCCAGAAAGCTAAAAGCCTATGTATGTGAGTAACTATATAAGATAAGAGATACGTCATGAGTCCTATAATGAAAATGATGATATCTATTGCTTACACTCACCTTATATGCTACTTCCTTCAAGGTGAGGCAGAATGTCAATAATTGCTCCATAATGAAATCGGGGGATCACAACCTTACGTCACCCCGATAAAGTAAAGCTGTTTTAAGCCTTATGCATGTGTTATGATAAGTATGTTACGATAAGCATATTATAATGAGCATGTATGATGATGATATAACACCACGCCTATTGTCGGGCAGTCACCGCCAAGGCGGGCAGCTATACGATACATCATGGCCAAATGGAATGGGCAGACACCACTAGTGGGCGGCATGAGATCACCCCGGACGCGGGAGGCCTGGACGCAGGCTAATGTTATGATTATCACACCGATCCGATACGGACGGGAAGCTTATATATTACTACACCGCATCTATATGGGCGGGCAGCTTATACATTATGCATACATGATATGATGACCAGTATGAGTAAGACAGCATGACTTAATTCTTTTATACTTGACAGTCAAATATAGATGTTCCATATTGATATTTCCTTTATGTCATTGTTCTATTTCATTGTTTATGCCTCTCATACTCAGTACAATGTTCGTACTGACATCCATTTTCTTTGGACGCTGTGTTCATGCCCACAGGTAGACAGGGAGGAGAGCTCGACCCAGATCCGTAGTAGCTGTCAGCTGATTAAAAGCACTCCTTTGTCCCGGAGGTTCTTGATTATTCTTTTGTGTATTCTCATGTATATGTATTTTTGGGCATGACGGGGTCTTGTCCCGTCCTTATGTTTAGCACTCCAGTAGAGGCTCGTAGATACGCAGTGTGGGTTAGATGGTCTCACGAGATGCTACTATGTATATGTATATATATTATTTTGATGGCCGAGAGGCTTGTGCATATAAACGTATTTTTGTTCTCGAATGAAAATATAATTTTCTTATGTCCTCAGTATAAATTGAAAAAAAGCATTAAATGAGTGAGATGAGTAGTAGAGCGAGTGGTGCTCGGTGGCTAGCCCCGGGTACCCGTCGTGGCCCCTAGCTGGGTCGTGAAAATAGGACCCCGCCATGCCCCAAATATGTACACAAAAGAATATACAAATAGGTTGAACCTCCAGAGTAGTGGGGTGCTCCTGTACAACTGCTGAGTAAGCTCCTAAGCGTCTGTACCGTCTCCCTATCTTCCTGTGAAAATGAGTACAACATCCATAAAGAAAAGGACGTCCGTACGAATAATGTACTTCATATGTAAGGCATATATGGTAACATAATAAGGAAATATAGAAGGCATAAGATGAAAAGATAACTGTAACTACTTGCCTCTTGAGGCGGAATCATGCATGCCCACTTTTACCTTTAAATCCAGATTATAACACATATATACAGATATGAGTAAGCTGTCTGAGTCATATGTCATCACTAGCTCACGTTTGGGTATCCCGCGTCCGGGATAGTCATCTCACGCCGCCCACTAGTGGTGCTGCCCATGCCATATAGACACGGTGTAATCATCCATAAGTCACCCGCCTTAGCTGTTACATCCCGTATTTTCATGTGTTGGAAAGCGTGTGAGTTAAATGATATTAGTAATGGGCACGAGGTTATCCCCCAAGCTTATAAGTGGTTAAAGTGATGGTACGCATGTATCGTAAGGAATTGAAATTTAACCAATCGAAGAAAATAAATTTCGTCGAGGTTCAAAATTTATTTGAATGGAATACGGTCCAAGCTATAATATCCCGTATTTTTGGACTAGAAAATTTAATCGTCCAACATGAGCAAATTTACCCGAGCCCGGAGAATTAGATCATATCAAAGGATGAAAATCAAGAGCTTGGTGTATACGAGGAATGAAGTCCCAAAATTATTTAAGGCAAAAGATGTGACAACGATGATTGAAGATAATATTTTATGTGTGGCAAATGAGATTATGGACTAATGCTATATCTCATGAATATGATAATAAGTATATGAAGTGTGTTAAAAGTGGTTCGTAATTAAGTGAATTGAGATCAAGGAATTAATTATGGGTGTAAATGGGCTAGATGTTTAATTAGTAAAAGACATGGAATGATTGGTAATTTTGTGGTAAATGGCATGTGTATACGTGGCCCATGGAGATTACCCACCTGGTGACTATGTACGTTTGGTACCTTTGGTAATGACACGTTAAAGAATAATAATTCAAGATGGACCCAACGGACACAAATAGGAGTAGCTATCATTTTATTTTATTTGCTCCCACCTGTACTATCTCATTTTGGTTTTCACTTAATTAGTGAAAACATTGAAGGGAGCAGCAGCAAACGCATATAGATATATGCATACACACAATCTGCCATGGATAAATAAAGTTCACATGCGGAAGCAAATTATGGGGTGAGATGACACATAGGTCATAAGCACGCTAGTTTCCTCCGGATATTAGCAAATTAGAAATTTCTTCAAAGTGAAGTAAGGTGGAAGAAGATCATTTTTTCCATATTAGGTAAGAACTATTCTCTCCTAGGTATATTTAAATTCCCTCCAGTCATAGCTAAATTGTGAGATAGGAACTACGGAATTAATTGCGGGAAATCGGATAAATTGTTATTGGTATCATGTGGACTGTTTGGTGGTTGTTATAAATTGTTTGGTATGCTGGAATATCGTGGGATTAGCTGTAGTTGTCATTGTTGTTCTTGTTGTCATACTATATATATATACGAAAATAACAGAGTGTATACAAGTATCGGTATAGGAATATATATTGGGCTGTTGTGGAGGTAATTTAAGAATGGATTTAATTTTAAGGATTTGATATGAATATTTTTATTATTGTGTTGTGGGTATTGCTGTGATAACAGGAGGTTAATTGGAAGTTCGGGTTAGGCGAGTTATATAGAGGAAATGCTGCCCGATTTCCATTAAGTTCTTAGCTAACCAAAATCCTAATCAAGGAAGTATGAATTGAAGAATGGTTCCTATAGGTAATTGGCTACAGCTTTACGAACTAGAAAATATAGTTACTAACGATAGCGTTACTTTTATATTAAATAGGCTAAAGGGGCGACGAAGAGAACGGCTTTGCGATTAATCGTTAACAGGTATGTAAAGCTAACCCTTTCTTTCTTTTTGGCATGATCTTTATGAAACAAATAGACGACGTATATATATATGATTCCAAAGAAGCTCATATTCATAGAGCCACTATGATGGCTAAATTTCTTGATTTCCGGAAGCTATTTCATTATGTCTTGATATGAGTCTATGATTCCAGAAGTTCAATTTTGATATAATCCATAATGACATTCAAAGGGCACTTGAAATGGCTATTGTCTTGATTTTCAAATGATGGTCCATTTTGATTATTCTATTGAGTCTCATATATGATTTAATTTGCATATGGTTGCTCGCTACTCTGCTCGTGCATGCCTCAATATATCTTTCACTGAGTCCCGGGCCAGGACAGGCTTTCGTGCACATTTTCACTGCATTGTTCACCGAGTCCCTTACTAGAGTGCCGGAACACGTTATATATATATATATATATATATATATATATATATATATATATATATATATATATATATATATATATGATAATATGATGATGTGATGATATGATGATATGGTGATGTGATTATGGCGCCAAGGATGACTTTATTCACCGAGTCCCTCACTAGAGGGTCGGGACACGTTATATATATATATATATATATATATATATATATATATATATATATATATATATATATATATGATGACAATATGATTATGTCACCGAGTCCCATAATGGGCCGGGTATGATATATGATATTGACATGCATGATTTATGTTTCAAAAGGCAAGTGTTTTGGTATTCTGGATGTTATCCTTGTCTTCTGTACCCCCCTATTTCAGTTATGATCCTTTTTACTGTATTTCGTGCTTTATATACTCAGTACATATTCCATATTGACCCCCTTTCTCCGAGGGGGCTACGTTTCATGCCTGCAGGTACAGATAGTCGGTTTGGTGATCCTTCAGCATAGGACATCTACTCAGCTGTCTTGGAGAGCTCCGTTGTTCCGCAGTTTAGACCTGTGGTACATATCTTATGATATATATATGTATGTTTATCCAGGGGTACGACGGGGCCATGTCCCGTCATATTTCACTGTTGGAACTCTTAGAGGTCTGTAGACATATGTGTGGGTTGTGTATAAGTTATATTCAGCGGTGTTTATACGATGTGCTATGATATGATGTCCGTCTGTAGTGGCAACCTTGTCGGCTTGCATATGACATGATATTGATGTGTAGTGGCAGCCTTGTCGGCTTGCGTATCATTTTATGATTTGATCAGTTGTGACTCCTCAGGAGACAGTCGATCTGAATATACATATATGATGACATTATGAACCGTTGGAGTTCTTTTGCAAGTTTCCATATTGTTCATAGATTCAGTTTAATTATATTTAACAGGTACGTATACGGGTGTCCAGGTCGGGCACTAGTCATGGCCCACGGGGTTGGGTCGTGACATTAGCGGTGCTGCCCGGCCGTATAGGCGCGGTGTAATCTTACATGTACATAAGCCAATGCATGCGTGGGAGCTCAAATAAAAGCTATCAATCTATCGAAGTGACGTAAGGTCGGGAATCTCCTATTAGGTTATGGAATAATCATGATCATCATGACTCAACTTGAAGGAACTAAAAACATGAGGTGAGACTAACAACAAGAAGCAACATTCATGAAATCATAAAAATAAGAATATCAAACTGATCATAGCATCATTATCATGGAACATATCTCATCTCTATTCATAAGAAGCTCTTAAAAATCATTAACTTCCCTCTTTTATAGTGTAAGAAGATCATGGAAATCTAGAGAAGAAATCACAATATAAGAGTCATGCCTTTGAAAGAAGGGGACTAGGCTCACATACCCTTATGTCTTCTTAATGACTAAGAGTTCTCCTTCCAAGCTCGCGATTCTGCATTCAAGAGAATCCGTACAAAATTAGCTCACTGAGAACATGCTTAAATCCAGACTAAAATGACTTAAAGGCTAACAAAAATTGGGTAGCATTTCCTTTGTTCCCGCAACTTTCTCCATATAATCAACAACTCCCAACTATCATAAACAATGCCCAAGACATCATAATCAATAAACTTGCTTAAGTTAAACATTATTCGATTCTTAAAATGCCCTTCCAATGTCATTCATAAACATAAATATGGCGTACCACCATATTCGTTCACATGTAATGCTTCTTCAACATTCTTCATTCATCACAAGATCATACTCATGGAACATCAAGAATTATGATTCATGTCAAGTTACTATTCAAGAATGCCATTAATTCCACCTTTGAGCTTTATATTCTACTCCTTTCCTTTATTCAAGTAATTCTACATCCAAATACTCTTATTAACATGGATTAAATGTGAAACTCACCTTTTTATCACATAGGAATGGTCCTTGGATGAAAATACTCCATGTGATAAAACCCCAACTTCAATTCCAAAGGGCTTTTTGGCCTCTAGCAACCCTAGAGAGCATCCCTGCACTTGAATTCCTTGGATTAATGATGTTTGATCTTTGATTTGCCTTGGAATTATGTTAGTAGGATGTATAGAATATTCTAGAGCTCTGAAGAAGTGTGGAGGAAATGAGAGAAATGAAAAATAATAACTTGGGTCTAATACATATACTTGCAAAAATCTAACCCGACATCGTTTTATGCGACACTTATACGGTCCGTATAATTTTATACGGTCTGTATAAGTGACCGTATAAGTCCATCAGAGACTGGTCCATTCTAAAACTGTTATACGGACCATAATACGGACCGTATAAAGTTATATGGATAGTATAAATGGTCGTATAACCCACTTTTCTCCCGAACTTGTTCTCGTCAATTCGTTTGATCGTCAATCCTTATGGAACCTTCTTAGCACTTGTTTAATACTTCATTAACAATCTAAACATCCTTACAACTCATTCACAAGACTTTACTAAATAATCTTTAACTCGATGCTTATGAAACCTTTTCCCCAAACGCGACTTATACCTCACTTTCGTTCGATGAACTTTCTTTCTCCGATTCATACACTTCAAAATCTTATCGCATACACTTTAAAACTACCAAATACCGTCGTTAATGTCATAAGAACTTCATGATCACCTTAAGCTAATGTTATTCTACGTACGACACAACGATATGAAATTTCGAGGTGTAACACTCTTCCCCCCTTAAGAACATTCGTCCTCGAATGCTAAGCTCTCGGGGTTTTTACAGAAATTTGGCTAGAGTTTCCCCTAAAATATTACACTACCATCCTCTCACAGTAACCCAAAATAACACTGCCACTCAGGGCTATGATATCACAACACACAATATGGCCACACACGACCAAAAGCATTAAAAGTAAAGCATTGCATTGCATACCTGGGGGCAATGGTGTCTCATAATGAACCTCTTCTGGGAGTGGAGATAAATGCGTATACTTGGACTTCGTACCCTCTTTCATTTGCCAATGCATCTCTTCTACTTCCGCGTTATTTCCTAATATCTTCATCAAGCTTACATCAGTTCTTCCTTCACTACTTCAAAACCCTTTGATAGGGCAGCAAGAAATTCTCATAAAATCTTTCAATAATCTTCCCCAAATCTTGTCGAAATGAAATTTTCGCATTCCAATGATTTAATACCCTCTCATTCTTGCAAGCTTTATACGACCACCGATATATATATTAATTCCAAGCCATCTTATAGGTCTTTTTCATCTTTCTTAAAGGCTTAACGTACACATCCTTAACATACCTTCGGAAGTTAGAAAACGAGATTTATCCGCTTATTTATTCCAAAATGGAGGTTTACTAGAATGACCTATCTTTCCCAAATCTCTCAAAATGTATCGATCTTCAAACACTGGTAGAGAACCAAGCATTTTGAAAAAATTTCATAGATATCTTATATCATTCTTTACAATTGCCACGCCTATTTCAGCTCTACATTCATCCCATTCTTGACTAGTACCACGAAATTGTTTTACACAAGTTTACTCTTTATTTCATTCTTTATCCACACTGCTCGCTTCCAGTTTCTTACATAATTCTATCTTACTGCATTTACTTCGCTATGCGGCCTTAATTTCTTCATGTTTGAGTACTCTAAGCTTGAAATTCTCGTATCACCCATACATTCCCTCTTCTACACGATCATACATATTTGTTCCTTTTCATTGTAGGTCGCTACTGTCAGGTATTCACATGCTTCCAACTAGTTCATTTCCATTTCAATCCTCTCCTATTATAAGCCCCGCACCTTTCCGTTAGCAAACGAATTACTAAATTCTGAGTCAAGCACTCTGCCTTTATGGCTTTCCCTGTACAATGCTTCTTAAATTGTGATGCGACATTGGAACATCGAGTCCATGTAACTTACTTGCGGTGGCTATTTCATTTGACTTCTTGTTTCAGTCCATCAATCCATTCCCCCCATAATCAAAATCTTACTCTCACCGTTTGTATCTCCTTACTATAAATAATTCACATGAGCCCTTATTATATTGAAATACAATTTTATTCTTGTCTACCTTACATTTGAGTCGAAACCGCAATACTCATATAATGTATCTTCTTAGGATCAATACTGCCCTTCCATCATATGCTCATCCTTTAACTCTACCTTGTAATCTACCTTATTGTTGTACGACTGCCGTGTTGGGTCCCTCTGTCACGACCCAGCCCCGTGGGCCGCGACTGGCACCCTACCTGGGTACCCAGACAAAATCACATATTCATTTACCAAATCCGAACGTATTTCAGAATTTCATAAAAGTCATATCAACATAGGTTATATCAAAATATGTCTTAAGCGGTCGCACAAATCAAAATGTCATATCGAATCCAAACGGAGCGGCGGAATAGACATCGCCGGTCATAAGTGCAAATATAAGCATAAGGGTCATTTAGGGCCATCATAACAAACTGACCGCTGTAAGACCATAAAACAAAATCAAACAGACATACATAGGACCCTCGCCCCACATATATGACTACAGGCCTCTACGAATTCAAAACAAAGACATATGGCGAGACAGGGCCCCGCCGTACCCAAATAGTCAAATATACAAAATATATACATAGCAAAAGAAGACTATACCAAAAGTGGACTCCGAGTCAAGAAGGAGTACTCCGAAAGAGCAGAGAGTGAAGCCTACAGTGGAGGATCACCAATGTCTGTACCTGCGGGCATGAAACGCAGCCCCCGAAGAAAGGGGTCAGTACGAAATATGTACTGAGTATGTAAAGCACGGAGTACAGAAATATGAGCCAAAACTGAAAGCAAACCGGATATCAAAGGGAAGTACCAATCAGTATATCAAAATCCGTATCAAATCATATACATATACATAATGCAAATGAAATCATGCAAACGCTCAAGAACGTGGTCGCCACTCCGACGCTGGCGTTACACACAGCATAACACCAGAAGGTTTCGAATCTCCGTACATCCCCGAACACAAACATAAGTGAGCGTATCGCATCACTATCCATATCACAGCATAACTCCAAACGGAACCCGGCCCTATGGCGAGGCCTCGGGAACCGTAACACAGTATACGGCCGAATTATCATAGGGCGCACGAATCATAACCGGCCCGGGAACCGGCGAACGAAGTCATAAGGAGGCACGAGCGGAGTCGTGAGCAAACAAATGCAAATCATATTTCAAAATAGCCTTTCAAAACATAATGATTTCATAAGTCATTTCATAACCCAAAATAATCGAATACTTAGCTGATACGAAGGTTTATTTCACAAAATGTTCCCAAAGTGGTACGTATGGCTCAAAACAAAACTTTACATATCATAATAGTCAAAACATGATTCATAGAGGGAAGTTTCAAGGTCGAAGATCTCATATCGAAGTTTATCCAAAAAGGGAGCCCAATAGGACAAATAGGGCGTCTCGGGGTTAGCGGGCCCACCTCGAGTCAAATTGAGGTGGCGAACATAATTTACGAACATTTAAAGGCCAAAAGATCATACATAATGATTTCAAAGTAACCCGATCACATTTCGATAGGTTTCGAACATTTGGTTGCATTCTAGCCAAAATAGAGCCTTTAGGCTTCAATTGAATTGAATGAATAGTAGTCGTTTTGTAGATCGGGTTTCGAGGAGCAGAAATGCTCCGGAGGTTCCAATTTCACCTAACATACTAAGACATGCCAAACGAAGAAGTGGGAAGCTTTACATACCTTATAGACGTCTTATGCTCTCCCAAAAATCATATCCCGTTTCGTCCGAAATCTGCAAATGGTCAAAGTTACCAATTTGAGATTCTTAGGCTTAAAGTTCCATTAACTTGATTTTTGTCTACCGAAATTTCGGCAGCATTTCCCCTATAAATCTAGCATCCCAGAGACTTAGCTCGGCTCCAAATACACCAACAACAACAACCCAAACATCACAAACAACATAAATCACAATCAAATCATTCTAACTTCAAAGTTCTACCTTACTACACAAGTTGACAATCTTTCATTCAAACTTCACAATTCCAAATCTATATCCACATTATTGTATTCATTCACTCGTTCAAGATTATGCAATCACATCCCAAATATATTCCAAACCATGTACAAAATTTCCCTAAATTCATTACTTTCCATATTTCTTTCTAAACATCAAAACTTACAACGAACATTCTAACTTGCGTCGTTTCATTTCGAATTTACTAACATCAACCATAAGTCATATTTAAAGTCTTTAGTATCATACATATACAATGATATACGCAAATATACAAAAGGTATACACTTTCCCGTAATGATCCGAAATCTTTTCCAACGCCAATTCAATTCCTTAAACGTTCATTTACGACATAAAGGCCACAACGACACATTGAACAAACTAAACAAGATCAAATTCACTACTCCTTCCACACCAATATGGCTCACGGCCAAACACACCCTTCACACACACACACGGCCATGCTCAACACAACACAATTCCATAATCTTCATGCAACTTTAATCACTACCACATATATACCCATTTCATAACATAAAAACAGAGAAATCATACCTTATTCTTGAAATTCCGATTTGCCGCAAACGTCGCTCTTTCGCTTAACTAATTATATCACGTCGGAGAGCGTCTTGCATACTCTATGAATACAAGAAGAACAAGATTTTTAGATTGGAAACAAAGCTAGGAATTTTTTTTTTCTTTCCTTGTTGCTCGGCCGAGAGCTGCTTTTGGAGGCTCTTCAATTTTTTTTTCTTGAACTTTCTAGGGATATACATGGTTAAATACATGCTTAAATGGTCCCATGCAAAGCACATGACCATTAATAATGGGGCTTGGGCCTTGGCCGGCCACCCATAATACTTGGGCCTCAATTTTTGTTAAATTTTTCTTGGCCCAATCCATTGAAGTCTCGTTTTGTAATTCCCGAAACTAATTTTTGAAATTCCAAATTTACCCTCGGCCTTCCCTGATGTCTTAACATTAATGATTTCATAACCAACATAGTCATGTCAACTAGAATCAAAATATTTCCTCATAACACACAAGTCTTAATTATTTCTCGATTTCCAATTATACGAAAACACGGAACATAACATTCTCCCCCCCTTAAGAACATTCGTCCCCGAATGTTAAATTAACCTTATAAAGTCTTATGACCCAGGCGGGGGAGTTCTTTATTATTAGTGGCATACAAAATTATTTTTATCAACCAACATAACAAACTGAAAGGTTTAGATTACCTGTGGACGTCGGGAACAAGTGAGGGTATTTCCTTTTCATCTCGTCCTCCGCCTCCCAAGTCATCTCCTCCCGATTATTGTTGCGCCACAGGACTTTGACGGAGGGCACTTCTTTAGTGCGTAGTCTCCGCACCTGTCGATCCAGAATAGATACAGGCTGCTCGTCATAAGATAACTGCTCCGTGACCTGAATGTCATCAACTGGGAATATCCTGGAAGGATCACCAATACATTTCCGCAACATAGACACATGAAACACCGGGTGTACGGCCTCCAAGTCGGATGGTAAGTCTAGCTCATAGGCGACCTCGCCTATCTTTCGAACGATCTGATACGGCTCAATGTACCGGGGCTCAACTTACCCTTTCTACCGAATCTCATGACACCCTTCATGGGCGACACCTTCAGGAACACCCAGTCGCCAATCTAGAATTCTAACGGTCGACGTCGTCTATCTGCATAAGCTTTCTGTCGACTCTGAGCAGCCAATAATCGTTCTCGAATAAGCTTTACCTTATCTACAGCTTCCTGGATCACATCTGGCCCAATCAGCTTAGTCTCGCCCACGTTAAACCAACCAATAGGAGATCTGCATTTTCTGCCATAAAGGGCTTCATACGGTGCCATCTGAATGCTGGAGTGATAACTATTATTATAGGCAAACTCAATAAGCGGCAAATGATCATCCCAGCTGCCTTTGAAATCAATAACGCAGGCCCGCAACATATCTTCCAGCGTCTGAATAGTGCGCTCGGCCTGCCCGTCGGACTGAGGATGAAAAGCTGTATTGAGGCTCACCTGAGTCCCTAATCCCTCCTGGAATGACCTCCAGAAATTTGTCGTAAACTGGGCACCTTGGTCAGTAATAATAGATATAGGGACTCCGTGAAGTCTGACTATCTCTCTGATGTACAATCTAGCATAGTCCTCAGCCGAATAAGTAGTCCGAACCGGAAGGAAATGGGCTGATTTCGTCAATCTGTCAACAATAACCCAAATAGAATCATACCTGCGTGGAGTGCGCGGTAACCCAACAACGAAATTCATATTAATCATCTCCCATTTCCAGGCTGGAATTTCCATCTCCTGTAATGATCCACCGGGCTTCTGATGCTCGATCTTAACTTGCTGGCAGTTCGGGCACTGACTAACAAACTCAGCAATATCTTTCTTCATGCCGTCCCACCAATACAAACACCTGAGATCCCGATACATTTTAGTGGAACCAGGATGAACAGAATACCGTGCATTATGGGCCTCGCCCATAATCTGCCGCCGTAAGCCCGCAACGTCCGGTACACAGAATCTGCCGTCATATAACAATACTCCTTCAGGCGAGATCTCAAACTCAGTCTTTGCTTTATTAAGGGCCACATCTCTGTACTGAATCAGGAGAGGATCTTCAAACTGGCGCTGCTTTACCTCCTGAATAATAGATGATTCAGCAACTGCACGAACAGAAATCCTAGAATCTCCAGAATCCGCCAAACAAACTCCGAGGCTGGCCAGCTGATGAATATCACGAACCAAATCTCTCTTATCAGATGGTACACCAGCCAGACTGCCTACGGACTTGCGGCTAAGCGCATCAGCTACCACATTGGCTTTCCCCGGATGCTACAGAATATCAACGTCATAATCCTTCAGTAACTCAAGCCATCTTCTCTGCCGCAAATTCAATTCTTTCTGCTTAAAAATATACTGGAGACTCTTATGGTCCGTATAAATATCGACATGGACCCCATATAAATTATGCCGCCAGATCTTCAAAGCATGAATTACTGCGGCCAACTCAAGATCATGAGTGGGATAATTCTTCTCGTGCGGTCTGAGCTGCCGGGAAGCATAGGCTATGACTCGACCGTGCTGCATCAATACACAACCTATGCCAATACCAGAGGCATCACAATAGACAACATACCCGTCGGGTCCCTCTGGAAGAGCCAAAACTGGTGCTGTAACCAATCTCTCTTTCAGCATCTGAAAGCTGCGCTCGCAGGCATCTGTCCACTGGAATTTCGCTGCTTTCTGAGTAAGCCTCGTCAGTGGTGCTGCAATAGAAGAAAAATCCTCCACAAACCTGCGATAATAACCAGCTAACCCCAGAAAACTGCGCACCTCTGTCGGTGTAGTATGCCTGGGCCAATTCTGCAAAGCCTCAATCTTCTGCGTGTCGACCCGAATACCATCTGCGCCGACAATATGGCCCAAGAATGCTACAGAAGTCAACCAGAATTCACATTTAGAGAATTTGGCATATAACTTCTGCTGACGGAGAATACCAAGCACCGTCCTCAAATGATCTGAATGCTCCTCGGCTGATCGCGAGTAAATCAGAATGTCATCAATAAACACAATAACAAACATGTCCAGAAAAGGCCGAAATACCCGATTCATCAGATCCATAAATACCGCTGGAGCATTAGTCAGCCCGAAAGACATAACTCTGAACTCATAGTGCCCGTACCGGGTCCTGAAAGCAGTCTTCGAGATATCTGACTCCCGCACTCGCACCTGATGATAACCTGAGCGCAGATCTATCTTTGAAAAATATTTAGCACCCTGCAGCTGATCAAACAAATCATCAATCCGGGGGAGGGGATATTTATTCTTTATAGTCACCTTATTTAGCTGCCGGTAGTCGATACACATCCGCAGTGACCCATCTTTCTTTCTAACAAACAATACCGGCGCTCCCCAGGGTGATGTGCTGGGTCTGATAAAGTCCTTATCCAACAAATCTTTCAGCTGCTCCTTCAACTCTTTCAACTCAGCCGGTGCCATCCTGTACGGGGGAATAGATATAGGCTGCGTATCTGGCATCAACTCTATAGTAAAATCAATCTCCCGCTCAGGCGGAAGGCCAGGAAGCTCGTCAGGAAATACATCTGGAAACTTACTGACGACCGGAACAGACTGAAGGGTAGGTATCTCCGCTGCAGTATCGTGCACACGAACTAAATGATAGATATAACCCTTCTGGATCATCTTCTTAGCCTTGAGGTATGAAATAAACTTACCCCTCGGCGATGCTGTGGATCCGAACCACTCTATAACCGGTTCCCCTGGAAACTGAAAACGGACTACCTTTTTCTGGCAGTCAACATTAGCATAACAAGAAGACAACCAGTCCATACCCATAATGACGTCAAACTCAAGCATGTCTAACTCTATCAGATCAGCCCTAGTGCAACGATCACAAATAGTCACAGAACAATCCCTATAGATCTGTCTCGCTATAACAAAATCCCCAACTGGCGTAGCTACCTCAAATGGCTCTATAGGCTCAGACACTATCCCAATTTTACTAGCAACGAGCGGGGAAATATATGATAAGGTAGAACCAGGGTCAATCAATGCATATACAGATCTGGAGAAAACCAGTAATGTACCTGTGACGACGTTTGGCGAAGCCTCCTGATCCTGGCGGTTGGCCAAAGCATATATGCGGTTCGAGGGACCGCTAGAACCTGAAGTACCACCGCGGCCTCGACCGCGTCCTGCCGGTGCTGGCATGCCTCGCCCTGCCGGGCGTGCAACAGATGGAGCAGATGATGAACCGGCGGCTGACCCTGTCGGCTGAGCCACACTACCAGAACCGCTGGCCAACGGACAATCTCTCATAAAATGGCCCTGACCACCACACGAAAAACAAGCTCCAGTGGCTCGATAGCACTCCCCAGGATGAGACTTCCCGCAATGAGAACAACGGGGCCTGGGTGGTCTGGCCTGGCTGGGGCCTATGGATACCTGTGAACCTGCCACTCTGGAGCTCTGACCGGCCCCAGACGGTCCCGCACTATCAAATCTCCGGCTGTCTGACTGAGTACTCCGGCCGGACGGAGGTAGTTGTCTGCCTGACTGCTGCTGCTGAGGCTATCTGCCTCGAGAATCCCCGGAATAACCTGCGGACCTAGCCCTCTTGGACGGCCTCCTGTCCCGGTCTCTACCAGAATGATCAGACCTGTGACGATCCTCCATACCCATCGCATAGGCCTGAAGTCAGGCAATGTCCATATCTGTCTGCAATGACACTGCCATACAGCCGTCGATCAAATACCGATCCAATCCCATAACATATCTGTGCATCCGATCGGACATGTCTGCTACCACGGCCGGTGCATATCGGGCCAGAGAATCAAACTCAAGATTATACTCGCGAACACTCCGACCCCTCTGCTGCAAATGTAAGAATCGGTCGGCCCGTGCCCGCCGCAACTCTGGGGCAGAAAGTGGCGGGTGAAAGCAGTCACAAACTGATCCCACGTAGCTGGGGGAGCACCCTCACCCCTAGATAACTCCCAAGTCTCGTACCAGTGAGTGGCAATATCTCGAAGTCTGTGCGAAGCCAGCTCGACCGACTCGGTCTCTCAAGCCCTGACCAAGTCCAGTGAGCGCCGCATCCCCCGAATAAAGTCATGGGGGTCCTCATCGGGCTTAGACCCGAAGAACTCTGGAGGGCCACATAATAAAAACTCCCGAACTCTCAGGCTGTCCCGCCTGTCATCATCATCATCGTCCCTCCGCCCGCGTCTGCGAGCCTGTCCTGCTACCAGTGTAGTCAGCAACTGTACCGCCTCTCTCAGGGTCCTGTCCTCCGCCCCTGGCTGAGGAGCTGGAGTCTCAGGAGCGGGTACTCGGGCCTCTGGAGCTGCTGAAGGTCCTGCTCCAGGCTGTACTAGTGGGGGTGTAGCAGACCCCTCAGAATGAGGCACCACCTCAGGCAAATCATAAACACGAGCCCGGGTAGATCGTTGTGCCTGACTAGTCTCTCCCATCCTCGCTTTGCCCTTCTGGGCCGCCGTTGCGTTCTTCGGAGGCATCACTGCAAACACAAGAACGGGTCAGATCAGAATCATCCTAATAGCACACCTCTATCGCACGATCTAAGATTCCAAAGAAAGTAACATCCTAAATGCCCTGTAGCTTCCTGTGTATAGATGTGGTGCACAACACATCGATAAACAAGACTCTACGAGACACGGCCTGTAGACATTCCGAGGACAAACTGCTCTGATACCACTTTTGTCACGACCCAGCCCCGTGGGCCGCGACTGGCACCCTACCTGGGTACCCAGACCAAATCACATATTCATTTACCAAATCCGAACGTATTTCAGAATTTCATAAAAGTCATATCAACATAGATTATATCAAAATATGTCTTAAGCGGTCGCACAAATCAAAATGTCATATCGAATCCAAACGGAGCAGCGGAATAGACATCGCCGGTCATAAGTGCAAATATAAGCATAAGGGCCATTTAGGGCCATCATAACAAACTGACCGCTGTAAGACCAGAAAACAAAATCAAACAGACATACATAGGACCCTCGCCCCACATATATGACTACAGGCCTCTACGAATTCAAAACAAAGACATATGGCGAGACAGGGCCCTGCCGTACCCAAATAGTCAAATATACAAAATATATACATAGCAAAAGAAGACTATACCAAAAGTGGACTCCGAGTCAAGAAGGAGTACTCCGAAAGAGCAGAGAGTGAAGCCTACAGTGGAGGATCACCAATGTCTGTACCTGCGGGCATGAAACGCAGCCCCCGAAGAAAGGGGTCAGTACGAAATATGTACTGAGTATGTAAAGCACGGAGTACAGAAATATGAGCCAAAACTGAAAGCAAACCGGATATCAAAGGGAAGTACCAATCAGTATATCAAAATCCGTATCAAATCATATACATATACATAATGCAAACGAAATCATGCAAACGCTCAAGAACGTGGTCGCCACTCCGACGCTGGCGTTACACACAGCATAACACCAGAAGGTTTCGAATCTCCGTACATCCCCGAACACAAACATAAGTGAGCGTATCGCATCACTATCCATATCACAGCATAACTCCAAACGGAACCCGGCCCTATGGCGAGGCCTCGGGAACCGTAACACAGCATACAGCCGAATTATCATAGGGCGCATGAATCATAACCGGCCCGGGAACCGGCGAACGAAGTCATAAGGAGGCACGAGCGGAGGCGTGAGCAAACAAATGCAAATCATATTTCAAAATAGCCTTTCAAAACATAATGATGTCATAAGTCATTTCATAACCCAAAATAATCGAATACTTAGCTGATACGAAGGTTTATTTCACAAAATGTTCCCAAAGTGGTACGTATGGCTCAAAACAAAACTTAACATATCATAATAGTCAAAACATGATTCATAGAGGGAAGTTTCAAGGTCGAAGATCTCATATCGAAGTTTATCCAAAAAGGGAGCCCAATAGGACAAATAGGGCGTCTCGGGGTTAGCGGGCCCACCTCGAGTCAAATTGAGGTGGCGAACATAATTTACGAACATTTAAAGGCCAAAAGATCATACATAATGATTTCAAAGTAACCCGATCACATTTCGATAGGTTTCGAACATTTGGTTGCATTCTAGCCAAAATAGAGCCTTTAGGCTTCAATTGAATTGAATGAATAGTAGTCGTTTTGTAGATCGGGTTTCGAGGAGTAGAAATGCTCCGGAGGTTCCAATATTCACCTAACATACTAAGACATGCCAAACGAAAAAGTGGGAAGCTTTACATACCTTATAGATGTCTTATGCTCTCCCAAAAATCAAATCCTGTTTCGTCCGAAATCTGCAAATGGTCAAAGTTACCAATTTGAGATTCTTAGGCTTAAAGTTCCATTAACTTGATTTTTGTCTACCGAAATTTCGGCAGCATTTCCCCTATAAATCTAGCATCCCCGAGACTTAGCTCGGCTCCAAATACACCAACAACAACAACCCAAACATCACAAACAACATAAATCACAATCAAATCATTCTAACTTCAAAGTTCTACCTTACTACACAAGTTGACAATCTTTCATTCAAACTTCACAATTCCAAATCTATATCCACATTATTGTATTCATTCACTCGTTCAAGATTATGCAATCACATCCCAAATATATTCCAAACCATGTACAAAATTTCCCAAAATTCATTACTTTCCATATTTCTTTCTAAACATCAAAACTTACAACGAACGTTCTAACTTGCGTCGTTTCATTCCGAATTTACTAACAGCAACCATAAGTCATATTTAAAGTCTTTAGTATCATACATATACAATGATATACGCAAATATACAAAAGGTATACACTTTCCCGTAATGATCCGAAATCTTTTCTAACGCCAATTCAATTCCTTAAACGTTCATTTACGACATAAAGGCCACAACGACACATTGAACAAACTAAACAAGATCAAATTCACTACTCCTTCCACACCAATATAGCTAACGGCCAAACACACCCTTCACACACACACACGGCCATGCTCAACACAACACAATTCCATAATCTTCATGCAACTTTAATCACTACCACATATATACCCATTTCATAACATAAAAACATAGAAATCATACCTTATTCTTGAAATTCCGATTTGCCGCAAACGTCGCTCTTTCGCTTAACTAATTATATCACGTCGGAGAGCGTCTTGCATACTCTATGAATACAAGAAGAACAAGATTTTTAGATTGGAAACAAAGCTAGGAAATTTTTTTTTTCTTTCCTTGTTGCTTGGCCGAGAGCTGCTTTTGGAGGTTCTTCAATTTTTTTTTTTCTTGAACTTTCTAGGGATATACATGGTTAAATACATGCTTAAATGGTCACATGCAAAGCACATGACCATTAATAATGGGGCTTGGGCCTTGGCCGGCCACCCATAATACTTGGGCCTCAATTTTTGTTAAATTTTTCTTGGCCCAATCCATTGAAGTCTCGTTTTGTAATTCCCGAAACTAATTTCCGAAATTCCAAATTTACCCTTGGCCTTCCCCGATGTCTTAACATTAATGATTTCATAACCAACATAGTCATGTCAACTAGAATCAAAATATTTCCTCATAACACACAAGTCTTAATTATTTCTCGATTTCCAAATATACGAAAACACGGAACATAACACCTTCACCCATCTTCCTTTCCACGGTTCGTATCTTGTATTATCTCATTTTTACGCCCCAAGCGGCTATGTTGCCTCAGAAAATCGAAGACTACCTCTTTGAAGGTCTCTTTGGGTTACCATTTTGTTACAACGACTATCAAACCATGAGGGAATTGCCTTTAGCCCTATGCTCCTTTCCTTAATTCTATTTAAGACCTCTAGATCGTCTTGCATATTAATCATTTCATCGATGTAGCTTATATCCGCTCTATACTCCCTATACCGTATCGTCCACAAACTCGCCCTCTCTTGGCTTACCTTTCCTCAATAATTACTCCCTGGGACCTTTACCGTGTAACTCACCGGGGGTCCAATTCCATTTGTTACTGTCTGGAGATACATACAAAGTCAGTCCATTGATCGTTCATAATCAAACTTTGTTTCTTCTTCCGTCTTACCTCTCATACTTTCCTTAGAAGATTTCATCCATATAACAATCGTTCTAAGCATAGTTCAGAGTACCATTGACTACCCCTCCTCTTTTTTTTTGAACTGCAACTTAAGGTTCAACGCCAATCCTTTCATACTCTTCTTTGATCATGTCACACTGCTATAGGAGCATTGTCCCCCGCCATCTCAACATTTTAATAACAGGGTAACGCTTGGCCCTTTTAAAATTCTTGGGAGACATGTCCTGTAAACTCACTCCTTATGCATAAATGTCCTAATCCTCAATTGGTTCCACATTCCTTGTCATCATTTAATCAGTCACACCTTTCCCACGGTAAGATTCAAAACTTCAACCACTCCATAACACCTATTAACATTCCTACTTAATGTTTGGATATCCACAGGGTGTGGTTCTCTTCCACCCTCTGTTTATCAAGTTTCTGCTCTAGTAGAGATTTTTCCTGTTTACCTCATTTTTGCCCTTCCTTCTCTATTTCCAGTACGTCTCTCTTTCTTCTCTTCTCTTTTTTTCTACTACATGCATCACACATACCGGGCATTCGTCATTTATTGTTCTTTTGTTTCGTTGATCAACCATATTTTGGTTTCGCTTCCCTTCATGTCAGTAATAACAACTTCTGTTATGTAACTGCTCGAGTAAATTCCTAGATAAATAACCCGAACTACAACAAAGGATACAACTACAGTGTCACGCCCCGAACCTGGGCCTGGACGTAACACGGCACCCGGTGCCTGATTGCATGTGACAGAGCGAACTAACTGGTTGGCTGAATCAACTTGTGATACAAAAATATAATTAATTTATAAAATAAAACTAACACATGCTGATTAATTAAACGTCTGACTGAAATGTCATAATGCGGAAATACTTAGACAATCTGAACATATCTGACAGTAGCCAACATGGCTAAACCAAAACAACTGAACGACTGAGTATAACTGTCAACAAGGCTAACATAACAAATATCTGACTGTCTGAACTGTGTCTATGAAGCCTCTAATGAATACAAAAAGGTAATTGTCTAGAAAACTGTGATAATTGCATGACTAATATCGCCCCGAAAGAAACTGGGGCTCACCACAGTAGCTGATACGAACACTCCTAAGTAGCTGGATCGTCAACCTGTATGTCGTTACCTGCATCGCGAGATGCAGGCCCCCAAGCAATAAAAAGGGACATCAGTACATTTGAATTATACTGGTATGTAAAGCAACTGAAGCAATAAAACACTGGAACTGAAATTGAAACTGAACTAAACAGGAAAGCAAGAAGCTGAAGTACACCCTGTTTTGGATGAAGGATCACCTGTAAAACTGTAAATATAACTATGGCCTAAGGCCCAAATAATGTGCACAAAAACTGTGGCCTCAGGCCCAAGCAATACGTATGCATAAACTGTGGCCTAGGGCCTAAAAATACAAATACAGGTGTTCAACATTAACAATTTACAAGACTGAGACTGGCTATAGCTGATAGCATGATAACTGTTTCTGATTATGGGACTCATGCAAATAACGAGTTATACACTAACTGAGACTCATGTGATAACAATGCATAAGTCTATAAAGATTACGTGCTGAGTTCATGATGTTCAAAGTGACAACCATGAACGAATTCTGTAGCTGCAACCCTAGAAAATAACAGTTCTATATCATATCATGAAACTAGGGCTAAACTATATTCTGAGTCAAATTGCTGACAAGTATGAAGAATGAGGCGTAGGGAGAATCATGAATATTCCCTAACGTAGATAGTTAGCCTCACATACCTTAATTCCAGCTTTTGAGCGTAATACAATGTTCGTCAACGCTTTCAACTTTGATCTATATGAATACAAGTCAAAGGGATTTTATATTAGCAATAATATTCATGCTTTGGTTATCTAAGCATTTTATCAAATGCTTAATGGGCATAAAGCTCCACAATCTCCATTAATGGTGTTTCTTCACCCAATTCCCATTCTATTACTTCTAGGTGATTCTACAATCTCAATTAGATGTAATTAACATCATTCTCCATCACCCATATCATTATAACAATCTCAAGTCAACAATTCAAATCCCTACTATAGTTCGTGTAATTCTCTTTACTAAACCCATTTATTATTCTCCCAAGAACTCATCAATTCACTATTATGAATGATTAGAGTGTAGAAACATTACCTTTTTGCCGTTCAATCCTCTTGATTCAAGGGTTTTCACGCCCAAAAATAATGTTTCATTCACAACTCTATTGATTAGAAGGGTTTACTCAAGTTAGAAAGAGATTAGGGACTTGAATTCAACCTAGAATCATGATAAAACTTACCTTGTAGGGTTCTTGAGGCTTGGGACTTGTTCTCCCTGACTTTAGAGTAATTTTTCGTGACTAGGGGTGTTATGAAAATAAACCCCAAGGTTAAATATAACATAAACGCGAAATCCCGACTTTTAACCCAAAACCCGACCTGTTATCCGATGGGTCTGTGACGCACATGCATCGCGCGACATTCTGCAGGTCGATACTCAGAGTTATGCGATCGGCCCGCGACACGGGGCCATCACACGCACCCTGAAAAGCGACGTGTGTCGGTTCTATGCAGTGTTCGGTAAAATGGTCATAACTTCTTGTACGGAGCTCTGTTTGGGCTCCACAATATACCGTTGCAAAGATATTTCAAAGAGCTACAACTTTCATGTTTTAGGTTTTCTCAAATTCCCAACCGATTTTCACGACATTTGACCGTAAGGCAAACATATCAAAAACTTAGCCGATTCTATAGAATTTTAAGTGCCATACTATTAGCCATATTGAGACGATCATATCTCTTGCTCCGATCTCTCATTGGCCTGGTCCATATATCGTTACAAAGGTATTTCTACATACTACAACTTTCATTAAGGTACTTTCCCTAATTCCCAACTAATCAAGGATTTATGGCTGCCCGAAGTAGGCCTATCAACCATTTTCGCAAAATGTTCAAACCTTCATTTTTTCCAATAAAGATCTATTGGCATGAGTCTAACCTTAGTTCTAAGATACATGGTGTAACATTATCTCCCCTACGGGATCATTCGTCCTCGAATGATGGTCTTGGTTATAATCGTGGTTAAATCTGAGACTCTATGGAAGTTTGGCAGCGTTTATTTTGTAACTAAGATACCTAAAACTAACTGACCGAGCCACATGATCACTGAACTGACTGAATGAATACATGATTACTGAACTGAATGTCTAATGAATTGTCTGAATACTGAAAACATGGAGATTATACTATAAGGATCTAAATGAAAAGGTTAGTTACCTTCAGCATTTTCTTCTTGCTCTTCAAAGAGATGGGGATATCTAGACTTCATGTCCTCTTCGGCCTCCCACGTAGCCTCTTCAACTTTCTGATTTCTCCATAGTACTTTCACTGAAGCAATCTCTTTAGTTCTCAACTTGCGGATTTGACGATCAAGAATAGCCACTGGGATCTCTTCATAGGACAAACTATCTTTAACCCCTAGGATTTCTGTAGGAACAACTAGAGACGGGTCTCCCATGAACTTCTTCAGCATAGATACATGAATACTGGGTGTACAACAGCCAAATGTTGTGGAAATTCTAACTCATAAGCCAGTTGCCTGATCCTTTGCAGGATTCTATATGGCCCAATATAGCGGGGGCTAAGCTTCCGCTTCTTCCCAAATCTCATAATGCCTTTCATAGGCGAAACTTTCAGGAACACCCAATCATCAACTTGGAACTCCAAGTCTCTGCGCCGCATGCCCGAATAGGACTTTTGGCGACTCTGAGCCGTCTTCAAATGCTCTTGAATCAACTTGACTTTCTCCATAGCCTGATAGACCAAGTCTGGCCCTAACAACTCTGCTTCACCAACCTCAAACCAACGAATTGGCGACCTACATCTCCGCCCATACAAGGCCTCAAACGGTGCCATATGGATACTAGAGTGGTAACTATTATTATAAGAAAACTCAAAGAGGGGCAAATGGTCATCCCAATTACCTTTGAAATCTAGGACACATGCTCTCAACATGTCCTCAAGAGTCTGAATAGTACGCTCTGCCTGGCCATCTGTCTGAGGATGAAAAGCTGTGCTGAGCTTCACCCTTGTGCCCAATCCTTTCTGAAAGGATTTCCAAAAGTCCGCAGTAAACTGAGCACCATGGTCTGAAATTATGGACAAAGGAGTCCCGTGCAACTGGATGATTTCTTGAATATATAACTTGGCATAATCTTCTGCCGAATCTGTAGTCTTCACTGGAAAAAAGTGAGTTGACTTGGTAAGTCAATCTACAATCACCCAAATCGAATCATGCTTTCGAAAAGAGCGAGGTAAACCTGTTATGAAATCCATGTTTATCATCTCCCATTTCCAAACAGGAATGTCTATGTTCTGAGCTAACCCACCTGGCCTTTGGTGTTCGGCTTTCACTTGCTGGCAATTTAGACACTTAGCCATAAAATTTGCTACATTATTCTTCATGTCATTCCACCAATAAATCTCCTTAAGATCATGATACATCTTTGTGGAACCTGGGTGAATGGAATACCTGGAATTATAGGTTTCAGACATAATCCGATCTCTGAGCCCATCTATGTCTGGAACGCATAATCTGCCTCTGTACCTCAAAGTACCATCATCTTCCCCTTGTTCAAAGGCCGTAGTCTTGTGTTTGTGAATTCCCTCCTTCAGCTGTAATAGGCAGGGATCACTAAACTGTTTTTCTTTCACTTCTGCTACTAAGGAGGATTCAGCCCTGTTCTGAACAACAACTCCACCATCTCCACAGTCTAGAATTCGAACTCCTAGGCTTGCTAAGCGGTGGACTTCCTTTGTCATAGTTTGCTTGTCTGCCTCGACATGAGCTAAACTTCCCATGGAACGCCGACTGAGAGCATCAGCTACATTATTCGCCTTCCCTAGATGATAGAGAATATCCACATCATAGTCCTTAAGCAATTCGAGCCATCTTCTCTGCCTAAGATTCAACTCTCTTTGCTTGAAAATATATTGCAGGCTTTTATGATCGGTGAAAATATCCACATGTACTCCACACAAGTAGTGCCGCCATATCTTGAGTGCAAAAACCACATCTGCTAACTCTAAGTCATGGGTTGGATAATTCTTCTCATGAGTCTTAAGCTGTATAGACGCATAAGCAACAACCTTACCATGCAGCATTCAAACACATCCGAGACCAACTCCCGAAGCATCGCAATAAACAACGAATCCCTCGGTTTCCTCTGGTAGTGTCAAAACTGGAGCAGAACTCGTTCTGCTACTCATCTTACTCATTTAATGTTTTTTTTTTATCAATTTATACTGAAGGCATAAGAAAATTATCTTTTCATTTGAGAACATAAAAATACGTTTATATGCACAAGCCTCTCGGCCATCAAAATAATATATATCCAAATACATAGTAGCATCTCGTGAGACCATCTAACGCACGCTGTGTATCAACGAGCCTCTACTGGAGTACTAAACATAAGGATGGCACAAGACCTCGTCATGCCCAAAAATACATATACATGAGAATACACAAAAGAATAATCATAAGCACCTCCGGAACAATGGAGTGCTCTCAAATTAGCTGACGGCTACTATGAATCTGGGTCAAGCTCTCCTCCCTTCTTACCTGTGGGCATGTAACACAGCGTCCAAACAAAACGGACGTCAGTACAAACATTGTACTGAGTATGAGAGGCATAAACAATGAAATAGAACGATGACATAAAGGAAATATCAATATGGTACATCTATATTTGACTGTCAAGTATAAAAGAACTAAGTCATGCTGTCTTAATCATACTCGTCATCATATCATATATGCATAATGTATAAGCTACCCGCCCATATAGGTGCGGGGTAGTAATATATATAAGTTGCCCGTCCATATCGGATCGGTGTGATAATCATAACATTAGCCTGCGTCCAGGCCTCCCACGTCCGGGGTATCATCTCATGCCGCCCACTAGTGGTGTCTGCCAAAGCCATTTGGCCATGGTGTATCGTATAGCTGCCCGCCTTGGCGGTGACTGCCCGACCAAATAGGCGCGGTGTTATATCATCATCATACATGCTCATCATAATATGCTTATCATAACATACCTATCATAATACATGCATAAGGCTTAAAACAGCTTTACTTTATCGGGGTGACGTAAAGTCGTGATCCCCCGATTTAATTATGGAGCAATTATTGAAATTCTGCCTCACCTTGAAGGAAGTAGCATATAAGGTGAGTGTAAGCAATATATATCATCATTTTCATTATAAGACTCATGACGTATCTCTTATCTTATATAGTTACTCACATACATAGGCTTTTAACTTTCTGGAATATAGGAACTCACAAAGAGGAAGGAAAATCATGCTAGAAGATTCATGCCATTAGAAAGAAAGGACTAGCCTCACATACCTTTGACGTTTAACTAAGCTACCGCTTGCTTGTTCTCCTTTAGTGCGTACGTTCTACCTTCAAGAGAATTTGTATCGATATTAGCTAGCGATTATAAAAACGGCTTAATAGCGCTAGAGAAAATTGGACGACATTTCCTTTCATTTATGCAACCCTTCCTATATTCTATATCAACTCTCAAACGCTCACAACAACATTCACAATATTGTAATCAACAATCATCATTTATATACATTAACCACAATCCACCATTTCTCATCAATCTCCCCACATTTATGGTTATAGCTGTCACGACCCAGTTAGGGGCCGTGACGGGTACCCGGGGTTGACCACCGAGCACCGCTCGTTCTACTACTCATCATACTCATTAATACTCCTTTTTCGTTCATAAACTCATAATCATAAGAAACTCATTTTCATTAAGGAACATAAATACTTTTATATACATAAGCCCTTTGGCTATCAAAAGATAATGTACACATATCTACATATATACAGTAGTGACCTTGTGAGACCATATAACCCACACATACATATCTACGAGCCTCCACTAGAGTACTAGACATATCGACGGGACAAGAACCCGTCGTGCCCAAAATACTTATGCATATATATATACACAAAAGTATAGACTTGATTAGCTCCTCCGGAATAATGGAGTGCTTCTGCAAATCTGCTGATAGCTCCTAAAGATCTGCGTCGTCTCCCTGTCTACCTGTGGGCATGAACACAGCGTCCAAAGAAAATGGACGTCAGTATGAATATTGTACTGAGTATGTGAGTCATGAATGAAACAAACATAATAGAGAAATCATAAGTCATGAGGTTAAGGAAAAAAAAACCTGCGCGACCTCTAAGGATGAATGCATTTCATACATATATCATATATACATAATCGTCGTACATGAACCATCATGGCGTATACATCATCATGTCATATAATTCATCGTCGTAGTACCGTAGCTTCTCATACACATAAAACATTATCCGTATTCGGCCACGTAGGGCTCGACAACATCCGTATTCGGCCACGTGGTGGCTCGACAATATCCGTATTCGGCCACATAGTGGCTCGACAATATCACATACATATCTTCCGTATTCGGCCACGTAGTGGCTCGACCATATCACATGTAACATACAAGGATCAATATATCTCATCATTATCATTGCCATCACATACATCTCATAAGCTTATCGTAACCTTTCATTAATGCACACATTAAAATTTAAAGACAATCTATGAAAAACACATCATATTCGTAGCACGAATTTCGTATAAATATCGTATGATAGTCTTTTATAATCTTTGGGCTTAAGCTCGTCATTTCCATTATCATTTCTATAGCGTATCTCTTACCTTTATCTCACATGAAATCCTTTAAGAACATAGACTTGTATTTTCTCGAAACATTGGTCATAGGACATGCATTGAGGCTTATGAACAATCTACCACACTGTCGGGGTGACGTAAGGTCAAGAGCCCCCGCTTACATTATAGAGCATTCATAGGTAATCCGCCTCACCTTGAAGGAATTAGTATATAAGGTAAGTGTATACATCCAACATTACCAATAGATCGTAGTTAATGTCTTTAGCTTTGTTTAAACATTATACCATGAACTCTAGAATATTTAGTCTTAAGCTTATCATCTCCGTTATCGTGCTCATAACATGTCTCTTATTCTTATCTCACGTGGCTATCCATGAACATAGGCTCTTGGTTCCGGAATATAAGGAAGCCATGGAAATGTAAGGAAACAATATCATATCATGGGATTCATACCTTTGAAAGAAAGGACTAGCCTTACATATCTTTTCCTTTAGCTATTATACCGCTTGATCGTTCCTCTTCAATATTCGCGTCTTTACCTTCAAGAGAATTCGCATCAACGTCAGTTAATCGACTATAAGAACGCGTGACTATTTCTAGGGAAAATTGGGAAGCATTTCTTTCGTTTATACAACCTTTCCGATATTCTATATCGGCTCTCAAATATTCATAACAACATTCTAAGTATGATAGACAACACTCATCATTGGTTTACAATATCCGTATTTCATAATTTGTCTTCAATTTCTCCATAATCATGGCCATGGTCCATTGTTGCATTTTTCTCACATAGGATACTTATTCCATGTTATAAATGTCATTCATAGCATTTTTATAATCACAATTTATCAATGATCATGGCTCAATTTAACTATCATGCAACCATGACACTATTCACTCATTAATGACCCATTTCTTACATCCTTCTATAATCCAAGTGTTTCAACTCTTCTATACCCTAAATAACATGTAAAGGCCATAAAACTTACCTTAGATGTTGTAGGAACAAGCCTTGAGTGGTATTGTTCTTCTTACACCCAAAACCCTAGTTTGCTTCTCTTGAAATCTCTTAACTTGGATGAACCTTGATAGGTCTCATACACTTGATTCACTTAGACTTTTTATATTGATCCTTGATTTCCTTTGTTTTCTTGTAAGTGAATAGTGGAGAGTATTCTAGAGGTTTCTAGAGAGAAATGTCATGGAGATGAAATGAATTTTATGAGCTTAGGTCTCCTTTTAATGACTTAAAATCTGATCCGGAATGAACAGTAGCTGAAGTGTACAGTGGTCATAAACCCAGTTTACGGTCCATATTCCAGTTTACGGGCCGTATTTCATGGTCGTATTTAAGCATATCAAAACCAGAAAGGTAGGTTGAGGATCATGGTGATTTACGATCGCAGTTTACGGGCCGTATTTTAATTTACGGTCCGTATTCCAAGTCGTACTTAACCATTTGAACATTTAGCAGAAAGTTGAAGTTTTGTAAGTTGGAATACGACCTGGCAGTTTACGAGTCGTATACCACTTTACGGTCCGTATTTCATTTTACGACCGACTGGCTAAAATGCAAATCTGTAACTTTTTTTTCTCACATTTTCAAAACCTATGATTGGTCATTATGGAGCATAACCTATATCTTATTACAATTGCCTTTGAGATCTTACTTAGGGTCTTCAAACGTCATTCCCTTCTTATTCAAATATCATATACCCGTAGTCTTCGTTAGTCTACTCGTTGTACGTTCACGGGGAAATTTTTGATATGTATCATTCTTCCCCCCTTTTAGAACATTCGTCCTCGAATGTTAATCACTCGGGATTCTATGAGAATTTCGCCAGAGTTTCCCCTGTAATATGGTACTACCACCCTTCACACCCTACTTCCTTAAAGCTTGCGTAGTATCGGTAGTATTTCTTATCGGTAGTATTTCTAAATGTATTTCATATAGATTACCAGTTGTGGATCAATACTATCCTCAAGGATATACATATATAAAAACTATTAATACCACATATCGTACTTTACCGATTACCGTCGCTACACAGCATAAAACCTCTCAATTCATACTTGTTTAACATGATAAATATTTATTTCTCCTTTCACACATTATCAAAGGTTCAGATATACCTGTGACGGCATCGGGAAATGACTCTGGATCCTGTCGCTCAGCTAAAGCATATATACGGGGCTGAGTGGCAGCTGAAGTAGTTGCTCCCCCTCTGCCTCTACCTCGCCCTGCCTGAACCGGGGAAGTCTGCCCTCCCGAGCGCACCGAAGAAGAACCAGCCGCTGGTACTGCGGGCTGAATGGCGTGCCTACCGCCTCGAAATGGACACTCTCTCATAATGTGACCTAGATGGCCGCAAACATAACAAACATCCGAGCCCAATCGGCATGGTCCCCAATGTAGCTTAGCGCACTGGGTACATTATGGTATAGATGATCTGCTCTGGCCTAAATCACTCCTATACCCAGAGCCCGACTCGGTGAAACTTTGATCCGGTCCGGGATGACTAGAGAAGTCTGACACCTAGCCTGCAACTCGTGGAGGTATACTAGTCACCGACTGACCTGAGTGTCTAGAATACGTCTGCCTCGATCCCCTTGTATGGTCGCTACCAGCACCTATGGATATGGCCCTTTTACTTGGCCCCTGATCCATATCACGCTCGCCCCTTTGTGTATGTCATTGCTCTTCTAGATTTTGAGCAAAGGCTCGAATGCGGGAGATATCCATCCCGTCTTACAATGAAGCCGTTAAGAAATCTTTGAACAAATGTGGCCCTAGGCCACTCACAAACCTATGCACTCTATCTCCTATGTCGGCCACCATAGCCAGGGCATATCTAGCCAATGAATTGAATTTAAGGCTATACTCCCGGGCACTCATATTTCCTTGTTTCAAATTTAAGAACCTATCCGCTCTGGCTCGGCGGACCTCGGGTGGCAAATAGTGACGAATAAATGCATCCACGAATTCTTGTTAAACCGGAGGAGGCACATTCTCTCCTCTTGATAATACCCAGTTATTATGCCATAATACCGCCACATCTCGGAGTCTATAAGACGCCAACTCCACAGATTCAGTCTCGGAGGCATGGACAATCCTCAATGTTCTTAGCATCTCGTCAATAAAACCTTCCGGGCCTTCATCCGGTCTTGACCCAAAAACTCCGGAGGATTTAGGCTCATAAAATCACGGGCTCTGGTACTAGCTGCCCGATCAGTTGGACCCACATTTTACTACTGTGCCTGCGCAGCGACCAATTATGTCAATAAATGAATGTCCTCAGTCACCTGTTGACCCGAAGCAACCGGTGGAGGGATTGGAGCTGGAGCTCCTCCTTGTTCTTCCACATTAGGCGGGGTAGATGAAGTATTAGATGTAGCCTCATTTTGTGACTCGCCCTCTTCCACATTCATTGGCGGCTCTTTTCCCACCCGCCTCTTTGTCGTAGTGTTGCCCTTCTGGGCGGCTGTAAGCTTTCCCTTTAGCGGCATTCTGAAATCACAACATGCTATTAGGGAGGGTAAAATCTTATACATGGCTATATCGCACGATCTCATAGAGGAAAGATGGTCATTTTTCCTAAATGCCCTGTAGCCCCTTGTTTATTGATGTGGCGCGCAACACCCCATAAACAAGACTCTACCAGACACGGCTCGTAGACACTTCCTAGGACTGAACTGCTCTGATACAACTTCTGTCACGACCCAGCTAGGGGCCGTGACGGGTACCCGGGGCTGACCACAGAGCACCTCTCGTTCTACTACTCATCATACTCATTAAGCCTCCTTTTTCGTTCATAAACTCATAATCATAAGAAAATCATTTTCATTAAGGAACATAAATACTTTTATATACATAAGCCCTTTGGCTACCAAAAGATAATGTACACATATCTACATATATACAGTAGTGACCTTGTGAGACCGTATAACCCACACATACGTATCTACGAGCCTCTACTAGAGTACTAACATATGGATGGGACAAGACCCCGTCGTGCCCAAAATACTTATACATATATATATACACAAAAGAATAGACCTGATTAGCACCTCCGGAATAATGGAGTGCTTCTGCAAATTTGTTGATAGCTCCTAAAGGTCTGCGTCGTCTCCCTGTCTACCTGTGGGCATGAACACAGCGTCCAAAGAAAATGGACGTCAGTATGAATATTGTACTGAGTATGTAAGGCATGAATGAAACAAACATAATAGAGAAATCATAAGTCATGAGGTTAAGGAAAAACAAACCTGCGCGACCTTTAAGGATGAATGCATTTCATACATATATCACATATACATAATCGTCGTACATGAACCATCATGGCGTATACATCATCATGTCATATAATTCATCGTCGTAGTACCGTAGCTTCTCATACACATAAAACATTATCCGTATTCGGCCACGTAGGGCTCGACAACATCCGTATTCAGCCACGTGGTGGCTCGACAGTATCCGTATTCGGCCACATAGTGGCTCGACAATATCACATACATATCTTCCGTATTCGGCCACGTAGTGGCTCGACCATATCACATGCATCATACAAGGATCAACATATCTCATTATTGTCATTGCCATCACATACATCTCATAAGCTTATCGTAACCTTTCATTAATGCACACATTAAAATTTAAAGACAATCTATGAAAAACACATCATATTCGTAGCACGAATTTCGTATAAATATCGTATGATAGTCTTTTATAATCTTTGGGCTTAAGCTCGTCATTTCCATTATCATTTCTATAGCGCATCTCTTACCTTTATCTCACATGAAATCCTTTAAGAACATAGACTTGTAGTTTCTCGAAATATTGGTCATAGGACATGCAGTGAGGCTTATGAACAATCTATCACACTGTCGGGGTGACGTAAGGTCAAGATCCCCCGCTTACATTATAGAGCATTCATAGGTAATCCGCCTCACCTTGAAGGAATTAGTATATAAGGTAAGTGTATACATCCAGCATTACCAATAGATCGTAGTTAATGTCTTTAGCTTTGTTTAAACATTATACCATGAACTCTAGAATATTTAGTCTTAAGCTTATCACCTCCGTTATCGTGCTCATAACATGTCTCTTATTCTTATCTCACATGGCTATCCATGAACATAGGCTCTTGGTTCCGGAATATAAGGAAGCCATGGAAATGTAAGGAAACAATATCATATCATGGGATTCATACCTTTGAAAGAAAGGACTAGCCTTACATATCTTTTCCTTTAGCTATTCTACCGCTTGATCGTTCCTCTTCAATATTCGCGTCTTTACCTTCAAGAGAATTCGCATCAACGTCAATTAATCGACTATAAGAACGCGTGACTATTTCTAGGGAAAATTGGGCAGCATTTCCTTCGTTTATACAACTCTTCCCATATTCTATATCGGCTATCAAATATTCATAACAACATTCTCAGTATGATAGACAACACTCATCATTGGTTTACAATATCCGTATTTCATAATTTGTCTTCAATTTCTCCATAATCATGGCCATGGTCCATTGTTGCATTTTTCTCACATAGGATACTTATTCCATGTTCTAAATGTCATTCATAGCATTTTTATAATCACAATTTATCAATGATCATGGCTCAATTTAACTATTATCTAACCATGACACTATTCACTCATTAATGACCCATTTCTTACATCCTTCTATAATCCAAGTGTTTCAACTCTTCTATACCCTAAATAACATGTAAAGGCCATAAAACTTACCTTAGATGTTGTAGGAACAAGCCTTGAGTGGTATTGTTCTTTTTGCACCAAAAACCCTAGTTTGCTTCTCTTGAAATCTCTTAACTTGGATGAACCTTGATGGGTCTCATACACTTGATTCACTTAGATTTTTTATATTGATCCGTGATTTCCTTTGTTTTCTTGTAAGTGAAGAGTGGAGAGTATTCTAGAGGTTTCTAGAGAGAAATGTCATGGAGATGAAATGAATTTTATTAGCTTGGGTCTTTTTTTTAATGACTTAAAATCGTATCTGGAATGAACAGTAGCTGATGTGTAGAGTGGTCATAAACCCAGTTTACGGTCCGTATTCCAGTTTACGGGCCATATTTTGTGGTCGTATTTAAGCATATCAAAACCAGAAAGATAGGCTGAGGATCATGGTGATTTACGATCGCAGTTTACGGGCTGTATTTTAATTTACGGTCCGTATTCCAAGTCGTATTTAACCATTTGAACATTTAGCAGAAAGTTGAAGTTTTGTAAGTTGGAAAACGACCTGGTAGTTTACGAGCCGTATACCACTTTACGGTTCGTATTTCATTTTACGACCGATTGGCTAAAATGCAAATCTGCAACTTTTTTTTTTCACATTTTCAAAACCTATGATTGGTCATTATGGAGCATAACCCATCTCTTATTACAATTGCCTTTGAGATCTTACTTAGGGTCGTGAAACGTCATTCCCTTCTTATTCAAATATCATATACCCGTAGTCTTCGTTAGTCTTTTCGTTGTACGTTCACGGGGAAATTTTTGAGGTGTATCATTCTTCCCCCCTTTTAGAACATTCGTCCTCGAATGTTAATCACTCGGGATTCTATGAGCATTTCGCTAGAGTTTCCCCTGTAATATGGTACTACCACCCTTCACACCCTACTTCCTTAAAGCTTGCGTAGCATCGTCCTCACAATCCCCTTTAAGTCTTATCGGCAGTATTTCTAAAGTTATTTCATATAGATTACCAGTTGTGGATCAACACTATCCTGAAGGATATACATATATAAAAACTGTTAATACCACATATCGTACTTTACCGATTACCGTCGCTACACAGCATAAAACCTCTCAATTCATACTTGTTTAATATGATAAATATTTATTTCTCCTTTCACACATTATCAAAGGTTCAGATATACCTGTGACGGCATCGGGAAATGACTCTGCATCCTGTCGCTCAGCTAAAGCATATATACGGGGCTGAGTGGCAGCTGAAGTAGTTGCTCCCCCTCTGCCTCTACCTCGCCCTGCCTGAACCGGGAAAGTCTACCCTCCCGAGCGCATCGAAGAAGAACCAGCCGCTGATACTGCGGGCTGAACCGCGTGCCTACCACCTCGAAATGGACAATCTCTCATAATGTGACCTGGCTGGCCGCAAACATAACAAACATCCGAGCCCAATTGGCATGGTCCCCAATGTAGCTTAGCGCACTGGGTACATTGTGGTATAGATGATCTCCTCTGGCCTAAATCACTCCTATACCGTGAGCCCGACTCGGTGAAACTTTGATCCGGTCTGGGATGACTAGAGAAGTCGGACCCCTGGCCTGCAACTCGTGGAGGTATACTAGTCACCGACTGACCTGAGTGTCTAGAATACTTCTGCCTCGATCCCCTTGTATGGTCGCTACCAGCACCTATGGATATGGCCCTCTTACTTGGCCCCTGATCCATATCACGCTCGCCCCTTTGTGGATGTCGTTGCTCTTCTAGATTTTGAGCATGGGCTTGAATGCGGGAGATATCCATCTCGTCTTGCAATGAAGCCGTTAAGCAATCTTTGAACAAATGTGGCCCTAGGCCACTCACAAACCTATGCACTCTATCTCCCATGTGGGCCACCATAGCCAGGGCATATCTAGCCAATGAATTGAATTTAAGGCTATACTCTCGGGCACTCATATTTCCTTGTTTCAAATTTAAGAACCTATCCGCTCTGGCTCGGCGGACCTCGGGTGGCAAATAGTGACGAATAAATGCATCCACGAATTCTTGTTAAACCGGAGGAGGCGCATTCTCTCCTCTTGATAATACCCAGTTATTATACCATAATACCGCCACATCTCGGAGTCTATAAGACGCCAACTCCACAGATTCAGTCTCGGAGGCATGGACAATCCTCAATGTTCTTAGCATCTCATCAATAAAACCTTGCGGGCCTTCATCTGGTTTTGACCCAAAAACTCCGGAGGATTTAGGCTCAAAAAATCACGGGCTCTGGTACTAGCTGCCCGATCACTTGGACCCACATTTTGCCGCTGTGCCTGCGCGGCGATCAATTATGTCAATAAATGAATGTCCTCGGTCACCTGTTGACCCGAAGCAACCGGTGGAGGGATTGGAGCTGGAGCTCCTCCTTGTTTTTCCACATTAGGCGGGGTAGAGGAAGTATTAGATGTAGCCTCATTTTGTGACTCGCCCTCTTCCACATTCATTGGCGGCTCTTTTCCCACCCGCCTCTTTGTCGTAGTGTTGCCCTTCTGGGCGGCTGTAAGCTTTCCCTTTAGCGGCATTCTGAAATCACAACATGCTATTAGGGAGGGTAAAATCTTATACATGGCTCTATCGCACGATCTCATAGAGGAAAGATGGTCATTTTTCCTAAATGCCCTGTAGCCCCTTGTTTATTGATGTGGCGCGCAACACCCCATAAACAAGACTCTACCAGACACGGCTCGTAGACACTTCGTAGGACTGAACTGCTCTGATACCACTTCTGTCACGACCCAGCTAGGGGCCGTGACGGGTACCCGGGGCTGACCACACAGCACCGCTCGTTCTACTACTCATCATAAGCCTCTTTTTTCGTTCATAAACTCATAATCATAAGAAAATCATTTTTATTAAGGAACATAAATACTTTTATATACATAAGCCCATTGGCTATCAAAAGATAATGTACACATATCTACATATATATAGTAGTGACCTTGTGAGACCATATAACCTACACATACGTATCTATGAGCCTCTACTAGAGTACTAAACATATGGATGGGACAAGACCCCGTCGTGCCAAAAATACTTATACATATATATATACACAAAAGTATAGACCTGATTAGCACTTCCGGAATGATGGAGTGCTTCTGCAAATCTGCTGATAGCTCCTAAAGGTCTGCGCCGTCTCCCTGTCTACCTGTGGGCATGAACACAGCGTCCAAAGAAAATGGACGTCAGTATGTAAGGCATGAATGAAACAAACATAATAGAGAAATCATAAATCATGAGGTTAAGGCAAAACCTGCGCGACCTTTAAGGATGAATGCATTTCATACATATATCACATATACATAATCGTCGTACATGTACCATCATAGCGTATACATCATCATGTCATGTAATTCATCGTCGTAGTACCGTAGCTTCTCATACACATAAAACATTATCCGTATTCAGCCACGTAGGGCTCGAAAACATCCGTATTCGGCCACGTGGTGGCTCGACAGTATCCGTATTCGGCCACATAGTGGCTTGACAATATCACATACATATCTTCCGTATTCAGCCACATAGTGGCTCGACCATATCACATGCATCATACAAGGATCAATATATCTCATCATTATCATTGCCATCACATACATCTCATAAGCTTATCGTAACCTTTCATTAATGCACACATTAAAATTTAAAGACAATCTATGAAAATCATATCATATTCGTAGCACGAATTTCGTATAAATATCGTTTGATAGTCTTTTATAATCTTTGGGCTTAAGCTCGTCATTTCCATTATCATTTCTATAGCATATCTCTTACCTTTATCTCACATGAAATCCTTTAAGAACATAGACTTGTAGTTTCTCGAAACATTGGTCATAGGACATGCATTGAGGCTTATGAACAATCAATCACACTGTCGGGGTGACGTAAGGTCAAGAGCCCCCTCTTACATTATAGAGCATTCATAGGTACTCCGCCTCACCTTGAAGGAATTAGTATATAAGGTAAGTGTATACATCCAGCATTACCAATAGATCGTATTTAATGTCTTTAGCTTTGTTTAAACATTATACCATGAACTCTAGAATATTTAGTCTTAAGCTTATCATCTCCGTTATCGTGCTCATAACATGTCTCTTATTCTTATCTCACGTGGCTATCCATGAACATAGGCTCTTGGTTCCGGAATATAAGGAAGCCATGGAAATGTAGGGAAACAATATCATATCATAGGATTCATGCCTTGGAAAGAAAGGACTAGCCTTACATACCTTTTCCTTTAGCTATTCTACCGCTTGATCGTTCCTCTTCAATATTCGCGTCTTTACCTTCAAGAGAATTCACATCAACGTCAGTTAATCGACTATAAGAACGCGTGACTATTTCTAGGGAAAATTGGGCAGCATTTCCTTCGTTTATACAACTCTTCCCATATTCTATATCGGCTCTCAAATATTCATAACAACATTCTCAGTATGATAGACAACACTCATCATTGGTTTACAATATCCGTATTTCATAATTTGTCTTCAATTTCTCCATAATCATGGCCATGGTCCATTGTTGCATATTTCTCACATAGGATACTTATTCCATGTTCTAAATGTCATTCATAGCATTTTTATAATCACAATTTATCAATGATCATGGCTCAATTTAACTATCATCCAACCATGACACTATTCACTCATTAATGACCCATTTCTTACATCCTTCTATAATCCAAGTGTTTCAAATCTTCTATACCCTAAATAACATGTAAAGGCCATAAAACTTACCTTAGATGTTGTAGGAACAAGCCTTGAGTGTTATTGTTCTTCTTGCACCCAAAACCCTAGTTTGCTTCTCTTGAAATCTCTTAACTTGGATGAACCTTGATGGGTCTCATACACTTAATTCACTTAGATTTTTGATATTGATCCGTGATTTCCTTTGTTTTCTTGTAAGTGAAGAGTGGAGAGTATTCTAGAGGTTTCTAGAGAGAAATGTCATGGAGATGAAATGAATTTTATGAGCTTGGGTCTCCTTTTAATGACTTAAAATCTGATCCGGAATGAACAGTAGCTGAAGTGTACAGTGGTCATAAACCCAGTTTACGGTCCGTATTCCAGTTTACGGGCCGTATTTCGTGGTCGTATTTAAGCATATCAAAACCAGAAAGATAGGCTGAGGATAATGG
This sequence comes from Lycium barbarum, assembly GCF_019175385.1. NCBI lineage: Eukaryota > Viridiplantae > Streptophyta > Magnoliopsida > Solanales > Solanaceae > Lycium > Lycium barbarum. The sequence continues at coordinate 35,658,959 of NC_083343.1, read as the reverse complement.
TGATTTACGATCGCAGTTTACGGGCCGTATTTTAATTTACGGTCCGTATTCCAAGTCGTATTTAACCATTTGAACATTTAGCAGAAAGTTGAAGTTTTGTAAGTTAGAATACAACCTAGCAGTTTACGGGCCGTATACCACTTTACGGTCCATATTTCATTTTACGACCGACTGACTAAAATGTAAATCTGCAACTTTCTTTCTTTTTTTTCTTTTTTTTTTCTTGTTTTTTTCACATTTTCAAAACCTATGATTGGTCATTTTGGAGCATAACCTATCTCTTATTACAATTGCCTTTGAGATCTTACTTATGGTCGTCAAACGTCATTCCCTTCTTATTCAAACCTCATATACCCGTAGTCTTCGTTAGTCTATTCGTTGTACGTTCACGGGGAAATTTCCGAGGTGTAACAATAGCTTACTATCGTGTTTCCTCATATATAATACTTATTTCATGGTCTAAATGTCATTTATAACGTATTCATAATCATAACACTCCAATATTCATTATCCAACCCAACTACCATCCAACCATGGCACTATTCACTCATGAATAACCCATTTCCTATGTCTTTCTACAATTCAACTATTTTAACATTCCAATACCTTAAACAACATGGTTTAGTCATGAAAATTACCTTAGATGATAGTTGAACAAGCTTTGAATGGAATTACCCCTTTAGCACCAAAAACCTACTTCACTTCCTTTGGGTTTTCTTGAGACAGATGAACTTTAGCTAGGTTTTACACACTTTGTCTCATGGATTTGGTGTTATTGATCATAGATTTCCTTTGATTTTCTTGTAATGAAGAGTAGAGAGTACTTTAGAGGTTTCTAGAGAGAAATGTCTTGGAGACGAAATGAATTTAATGAGCTTGGGTCTCCTTTTAATGACTTAAAATGTGATCCGGAATGAAGAGTAGCTGAGGTGTACAGTGGTCGTAAACCCAGTTTACGGTCCTTATTCCAGTTTACGGGCGGTATTTCGTGGTCGTATTTAAGCATATCAAAAACCAGAAAGGTAAGCTGGAGGTCATGGTGATTTACGGTCACAGTTTACGGTCCGCATTTCGATTTACGGTCCGTATTCCAAGTCGTATTTAATCATTTGAATATTTAGCAGAAAGTTGAAGTTTTGTATGTTGAAATACGACATGGTGTTTTACGGGCCGTATACCACTTTACGGTCCGTATTTCATTTTACGACCGACTGGCCAAAAACGCAAATTTGCAACTTTTCACATTCTCAAAACCTATTATTAGTCATTGTGGGGCATAACCTCTCTCTTATTGCAATTACCTTGGAAATCTTACTCAAGGTCGTCAATCGCCGTTCCCTTCTTATTAAAACACCATATACTCGTATTCTTCGTTAGTCTATTCGTTGTGCGTTCACGGGGAAATTTCCGAGGTGTAACACTCTTCCCCCCTTTTGGAACATTCGGCCTTGAATGTTAAGTCATCGGGGATTCTAGAAAAAATTTGCCAGAGCTTCCCCTGTAATATGGCACTACTATCCTGTTATCTCAACCCATAATATCATTGCCTCACAGGGCTTCATCACAATAGCGACATATCTATGGCCACACACGACCAAAAGCATGAAAAGTAAGCATATATATACCTTATATCATTGACGCTTCTTCTTGAATTTCTTATGGGGTTTGAAATAAATGCGGGTACTTGAACTTCATACTCTCTTCCGCTTCCCAAGTTATTTCTTCCCAGTTATTGTTTTGCCACAAAACTTTAACTGAAGCTACCTCTTTATTTTGGAGTCTTCGCATTTGCCCGTATAGAATAGCAATAGGCACTTCTTCATAGGTTAGCTTTCTGTTACTTGCACATCATCTATCGGGACAATCTTTGTGCGATCTCCAACACACTTGCGGAGCATCAAAACATGGAAGACTGGGTGGACTAGTTCGAGCTCCGGAGGCAAGTCCAATTCATAGGCGACATGACCCACCTTGCGGATAATTTTATAGGGTCCAATATATGTAGGACTTAACTTCCCTCTCTTACCAAATCTCATCACCCCTTTCATTGGCGACACTTTCAAAAATACCCAATCATCAACCTGAAATTCCAAGTCTCGTCATCGATTGTCTGCATAAGACTTTTGGCGACTTTGGGCTGTTAGTAATCGATCTCGGATCACCTTAACTTTTTCAACCGCTTGCTGGATCAATTCAGGGCCTACTAGTTGCGCTTCTCCTATTTCGAACCATCCGATTGGGGATCTACATTTCCTCCCATATAGAGCTTCATATGGAGCCATTTGAATACTAGAATGGTAACTATTATTATATGCAAATTCAATAGCGGTAAATGATTGTCCCAACTTCGACCGAAATCCAGTACACATGCTCGTAGCATATCTTCCAGGGTCTGAATAGTACACTCGGCTTGTCTATCGGTCTGCGGATGAAAGGCCGTGCTAAGCTTCACTTGAGTGCCTAGACCTTCTTGAAAGGACTTCCAAAACTTTGTTGTAAACTGTGCTCCTCTATCTGTGATAATGGATAATGGTATACCATGGAGGCGCACGATTTCCTTGAGGTACAACCTCGCATAATCTTCAGCTGAGTATGTAGTCCTTACTGGAAGAAAATGGGCTGCTTTCGTCAATCTATCCACGATCACCCATATAGAATCATATTTGCCGCGGGAACGAGGTAATCCCACAATGAAATCCACGTTGATTACTTCCCATTTCCAAGTAGGGATCTCCGTTGCTTGCAATAAGCCTCCTGGCTTTTGGTGTTCAACTTTTACTTGTTGGCAATTTCGACACTGTGCTACAAATTCCGCTATGTCTCTTTTCATGCCATCCCACCAATATATTAACTTAAGATCATGATACATTTTGGTGGTACCTGGTTGAATAGAATACCGGGAACAATGTGCTTCTTCTATAATTCGTCGGCACAATTCTTCTACATTCGGCACACATAGCCTGCCTCGGTGTCTAAGAATCCCATCCATAGAAACTTCAAATGAAGACTTCTCTTTTCTATAAGATGTGTCTCTGTAACGACACAATTGAGGATCTTCATATTGTCGTTCTTTCACTTCCATGTCCAAGGACGAAATTGTGGGTTCATTAATACTAATCCCCACATTACCCGAATCGATTACACGTACTCCAAGGTTAGCTAGTTGGCGGAGCTCATGCACCATCTCTTTCTTTTCCTGAGGGACTTCACATGAACTGCCCGTTGGTCGTCGGCTAAGCGCATCGGCTACTACATTCGCTTTTCCAGGGTGGTACAAAATGTTCACATCATAATCCTTTAACAATTCCAACCACCGCCTCTGTCGCAGGTTCAACTCCTTTTTCTTGAAAATGTATTGAAGACTTTTGAGATCTGTATAGATATCAACATGCACACCATACAGATAATGCCTCCATATTTTGAAGGCATGAATAACCGCAACCAATTCGAGATCATGAGTTGGATAATTCTTTTCATGTTTCCGTAATTGTCTCGAAGCATATGCAATAACTTTACCATGCTGCATCAATTCGCATCCTAGTCCGACACCGGAAGCGTCACAATACACAACATAGCCATCCGATCCTTCTGGGAGTGTTAAGACCAGAGCTGAGGTCAATCTGCCTTTCAATTCTTGGAAACTGCGCTCACAAGCATCATTCCACTGAAATTTGGCTGACTTCTGGGTTAGCTTCGTCAATGGGGCTGATATAGATGAAAAGCCCACTACGAATCTTCTATAATAACCTGCCAAACCCAGAAAACTACGAACTTCTGTAGGCGTTGCATGCCTTGGCCAAGTCTTCACAGCTTCAATTTTCTGAGTGTCGACTCAAATGCCATCATCTGAAATAATATGGCCCAGAAATGTTACAGAATTTAGCCAAAACTCGCACTTTGAAAATTTTGCATATAATACTCGGGCTCGAAGAATGCCAAGAAAAATTCGAAAATGATCTGTATGTTCTGATTATGTGCGAGAGAACCCCAGAATATCATCAATAAATATTGTTACACCTCAGAAATTTTCCGCGAGCCTACAATGAATAGACCAATGAACGGTATGAGTGTACGATATTCTACTAAGTAGGAAATCACTAATTATGAATTTTTGGAAATAAGAAAGTTGCGAAATTTTATTCCAGCCCAGTGGTCGTAAAGTGATTTACGGCCCGTAAAGTGATTTATGGACCGTAAAGTGCCATCGTCCTTCAACATTTCAAAAATTTCGACTTTCTGTTAAATGTTGAAATGGTAAAATACGACCCAGAATACGGACCGTAAATCGAAATACGACTCGTAAACTGAGTCGTAAACTGCCATGATCTCTAGCCAACCTTTCTGTTTCTGATATGCTTAAATACGACCGTGGAGGACGGACCGTAAAACAGTATACAGTCCGTAAACTGTGGCTTACGACCACTGTACACCCCGACTGTTGTTCATTAAAAATCAGATTTTGAGTATTAAAAAGGGACCCTAACCTCATTTTATTTCATTTCTCATCTCCACAATTCAAGAACACTCTAGAATATTCTCCAAACACTTCATCCAATAGAATCAAAGGAACATCAAGATCAACAACATTAAATCCATGAAGCCAAGTGTATGAAACTCAAGTGAAGTTCATCCAAACCAAGAAATCTCAAAGGAGGTGAAGTAGGGTTTGGTGAAAGAGGAAGGAATTCCACTCTAGACTTATTCCACCATCATCCAAGGTAAGTTTCATGACCATTTTATTTTGTTTAAGGTATTGGAAGGTTAAGATACCCGAATTGTAGAAGAACATAGCAAATGGGTCTTTCAAGAGTGAATAGTGTCATGAGTGAGTGGTAGTTGAATTGAATCATGAATGTTAGTATAGTTGATCATGAGCTTTACGCATGTACTATAATAATATGAGCATGTCATGATAATATTACATCGCGCCTAGTTGGCTGGGCAGTCACCCCTAAGGCGGGCAGCTATACGGATACAACATGACCATTTGGCATGGGCAGACACCAATAGTGGGCGGCATGAGATGGTACCCCGGACGCGGGAGGCCTGTTATTGATTATTACACTGTTCCATTTTGGATGGGCAGCTTACGTATTATGCATATATGATATGATGATGAGTATGATTAAGACAACATGCATTACTTCTCTTATGATTGTCATTCAGATCCAGATGTTTCATATTGATGTTCTCATTATATTATTGTTGTCTTCCTTCGTTGTTTATGCCTCTCATGCTCAGTACAATATTCGTACTGACGTCAGTTTTCTTTGGACGCTGTGTTTCATGCCCACATGTAGACAGGGAGGTGAGCTTGATGCAGATTCTTAGTAGCTGTCAGCTGATTGAGAGCACTCCATTATTCAGAGGTGCTTGTGATTCTCCTTTTGGTATATATGAATATTTTGGGCACGACAGAGTCTTGTTCCATCTATATATATACAGTCTGTCAGTAGAGGCTCGTAGATACGCACTGTGGATTAGATGTTCTCACAAAATGTTATTATATGTATATATTATTTTGATGGCTGAGAGGCAAATGTATATAAAGCATTTATATTTCTATCTAAAATATGCTTTCCCTATAATTCGCGTATGAAGTAGATAAAAGGGCCTTAAGTGAGTAAGATGAGTGGTAGAGTGAGTGGTGCTCGGTGGCTAGCCCCGGGTACCCGTCGCGGCTCCTAGCTGGGTCGTGACAAAAGTTGTATCAGAGCAGTTCGTCCTAGGAAGTGTCTACGAGCCGTGTCTAGTAGAGTCTTGTTTATGGTGTGTTGCGCGCCACGCTAATAAACAAGAGGCTACAGGGCATTTAGGAAAAATGAGCATCCTTCTTCTTATGAAATCGTGTGATAGAGCCATGCGTAAGATTTTATCCTCCCTAATAGTGTGTTGTGGTTTCAGAATGCCGCCAAAGGGAAGCGCTACAGCTTCCCAGAAGGGCAAAGTTACGACAAAAATACGGGCGGAAAGAAAGCCTCTGATGAATGTAGAAGAGGGCGAATCACAAAATGAGGCCCCGCCCTATGTTGAAGAGCAAGGAGGAGCCTCGGCTCCGATTCCTCCAGCGGGTGCTTCTGGTCAACAAGTGACTGAGGCCATACATTTATTGACCCAATTGGCTGCCGCCCAGGCACAACGACAGAATGCGGGCTCGAGTGATCGTTCAGCTAGCACGAGAGCTCGTGATTTTATTACCTTAAATCCTCCGGAATTCTTTGGGTCGAAACCGGATGAAGATCCACAAAACTTCATTGATGAGATGTTGAGGACCTTAAAGATTATTCATGCCTCCGAGACCGAATCCGTGGAGTTGGCTTCTTATAGACTCCGCGATGTGGCGGTATTTTGGTACAACAACTGGGTAGCATCAAGGGGAGAGAACGCGCCTCCTCCGGTTTGGTAAGAATTTGTGGATGCTTTTATTCGTCATTATTTGCCACCCGAGGTTCGCCGAGCTAGAGAGAACAGGTTCTTGAATCTAAAGCAAGGAAGCATGAGTGCTCGGGAATATAGCTTGCAATTTAATTCTTTGTCCAGGTATGCCCCGACTATAGTGGCCAACATGGGGGATCGAGTGCATAGGTTTGTGAGTGGTGTGAGACCACATTTATTCAAATATTGCTTGACAGCCTCATTGCAGGACGGGATGGACATTTCCCGTATACAAGCCCATGCTCAGAATTTGGAGGGACGACAGCCACCGCAAAGGAGTGATCGTGATACTGACAGGAGACAAGGTAAGAGGGATAGATCTATGGCAGCTAGCAGTGAGTAGAGAGGGGGACCGAGACAGACGTATTCTAGGCATTCAGGCCAGTCAGCGACTAGTGCGCCTTCCAGATTTCCACCTAGGAGGTTTGACTATTCTTTCCGGTCAGGACAGGGCCAGAGTTCGAGGGCCTCGGATTTTCAATCCAGTGGGGATTTTAGTCAGAGGGGACCCCCAGTACCGCGGTGCAGCTAGTGCGGTAGACTACATTTCGGACAGTGTCGTCGAGGTTTGGACGCCTGCTATGCCTGCGGTAAAGTTGGCCATATGATGAGAGATTGTCCCTCGATAAGAGATAGAGCCGGGACTCAGCCCACAGGTTCAGCAGCGGGTTCTTCTTCGGTACGCCCGACAACACCGATTCCTCAAACTTCAGCAGGTAGAGGTAGTGGCAGAGGGGGCACATTTACTTCAGGTGTCGTTCAGCCCCGCGTATATGCTTTAGCCGGGCGACAGGACCTTGAGTCTTCCCAGATGTCGTCACAGGTACATTAACTATATTTTACCGTGTTGTATATGATTTGATCGATCCGGGTTCTACGTTATCTTATGTTACTCCGTATGTTGCTGAGTGTATTGGGGTGAAACCCGAGCCAATTAGACCTTTTGAGGTATTCACTCCGGTTGGTGATCCGGTAATAGCGAGGAAAGTGTACAAAAATTGTGTAGTTATCATATGTAATCGCCGAACAAAAGCTGATTTGATTGAGCTGGAAATGCTTGATTTTGACGTAATTATGGGTATGGATTAGTTGGCCTCATGCTATGCTAATGTCGATTGTCGGATGAAGATGGTTCGATTTCAATTCCCGGGAGAGCCTGTGCTTGAGTGGAAGGGTAATACAGCTTCTCCAAAAGGTAGGTTTATTTCCTACCTTAAGACAAGGAAGATGATAGCCAAGGGATACATTTACCATCTAGTTCGAGTTCATGATACCGAGGCAGAGCCACCAACTTTTCAATCAGTTCTGGTAGTGAATGAATTTCCAGATGTGTTTCCAGACGAACTTCCAGGTATTCCTCCAGAAAGAGAGATTGATTTTGCCATCGATGTGTTGCCGGACACCCAGCCTATTTCTGTTCCTCCTTATCGAATGGCTCCGGCAGAATTGAAAGAGCTAAAGGCGCAGTTGAAAGACTTACTCGAGAAGGTTTCATTAGGCCTAGTTCATCACCGTGGGGAGCACCGGTATTATTCGTAAGGAAGAAAGACGATTCTCTACGAATGTGTATCGATTACAGGCAGTTGAACAAGGTGACGGTGAAGAACAAATATCCTCTTCCAAGGATTGATGACTTATTCGATCAATTGCAAGGTGCCAAATGGTTTTCTAAAGTATATTTACGATTAGGTTATCATCAGGGGAGAGTTAGAGAAGCGGACATTCCCAAAACAGCTTTCAGGACGAGATATGGCCACTATGAATTCCGAGTGATGTCGTTTGGGTTGACTAACGCTCCGGCAGTTTTCACGAATCTAATGAACAATGTGTTCAGGCCACTCTTGGACTTGTTTATGATAGTATTTATTGATGATATTCTGGTATATTCTCGCACAGAATCGGATCATGCAGACCATTTAAGAATTGTTCTTGGCATTCTTCGAGCTCGGGAATTATATGCGAAATTTTCAAAGTACGAGTTCTGGCTAAATTTCGTGACATTTCTGGGCCATGTTATTTCGGATGATGGCATTCGTGTCGACACTCAGAAGATTGAAGCTGTGAAGACTTGGCCAAGGCCTACGACACCCACGGAAGTTCCTAGTTTTCTGGGTTTAGCTGGCTATTATAGAAGATTCGTAGAGGGCTTTTCATCTATTTCAGCTCCATTGACGAAGCTAACCCAGAAGTCGGCGAAATTTCAGTGGAATGACACTTGCGAGTGTATTTTTCAAGAGTTGAAAGACAGATTGACTTCAGCTCCAGTGTTAACACTTCCCGAAGGGCTGGATGGCTATGTCGTGTATTGTGATGCCTCCGGTGTGGGACTAGGATGTGTATTAATGCAACATGGGAAGGTTATTGCATATGCTTCGAGATAGTTGCGGAGACATGAACAGAATTATCCAACTCATGATCTCGAATTGGCCGAGGTTATTCATACGTTGAAGATATGGAGACATTATTTGTATGGTGTGCACGTTGATATCTATACGGACCACAAAATCCTCCAATATATTTTTAAGCAAAAGGAGTTGAACCTGCGACAGAGGCGGTGGTTAGAATTGTTGAAAGACTATGACGTGAATATTTTGTACCATCCCAGAAAAGCAAACGTAGTAGTCGACACGCTCAGCCGCCGATCAATGGGCAGTCTATGTGAAATCCCTCCGGGAAAGAAAGATATGGTTCATCAGCTCCACCAACTAGCTAATCTTGGAGTACGTGTAATGGATTCGGGTGATGCAGGAATTAGCATCAATGATCCCACAGTTTCATCTTTGAATATAGAAGTGAAAGAACGACAATATGAAGATCCACAAATGTGTCATTACAGCAATGTCTCTCGTGAAAATGAGAAGTCTCCATTCGAAGCCTCCGTAGATGGAGTCCTTAGATATCGAGGCAGGCTATGTGTGTCGGATGTAGTAGAATTACACCAACGGATTCTAGAGGAAGCACACTATTCTCGGTACTCTATTCATCCAGGTGCAACCAAGATGTATCATGATCTCAAACTGCTATATTGGTGGGATGGCATGAAACGAGACATAGCAGAATTTGTAGCCCAATGCTTAAATTGCCAGCAAGTGAAAGCAGAACATCAGAAGCCAGGGGGATTATTGCAAGCAATGGAAATTCCTAAGTGGAAATGGGAAATCATTAATATGGATTTTATTGTGGATTACCCCGTTCATGGGGGAAATATAATGATTCTATATGGGTGATCGTGGACAGACTCACAACAGCAGCTCATTCCTCCCAGTTAGAACCACGTATTCGGCAGAAGATTATGCCAGGTTGTATTTAAAAGAAATCGTGCGACTCCATGGAATTCCACTAGCCATTATTACAGACAGAGGGGCACAGTTTACAACCAAGTTTTGGCAGTCTTTTCAAGAAGGTCTAGGTACTCAAGTTAAGCTTAGCACGGCATTTCATCCACAGACCGATGGACAAGCCGAACGCACTATTCAGACTTTGGAGGATATGCTACGAGCATGTGTGTTGGATTTTGGCGGTAGTTGGGATGAGCATTTACCTGTTATTGAATTTGCCTATAACAATAGCTACCATTCCGGTATTCAAATGGCTCCATATGAAGCTTTGTATGGAAGGAAATGCAGATCCCCGATTGGATAGTTTAAAATAGGAGAAACACAATTGATAGGCCCCGAATTGATTCAGCAAGCGGTAGAAAAAGTTAAGGTGATCCGAGATTGATTGCTAACAGCCCAGAGCCGCCAAAAGTGTTATGCAGATAATCGCCAACGAGATCTGGAATTTTAGGTCAATGATTGGGTATTCTTGAAAGTATCGCCAATGAAAGGGGTAATGAGATTCGGTAAAAAGGGGAAGTTGAGCCCACGATATATTGGACCTTATGAAATTATCCGTAAGGTGGGTCGTGTAGCCTACGAATTGGACTTGCCTTCAGAGCTTGAGTCAGTGCACCAAGTTATTCATGTATCGATGCTCCGCAAGTGTATTGGAGACCCTACAAGAATAGGTTCGGTTCATGATGTCCAAGTGACAGAACATCTGACATATGAAGAAGTGCCTGTTGCCATTTTAGATAGACAGGTGCGAAGACTTCGAAATAAAGACGTAGCATCGATCAAAGTTTTATGGCGAAACAACAATTTGGAAGAAATTACTTGGGAAACGGAGGAGAATATGAAAGCCAAATATCCGCATTTATTCCAATCGACAGAAGGGGTTCATGATGATACGCCGAGACTATAAGGTATGTATGCTTACTTTTTATGTTCTTGGTCGTGTGTGGCCATAGATGTGTTGATATTGTGATGTAGCCCTGTGAGGCGATGATATTGTGGGCCGTTGTGACAGGTTGGTAGCGCCAGATTACAGAGGAAACTCTGGAAAAAATTTCGTAGAATCCCAAGTGTTTAACATTCGAGGACGAATGTTCCAAAAAGGGGGGGAGAATGTTACACCTCGGAAATTTTTCGCGAGCCTACAATGAATAGACCAATGAAGGGTATGAGTGTGTGATGTTTTACTAAGTAGGGAATGACTAATTATGAATTTTTGGAAATAAGAAAGTTGCGGAATTTTATTCCAGCCTAGTGGTCGCAAAGTGATTTACGGCCCGTAAAGTGATTTACGAACCGTAAAGTGCCATCGTCCTTCAACATTTCAAAAATTTTGACTTCCTGTTAAATGTTGAAATGGTAAAATACGACCCAGAATATGGACCGTAAATCGAAATACGGCCCGTAAACTGAGTCGTAAACTGCCACGATCTCCAGCCAACCTTTCTATTTCTGATATGCTTAAATACGACCGTGGAGGACGGACCGTAAAACAGTATGCGGTGGTCCGTAAACTGTGGTTTACGACCACTGTACACCCCGACTGTTGTTCATTAAAAATCAGATTTTGATTATTAAAAAGGGACCCTAACCTCATTTTATTTCATTTCTCATTTCCACAATTCAAGAACACTCTAGAATATTCTCCAAAAACTTCATCCAAGAGAATCAAAGGAACATCAAGATCAACAACATTAAATCCATGAAGCCGAGTGTATGAAACTCAAGTGAAGTTCATCCAAACTAAGAAATCTCAAAGGAGGTGAAGTAGGGTTTGGTGAAAGAGGAAGGAATTCCACTCTATACTTATTGCACCATCATCCAAGGTAAGTTTTATGACCATTTTATGTTGTTTAAGGTATTGGAAAGTTAAGATACCCGAATTGTAGAAGAACATAGGAAATGGGTCTTTCAAGAGTGAATAGTGTCATAAGTGAGTGGTAGTTGAATTGAATCATGAATGTTAGTATGTTGTGAGTATGAATATGTTATAAATTACATGTAGACCATGAGATAAGTGTGATACATGGGAAAATATGATAGCGAACCCAAAACCATAAATGTGGGGAAAAATGAAGAGAAATGGTGGATCATGGCCATTGTATATGAATGATAATTGTGATTTGCTATATTATGATTGTTATTGTGGGTGATTGGGAGTTGATATGTAATACGGGAAAAGTAGTATAAACAAAGGAAATGCTGCCCAATTTTCTCGAGAAATAGTAGTGCGTTCTTATAGTTGGTTAACTAACGATCGTACGAATCCTCTTTTTGAAGGTAGAGGCGTGACATTTAAGGAGAATAAGCAAACGCTAAATTACTTAAACGACAAAGGTTTGTGAGGCTAGTCCCTTCCTTCTAATGGCATGAATCCTATAACATAAATTCCTTTCCTCTTCATGAGTTCATGTATTCCGAAGAAAGCTAAAAAGCCTATATCTATAAATGTCTATATGAGATAAGAGATATAATACTAAGATGCCATAATGATGAAGATGCTATTGATTACCCACACTCACCTTATGTGCTAATTCCTTCAAGGTGAGGCAGAATGTCAATAATTGCTCCATAATGAAATCGGGGGATCACGACCTTACGTCACTCCGATAAAGTATAGTTGATCTTGAGCTTTACGCATGTACTATAATAATATGAGCATGTCATGATAATATTACACCGCGCCTAGTTGGTCGGGCAGTCACCGCTAAGGCGGGCAGCTATACGGATACACCATGACCATTTGGCATGGGTAGACACCACTAGTGGGCGGCATTAGATCGTACCCCAGACGACAGAGGCCTGGACGCGGGCTATTGTTATTGATTATTACACCGTTCCATTATGGACGGGCAGCTTACATATTATGCATTTATTATATGATGATGAGTATGAGTAAGACAGCATGCATTACTTCTCTTATGATTGTCATTCAGATCCAGATGTTTCATATTGATGTTCTCATTATATTATTGGTGTCTTCCTTCATTGTTTATGCCTCTCATACTCAGTACAATATTCGTACTGACGTCCGTTTTCTTTGGACGCTATGTTTCATGCCCACATGTAGACAGGGAGGTGAGCTTGATCCAGATTCTTAGTAGCTGTCACCTGATTGAGAGCACTCCATTGTTCGGAGGTGCTTTTGGTATATATGCATATTTTGGGCACGACGGAGTCTTGTTCCATCTATATATATACAGTCTGCCAGTAGAGGCTCGTAGATACGGAGTGTGGGTTAGATGGTCTCACAAGATGTTATTATATGTATATATTATTTTGATGGCCAAGAGGCAAATGTATATAAAGCATTTATATTTCTATATAAAATATGCTTTCCCTATAATTCGCGTATGAAGTTGATAAAAGGTCCTTAAGTGAGTAAGATGAGTGGTAGAGTGAGTGGTGCTTAGTGGCTAGCCCCGGGTACCCGTCGCGGCCCCTAGCTGGGTCGTGACAAATACTATCACAAATAAATCCTAGAGAGGCCTGAATACATTGTTCATCAGATTCATGAACACAGCCGGAGCATTAGTCAATCCAAATGACATCACTCGGAATTCATAGTGGCCATATCTCGTTCTGAAGGCCGTTTTGGGAATATCCGCTTCTCTAACTCTCACTTGATGGTAACTTGACCTCAAATCTATTTTAGAAAACCACTTGGCACCTTGCAATTGGTCAAATAAATCATCAATCCTTGGAAGAGGATACTTGTTCTTTATCGTCACTTTGTTCAATTGCCTGTAGTCAATACACATCCGTAGAGATCCGTCTTTCTTTCTCACGAACAAAACCAGTGCTCCCCACGGTGATGAACTGGGTCTAATAAATCCTTTTTCGAGCAAATCTTTAAACTGTGCCTTTAACTCTTTCAATTCTGTCGAAGCCATTCGATACGGAGGAATAGAAATAGGCTTGGTGTCTGGCAACACATCAATGGTGAAGCCAATCTCTCTTTCTGGAGGAAAACCTGGAAGTTCGTTTGGAAACACGTCTGGGAATTCATTTACTACCGGGACTGATTGGAAAGTTGGTGTCCTTGACTCGGTGTCATGAACCCGAACTAAATGATAACTATAGCCCTTGGCTATCATCTTCCTCGCTTTAAGGTAGGAAATAAACCTACCTTTCGGTGATGCTGCATTACCCTTCCATTCAAGCACGGGCTCTCCCGGAAATTGGAATCGAACCACTTTCAATCGGCAATCAATATTAGCATAGCACGAGGCCAACCAATCCATGCCCATAATTACATCGAAATCAAACATTTCCAACTCAATCAAATCAGCTGTGGTCTGGCAATCACATATCACAACTACATAATTTTTATACACTTGCTTTGCTATCTCGGGATCACCAACCGGAGTAGATACCTCAAAAGGTTTGATTGGCTCGGGTTTCACCCCAATACAATCGGAAACATATGGAGTAATATAAGAAAGAGTACAACCCGAATCTATCAATGCATACACATCTCGGGAAAATATAAATAATGTACCTGTAACTACATCTAGGGAGGACTCAAGATCCTGCCGTCCTGCTAAGGCATATACACAGGGCTGAGTAGCACCTGAAGTAGACGCTGCCCCTCTACCTCTACCCCGACCTTCTGGCATCTGAGGAGTCTTCCCTACCGGGCGCACTGAAGAAGAGTCAGCTACTGAACTTGTAGGCTGAACTCCAACTCTACCACTCATCGACGGGCAATCTCTCATCATGTGCCCAACCTGGCCACAAGTATAACAAGCATCCAAACCCTGGCGACACTGTCCGGAATGTAATCTACCGCACTAGCTGCATCGCGGTACTGGGGTCTCCTCTTGCTATAATCTTCCCTAAACTGGGAATCTGAGGTCCTCGAACTCTGGCCCTGTCCTGGACAGAAGGAGCGATCAAACCTCCTACCTGTAAATCGAGGGGGCGCACTGGTCACTGACTGGCCTGAGTGCCTAGAATATGTCTGCCTTAATCGCCCTCTATAATCACTGCCTGCTCCCATAGATCTGGCCCTCTAACTTTGCCTCCTATCATTATCACGGTCACTTCTCTGTGGCTGTTGTCGCCCCTCTAAATTCTGAGCATGAGCCTGTGTTCGGGAAATATCCATCCCGTCTTGCAAGGAAGCTGTCAAACAATCTCTAAATAAATGTGGCCCTAGGCCACTCACAAATCAATGTACCCGATCTCCCTTGTCGGCCACCATAGCTAGGGCATATCTAGCCAAAGAATTAAATTACATGCTATACTCCCGGGCACTCATATTTCCTTGCCTCAAATTTAGAAATCTATCCACTCTAGCTCGGCGGACCTCGAGTGGCAAATAGTGTCGAATAAAAGCATCCACGAATTCTTGCCAAACCGGAGGAGGCACATTCTCTCCTCTTGATAATACCCAGTTATTATACCATAAAATTGCCACATCTCGGAGTCTATAAGATGCCAACTCCACGGATTTAGTTTCAGAGGCATGGACAATTCTCAATGTCCTCAACATCACATCTATGAAACCTTGCGGGTCCTCATTAGGCTTTGACCCGAAGAACTCCGAAGGATTTAGACTCATAAAATCACGGGCTTTGGTACTTGCTGCCCGATCACTTGAACTCGCATTTTGTCGTTGTGCCTGTGCGGCGACCAATTGGGTCAATAGATGTATGGCCTCGGTCATTTGTTGACCCGAAGCAACCGGTGGAGGAATTGGAGCTGGAGCCCCTCCTTGTCCTTCCAAATTAGGCGGGGTAGAAGAAGTAATAGACAAGGCCTCATTATGTGATTCTCCTTCTTCTATATTCATCAGAGGCTCTCTTTCTACCCGCCTCTTTGCCGTAGTCTTGCCCTTCTGGGCGGCTGTAGCTTTTCCCTTTGGCGGCATTCTGAAATCACAATACACTATTAGGGAGGATAAAATATTATGTATGGCTCTATCGCACGATCTCATAAGAAGAAAGATGGTCATTTTTCCTAAATGCCCTGTAGCCTCTTGTTTATTGGCATGGCGCGCAACACACTATAAATAAGACTCTACTAGACACGGCTCGTAGACACTTCCTAGGACTGAACTGCTCTGATACCACTTTTGTCACGACCCAGCTAGGGGCCGGGACGGGTACCCGGGCCTAGCCACCGAATACCACTCGTTCTGCTACTCAACTTACTCATTTAATGCTTCTTTTTTTTATCAATTTATACTCAAGGCATAAGAAAATTATCTTTTCATTTGAGAACATAAAATACGTTTATATGCACAAGCCTCTCGGCCATCAAAATAATATATATACATATACATAGTAGCATCTCGTGAGACCATCTAACCCACGCTGCGTATCTACGAGCCTCTACTGGAGTGCTAAACATAAGGATGGGACAAGACCCCGTCATGCCCAAAAATACATATACATGAGAATACACAAAAGAATAATCATAAGCACCTCCGGAACAATGGAGTGCTCTCAAATCAGCTGACGGCTACTACGAATCTGGGTCAAGCTCTCCTCCCTGCCTACCTGTGGGCATGAACATAGCATCCAAAGAAAACGGACGTCAGTACGAACATTGTACTGAGTATGAGAGGCATAAACAATGAAATAGAACAATGACATAAAGGAAATATCAATATGGAACATCTATATTTGACTGTCAAGTATAAAAGAACTAAGGCATGCTGTCTTACTCATACTCGTCATCATAACATATATGCATAATGTATAAGCTGCCAGCCCATATAGGTGCGGTGTAGTAATATATATAAGCTGCCCGTCCATATTGGATCGGTGTGATAATCATAACATTAGCCTGTGTCCAGGCCTCCCGCGTCCGAGGTATCATCTCATGCCGCCCACTAGTGGTGTCTGCCCATGCCATTTGGCCATGGTGTATCGTATAGCTGCCCGCCTTGGCGGTGACTGCCCGGCCAAATAGCCGCGGTGTTATATCATCATCATACATGCTCATCATAATATGCTTATCGTAACATACTTATCATAAGACATGCATAAGGCTTGACACAACTTTACTTTATCGGGGTGACGTAGGGTCGTGATCCCCCGATTTCATTATGGAGCGGTTATTGACATCCTGCCTCACCTTGACGGGAGTAGCATATAAGGTGAGTGTAAGCAATGAATAACATCATCATCATTATGGGATCATCATATCATGTCTCTTATCTTATATAGCTATTCATAAGCATAGGCTTTTAGCTTTCTGGAATATACCAACTCACGAAGAGGAAGGAAAATCATGCTAGAAGATTCATGCCGTTAGAAAGAAAGGACTAGCCTCACCTACCTTTGACGTTTAACTAAGCTACCTCTTGCTTGTTCTGCTTTAGTGCGTACGTTCTACCTTCAAGAGAATTTGTATCGAGATTAGCTAGCGATTATAAAAACGGCTTACTAGCGCTAGAGAAAATTGGACGACATTTCCTTTCGTTTATGCAACCCTTCCCATATTCTATATCAACTCTCAAA
This sequence comes from Lycium barbarum, assembly GCF_019175385.1. Lineage (NCBI taxonomy): Eukaryota > Viridiplantae > Streptophyta > Magnoliopsida > Solanales > Solanaceae > Lycium > Lycium barbarum. The sequence continues at coordinate 35,641,717 of NC_083343.1, read as the reverse complement.
CGCTCACAACAACATTCACAATATTGTAATCAACAATCATCATTTATATACATTGACCACAATCCACCATTTCTCTTCAATTTCCCCACATTTATAGTTATAGCTTACTATCGTGTTTCCTCATATATAATACATATTTCATGGTCTAAATTTCATTTATGACGTATTCATAATCACAACAATCCAACATTCATTATCCAACCCAACTACCATCCAACCATGGCACTATTCACTCATGAATGACCCATTTCCTATGTCTTTCTACAATTCAAGTATTTTAACCTTCCAATACCTTAAACAACATGGTTTAGTCATGAAACTTACCTTAGATGATAGTTGAACAAGCTTTGAAGGGAATTACTCCTTTAGCACCAAAACCCTACTTCACTTCCTTTGGGTTTTCTTGAGAGAGATGAACTTTAGCTAGGTTTTACATACTTTTTCTCATGGATTTTGTGTTATTGATCATCGATTTCCTTTTATTGTCTTGTAATAAAGAGTAGAGAGTACTCTAGAGGTTTCTAGAGAGAAATGTGGTGGAGATGAAATGAATTTAATGAGCTTGGGTCTCCTTTTAATGACTTAAAATGTGATCTGGAATGAACATAGCTGAGGTGTACAGTGGTCGTAAACCCAGTTTACGGTCCGTATTCCAGTTTACGGGCGGTATTTCGTGGTCGTATTTAAGCACATCAAAAACCAGAAAGGTATGCTGGAGGTCATGGTGATTTACGATCACAGTTTACGGTCCGTATTTCGATTTACGATCCGTATTCCAAGTCGTATTTAATCATTTGAATATTTAGCAAAAAGTTGAAGTTTTGTAAGTGGAAATACGACATGGTGGTTTACGGGCCGTATACCACTTTATGGTCCATATTTCATTTTATGACCGACTGGCCAAAAATGCAAATTTGCAACTTTTCACATTCTCAAAACCTATAATTAGTCATTGTGCGGCATAACCTATCTCTTATTGCAATTACCTTGGAAATCTTACTCAAGGTCGTCAAACGTCATTCCCTTCTTATTAAAACACCATATACTCGTATTCTTCGTTAGTCTATTCGTTGTGCATTCATGGGGAAAATTCTGAGGTGTAACAGAAACTCTGCTCACATACATCTGACCATTGGAATTTGACTTTCTTCTGAGTCAACTAAGTCAACGGAGCTGAGATAGAGGAAAATATCTCAACAAAACGCCTATAATAACCTGCTAGACCCAAGAAATGGTGGGTCTGGACCAGTTCTTAATAGCGTCAATTTTCTGAAGGTCCACCTTAACACCTTCACCTGAAATCACATGGCCTAGGAATGCCACTGACTTAACCCAAAACTCGCACTTTGAGAATTTTGCATAAAGCTCGCGATCCTTGAATGTCTGTAACACTATTCTGAGATGCTCTGCATGATCTGTCTCACTACGGGAATACACCAATATGTCATCAATAAACACAATGATGAATAAATTGAGATAAGGCTTGAAGACTCTGTTCATAAGATCCATGAAAGCTGCTGGTGCATTCGTCAACCCAAACGACATGACAAGAAATTCAAAATGACCAAAACAGGTTCTGAAAGCGGTCTTCGGAATGTCAACTTCCTTAACCTTTAACTCATGGTAGCCTGATCTGAGGTCAATCTTGGAATAACACTGAGCACCTTAAAGTTGATCAAATAGGTCATCTATTCTGGGAAGAGGATACTTATTTTTAATGGTAACCTTGTTCAACTGGCGGTAGTCTATACACATACACAAGGATCCATCCTTCTTTCGGACAAACAAGACCGGTGCGCCCCAAGGTGAGACACTTGGCCTTATAAATCCCTTATCAAGAAGATCTTTCAACTGAACTTTCAACTTCTTTAACTCTGCTGGGGCCATCCTATACGACGGAATAGATATCGGCTTAGTGCCGGGAAATAAATCAATTCCAAAGTCAATTTCCCTATCGGGAGGGACTCCGGGTAGGTCATCTGGAAAGACTTCTGGAAATTCACTGACAACTGGTACTGACTTGTCACGACCCAGCCCCGTGGGCCGCGACTGGCACCCTACCTGGGTACCCAGACCAAATCACCTAATCATTTACCAAAGCCAAACGTATTTCAGAATTCCATAAAAGTCATATCAACATAGGTTATATCAAAATATGTCTTAAGCGGTCGCAAAAATCAAAATGTCATATCGAATCCAAACGGAGCGGCGGAATAGACATCGCCGGTCATAAGTGCAAATATAAGCATAAGGGCCATTTAGGGCCATCATAACAAGCTGACCGCTATAAGACCAGAAAACAAAATCAAATAAACATACATAGGACCCTCGCCCCACATATATGACTACAGGCCTCTACGAATTCAAAACAAAGACATATGGCGAGACAGGGCCCCGCCGTACCCAAATAGTCAAATGTACAGAATGTATACATAGCAAAGGAAGTCTGTACCAAAAGTGGACTCCGAGTCAAGAAGGAGTACTCCGAAATAGCAGAGAGTGAAGCCTACAGTGGAGGATCACCAATGTCTGTACCTGCGGGCATGAAACGCAGCCCCCGAAGAAAGGGGGTCAGTACGAAATATGTACTGAGTATGTAAAGCACGGAGTACAGAAATATGAGCCAAAACTGAAAGCAAACCGGATATCAAAGGGAAGTACCAATCAGTATGTCAAAATCCGTATCAAATCATATACATACACATAATGCAAACGAAATCATGCACACGCTCAAGGACGTGGTCGCCACTTCGACGCTGGCGCCACACACAGCATAACACCAGAAGGTTTCGAATCTCCGTACATCCCCGAACACAAACATAAGTGAGCGTATCGCATCACTAGCCATATCACAGCATAACTCCAAACGGAACCCGGCCCTATGGCGAGGCCTCGGGAACCGTAACACAGCATACGGCCGAATTATCATAGGGCGCACGAATCATAACCGGCCCGGGAACCGGCGAACGAAGTCATAAGGAGGCACGAGCGGAGTCGTGAGCAAACAAATGCAAATCATATTTCAAAATAGCCTTTCAAAGCATAATGATTTCATAAGTCATTTCATAACCCAAAATAATCGAATACTTAGCCGATACGAAGGTTTATTTCATAAAATGTTTCCAAAGTGGTACGTATGGCTCAAAACAAAACTTAACATATCATAATAGTCAAAACATGATTCATAGAGGGAAGTCTCAAAGTCGAAGATCTCATATCGAAGTTCATCCAAAAAGAGAGCCCAATAGGACAAATAGGGCGTCTCGGGGTTAGCGGGCCCACCTCGAGTCAAATTGAGGTGGCGAACATAATTTACGAACATATAAAGGCCAAAAGATCATACATAATGATTTCAAAGTGACCCGATCACATTTCGATAGGTTTCGAACATTTTGTTGCATTCTAGCCAAATTAGAGCCTTTAGGCTTCGATTGAATTGAATGAATAGTAGTCGTTTTGTAGATCGGGTTTCGAGGAGCAGAAATGCTCCGGAGGTTCCAATATTCACCTAACATACTAAGACATGCCAAACGAAGAAGTGGGAAGCTTTACATACCTTATAGGCGTCTTATGCTCTCCTTAAAATCAAATCCCGTTTCGTCCAGAATCTGCAAATGGTCAAAGTTACCAATTAGAGATTCTTAAGCTTAATAATTCCCTTAACTTCATTATTGTCTACCGAAATTTCGGCAGCACTTCCCCTATATATCTAACACCCCCGAGACTTAGCTCGGCTCAATAAACATCAACAACAACAACCCAAACGTCACAAACAACATAAACCCCAACTAAATCATTCTAACTTCAATATTCTTCTTTACTATATAAGTTGGCAACTTTTTATTCAAACTTCACAATTCCAAACTTATGTCCAACTTATTGTATTCATTCACTCATTCAAGGTTATTCAAACATATTCCAATCATATTCCAAACGATGTACAAAATTTCCCGAAGTTCATTACTTTCCATATTTCATCCAAAACATCAAAAATTACGACGAACATTCTAACTCGCATTGTTTCATTCCAAATTCATTAACATCAACCATAAATCACATTTAAAGTCTTTAGCATCATAATTATACAACAATATACACAAATATACAAAAGGTATACACTTTCCCATAATACTCCGCAATCATTTCCAACTCCAATTCAATTCACTAAACATTCATTTACGTCATAAAGGTCACAACGACGCAACTAACGAACTAACAAATCAATTCCACCTTGCCTTACACACCATATGGCTCACGGCTAGCATACTAAACCCACATACACACACGGCTTCATACACATACATCAAAACTACGGAATTCTCGTCTATTATCAATCCTTAACATATTCATACCAATTCCATAACATTAGAATAGCAAAATTCATACCTTTACTTGAATTTCCGACTTGCCGCAAACGCCGCTCTTTCACCAAACTAATTGTATCACGTCGGAGAGCGCCTTGAACTTACTACAACACAAGAAGGACAAGATTTTTAGATCAAGATTGGAGGCTATAAATTTTTTTTTTCTTTTCCAAAGGGTTCAGCCGAGAGCTATCTTTTAGCTCAAAGTTGAATTGTGAATTTTTTTCTTGATAATTCCAAAGGCAATCTTGATATATATCTTCTACATGGTCACATGCATAACACATGACCGTTAAAAATGGGTCTTGGGCCTTGGCCTTTGGCCGGCCACCCCATTAATCTTGGGCCTAAATTGTTGTTCAATTTTCTTGGCCCATTTCATTAAAAGTCCCGTTTTGTAATTCCCGAAACTAATTTCCGAAATTCCAAATTTACCCTCGGCCTTCCCCAATGTCTTAGCACCAATAATTTTATAACCAACATAGTCATATCCACTAAAATCAAAATATTTCCTCATAACACACAAGTCTTAATTATTTCTCGATTTCCAATTATACGAAAACACGGAACATAACATGACTGAAGAGCTGGAGTCTGGGCATCTGCATCCCTGACTAGAACTAAGTGGTAAATATACCCCTTGGAGATCATCTTTCTGGCTCTAAGGTAAGAAATAAATCTACCCCTAGGTGCTACTGAATTACCTTTCCATTCTATAAGTTCATCGGGAAAATGAAATGTCACAGTTTTTGTTCTACAACCCACAGAGGCATAACAGGACTCTAACCAATCCATACCCATAATTACGTCAAAATCTACCATCTCTAATTCTATTAAGTCTGCTATGGTGCTGCGGTGGTAGATTAACACTGGACAACCCCTATAGATATGCCTAGCTATAACTGATTCCCCAACCGGTGTGGATACTTTGAAAGGTTTATGCAACTTTTCGGGTTCTATCCGAAATTTCTTAGCAATATACGGGGTTACATAAGATAGAGTGGATCCTGGGTCAATGAGAGCAAATACATCGAAGGTGAAGACTGATAGCATACCTGTGACAACATCTCCACGATCCTCTGTATCCTGGCGATCTGACAGTGCATACAGACGATTCTGACCACCGCCCGTATTACCGGACATTGCTGCTCCGCGCCCCTACTGGGCTTGGGAATTTCGGGGAGCTACTGAATTTGTGGACTGAGCTACATTACTGTTACTTCCGGTATTCTGTCTTGCGGACGGACAATCCCGCAGAAAATGACCCGGCTGACCATACCCAAAACAACCATCCATGCCCGAACGACAAACTCCTGAATGTCTCTTACCACAAGTGTAGCAAGTAAGGTGTTGAAAACCACGGTCGGTCATGCTAGCCTGTGAATGTGAGCCTGTCGTTCCGAAGTTCCGGCCTTTCTGGTTAAACTTGGACCTCTGAAATGGAGCACTAGCTGTAGAGGGAGCAGGTCTTGATGACCTATTCTTAAAAAACTGACGGTTGCCATCACCCTGAGATCCCCCATGACTAAAATTACCAGCAGACTTAGCCCTCTTGCTGAACTCTCTATCTTTTTGCTTCTGCAGGGCTGCTTCGTCCTTCATTCTTGTCTCGTTACCTTGCACGATTGCCAGTATCTTGGAAATAGTCACCTTGTTATTCTGAGCAGCTGTGTTGGCATCCCTGTGCAACTCGAGTTTAAGCCCAAGTACAAATCTTCTAACCACGGCTCTCATATCAGGAACCATGTGAGGAGCATGACTGGACAATGACACGAACTTGACGTAATAGTCCTGAACAGTCATGTACGTTTGCCTTAGATTCACAAACTCTATAGCCTTGGCTTCTCTAACCTCAATTGGCATGAAATGCTCAATAAAAGTGTTTGCAAATTCATCCCAAATAGCAGAAGGTGCATCCTCCCCTCGGGACTGTTCCCATGTCTCATACCAAATATGGGCCACATCTTGCAGCTGGAAAGCTTCGAGTTCTGCTGCCTCTGTATCAGTAGCATACATCACACGAAATATTTTCTGGAGTCCTTCAATGAAATTCTGGAGGTCTTCCTCCTTCTTTAACCCTGTGAACACTGGCGGCTTCATCCGCATAAACTCCTGAGTCTTAAAACTGTTTGACCCACTACTAGCACCTGATCTAGGGGCCGTTTCCTATCGCTGGGCCTGATTTTCCAAAATTTGAGTGAGCAGCTGAATAGCTCCTCTAACATCTACATCCGAAATATTGGGAGGCATTAGCTGTGGCGGCTGCCTGGGCCTGAGTGCCCCCTTCTGTTGCTGCGTCAACGGTAGCCCTCTGGCTAGTATCCGTATTTTTTTTGTTGTACTTCCCTTTTGGAGCCATTTCTGAAATACGTAATTTGCACAAGTTAGAAGAATTCCTAAAAGCATTACTCTATCTGCATGAACTAGAGTATCAAAGAAGTGAAACAAATCCTGAATGTCTTGGTGGTCAACTTTTTATATGTGTGGGTCCCTCACACATATAAAAGAGACCCCACTGGACACGGCTTCATAAAGTCCCTAAGACACTTGAACCTAGCGCTCTGATACCAAGTTTTGTCACGCCCCGAACCTGGGCCTTAACGTAACACGGCACCCGGTGCCTGACTGCATGTGACCGAGCGAACCAACTGACTGGCTGAATCAACATGTGATACCAAAACATAACTAATTTATAAAATAAAACTAACACATGCTGATTAACTAAACGTCTGACTGACAGGTCATAATGCGGAAATACTTACAAAATCTGAACATATCTGACAGTAGCCAACATGGCTAAACCAAAACAACTGAACGACTGAGTATAACTGTCTACAAGACTAACATACCAAATATCTGACTATCTGAACTATGTCTATGAAGCCTCTAATAAATACAAAAAGGTAATTGTCTAGAAAGCTGTGAGAACTGCATGACTGATATCACCCCAAAGGAAACTGGGGCTCACCACAGTAGCTGATACGAACACTCCTAAGTAGTTGGAACGTCAACCTGTATGTCGTTACCTGCATCGCGAGATACAGGCCCCAAGCAATAAAAAGGAACATCAGTACATTTGAATTGTACTGGTATGTAAAGCAACTGAAGCAATACAACACTGGAACTGAAACTGAAACTGAACTAAATAGGAAAGCAAGAAGTTGAAGTACTCTCTGTTTTGGATGAAGGATCACCTGTAAAACTGTAAATATAACTGTGGGCTAGGGCCCAAATAATGTGCACAAAAACAGTGGCCTCAGGCCCAAGCAATACGTATGCATAAACTGTGGCCTAGGGCCCAAAAATACAAATACAGGTGTTCAACATTAACAATTTACAAGACTGAGACTGGCTATAGCTGATAGCATGATAACTGTTTCTGATTATGGGACTTATGCAAATAACGGGTTATACACTGACTGAGACTCATGTGATAACAATGCATAAGTCTATAAAGATTACGTGCTGAGTTCATGATGTTCAAAGTGACAACCATGAACGAATTCTGTAATTGCAACCCTAGAAGATAACAGTTCTATATCATATCATGAAACTAGGGCTAAACTATATTCTATGTCAAATTGCTGACAAGTATGAAGAATGAGGCGTAGGGAGAATCATGAATATTCCCTAACGTAGATAGTTAGCCTCACATACCTTAATTCCAGCCTTTGAGCGTAATACAGTGTTCGTCAACCCTTTCAACTTTGATCTATATCAATACAAGTCAAAGGGATTTTATATTAGCAATAATATTCATGCTTTGGTTATCTAAGCATTTTATCAAACACGTAGTGGGCATAAAGCTCCACAATCTCCATTAATGGTGTTTCTTCACCCAATTCCCATTCTATTACTTCTAGGTGATACTACAATCTCAATTAGATGTAATTAACATCATTCTCCATCACCCATATCATTATAACAATCTCAAGTCAACAATTCAAATCCCTACTATAGTTCGTGTAATTCTCTTTACTAAACCCATTTACTATTCTCCCAAGAACTCATCAATTCACTATTATGAATCATTAGAGTGTAAAAACATTACCTTTTTGACGTTCAATCCTCTTGATTCTAGGGTTTCCACGCCCGACAATAATTTTCCACTCACAACTCTATTGATTAGAAGGGTTTACTCAAGTTAGAAAGAGATTAGGGACTTGACTTCAACCTAGAATCATGATAAAACATACCTTGTAGGATTCTTGAGGCTTGGGACTTGTTCTCCCTGACTTTAAGGTAATTTTTCGTGACTAGGGGTGTTGCGAAAATAAACCCCAAGGGTAAATATAATTTAAAACGCGAAATCCCGACTTTTAACCCGAAACTCGACCTGTTATGAGATGGGTCCGCGACGCACGTACATCGCGCGACATTATACAGGTATATACTCAGAGTTGTGCGATCGGTCCGCGACCCAAGGCCATTGCACGCACCCTCACGCGCCCTGAAAAGCGACGTGTGTCCATTCTATGCAGGGTTCGGTAAAATGGTCAAAACTTCTTGTACAGAGCTCTGTTTGGGCTCCACAATATACTGTTGGAAAGCTATCTCAAAGAGCTACAACTTTAATTTTTACGTTTTCTCAAATTCCCAACAGGTTATCACGAAATTTGACCGTAAGGCAAACGTATCGAAAACTTAGCCGATTCTATAGAATTTTAAGTGCCTTACTATTAGCCATATTGAGACGATCATATCTCCTTGCTCCAATCTCTCATTGGCCTGGTACATATATCGTTAGAAAGGTATTTCTACATACTACAACTTTCATTAAGGGTACTTTCCCAAATTCCAAAATAATCAAGGATTTATGGCTGCCCGAAGTAGGCCTATCAACCATTTTCGCAAAATGTTCAAACCTTCAGTTTTTACACTAAAGATCTGTTGACATGAGTCTAACCTTAGTTCTAAGATACGGGGTGTAACATGCAGTAATACTATCGACCAATATCTAGGCAAGGGGCTTTTGTGAACACATCTCTTTTAATATCTTTCCTCGAGGTCTCACCGAGGTCAATAAGGCTTGCTTATAGTGGCATGAAAAATTTCTCCCACTATGATCATCAGGTAAAGCCTAAATTAATAATATAATTTGGTGTTACATGAATATACGTATACATCAAGCTCATTTTTTAATTCGATCTTCCAAGCATAAACGGGCTAACCAAATTCTTCTAACTTACGACTTCTTCTGGAAGGCCTATCTCTTTAATTCTCCTTAGTATATAATCTTTCTATTTCAAGCACACCAATCTCCCTTCCCATGTTTTTTATTCCATCCTAACCTATTCATCATTCCCTTAGTTTAATACGTACTTTCTATGTTTATCCTGCATTTTAACTGCTAGTTTTGTCCTTAATCACTCGTTGCTGGTCCTCTCTTCTTCTTATGACAATTCTGTCTACAGTTCCCACAATTTCCTTTAGATTCCTGGGAGAATTTTGGCAGAGTTTCCCTTGTAAACATAACAATCCCAAACCTACACATAGCCCAGAAAACACATCCCATGCCTTAATAGGACACATATCGAAACACATATAATACGCAACTCAGCAACACAAAATTGTTTACCATAAAAAGATATAAGTAATAAAGCTTGTCTCATAAGTTGTACCGGCACACTCTTTCTAGAATTCCATTATATATATTTTTCTACACACTATGTCAATCAACTCCCTTCGGGGAGGTTTACATACTTATTAATCATAACTCTAGCTATCACTGGGTCACTAACAAGCATAGACATTTCAAATTGTTTGATTGGCTCAGATTTTCACCTCAACACAGTCAATAACATCCGGAGTAATATATGGCAGCGTAGAACCCATATCAATCAATGCATACACATTATAAGAGGATACTGACAATATACCTGTGACAATATCAGGGGGAGACTCAAGATCCTGTCGCGCAGCTAACGCATAGGCATGTTGCTGGGATCCACTTGGATCGGGCATTCCTCTTCGATCTCTATCACAGCCTGCTAATATCTGCGGTCTTTCCCTTAGAGGGTGTACCGGTGATGAAGAGTCAACTACGAACCCCATAGGCTGAACCTTATCTCTACCGTGCATCCATGGGTAGTTGCTCCTAAAATGGCCTGACCGAGCGCAGGCATAACAAACATCTATGCCCAAATGGCATGGTCCCCAATGTAACATATGATACTGAGTACATCGTGGTACTGGTGATGTCACCTGACTGGAACCACTCCAAATCCAAGAACCGGAATCTCTAAGACTCTAGGGTGGCCTAGAATAAGTGGATCTATCAAACCTGGGTGGAGGAGAACTAGTTGTTGAACGAACTAAGTTCCTAGGGGATTGCTACCTCGGAGCGCCCCTAAACTCATGATCAAACCCTGAAGACCTGACTCTTTTCCTCCAACTCCTGTTACTATGGCCCGCATCCTGCCGCTGAGCTTGAGCGGCTACTAACTGGGTCAGCGAAAGGATGGCTTGCCTCATCTCCTGGCTTGAGGTTTCTGGTGGAGGAACTGGGGGTGCTGGGGCCAAGGTTGAGACTCCCCTTTGATCCTCTAAAGTGGGCGAAGTATGGGAAAATTAAAATACGGCCTGACTTTATGGTTCGCTATCCTCCATATCCATAGATGACCCCCCTTCAATCCCCTCTTCAACCACTATCTTGCCCTTCTGGGCTGCTGTAGCTTTTCCTTTCATCAACTTTTCTGAAAACATTACGCACGATTAGGAAAAAGGAATTCTTATATTATAGCTCTTTCGCACGATCTATGAAGAAGAAAGACAGTCATCATTCCTAAATGCCCCACTGCCTTCTGTTTATAAATGTGGCATGCTTCACACCCATAAACAAGACTCTACTAGACACGGCTCATAGACACACCCTAGGACGGAACTGATCTGATACCACTTTTGTCACGACCCAACTAGGGGCCATGACGGGTACCCGGAGCTACCCTACCGAGCACCACCCATCATGCTTGTCATCAAACTCTTCCTAAATATACATTACTCTCAGCATGGAACTCGTCATAATACAATCATTATTATTTCCAAAATACATCTACCTTTGTGCACATAAGACTGCGATGCCATCAAAAATGGTATACGAATATAGGGTAGTAATCATGAGACATCTACTACCCACACATAAGTATCTATGAGCCTCTAACCAGAATACTGGAGTCATAAGGACGGGATAGGACCCCACCATGCCCCAACTTTGTACACAAAAGAATATACAAATAGGTTGCACCTCCGGAGTAGTGGGGTGTTCCTGTACAACTGCTGAGTAAGCTCCTAAGCGTCTGCACCATCTCCCTAACTACTGTGGGTATGAGCACAGCGTCGATAAAGAAAAGGACGCAGTACGAACAATGTACTGAGTATGTAAGGCATATATGGTAACATAATAAGGAAATATAGAAGGCATAAAAAGAAAAGATAACTGTAACTGCTTGCCTCTTGAGGCGGAATCATGCATGCCCACTTTTACCTTTAAAACCATATTATAACACATACATACAGATATAAGTAAGTTGTCTGAGTCATATGTCATCACTAGCCCGCGTTCGGGATAGTTATCTCATGCCGCCCACTAGTGGTGTTGCCCATGCCATATAGACACGGTGTAATCATCCATAAGTCGCTCGCCTTAGCGGTGTTGCCCGACCGTATAACCGCAGTGTAATCTTACATGTACATAAGCCAATGCATACATGGGAGCTCAAATAAAAGCTACCAATCTATCAGAGTAACGTAAGGTCCGGAACCTCCGATTAGGTTTTGGAATAATCATGATCATCATGTCTCACCTTGAAGGAACTAAAAACATGTGGTGAGACTAACAACAACAAGAAACATTCATGAAATCATAAAAATAAGAATACTAAACTCATCATAGCATCATTATCATGGAACATATCTCATCTCTATTTCATAAGAAGCTCTTAAAAATCATTAAGCTCCCTCTTTTGGAGGGCAGGAAGATCATGGAAATCTAGAGAAGAAATCACAATATAAGAGTAATGCCTTTGAAAGAAGGGGACTAGCCTCACATACCTTTATGTCTTCTTAATGACTACGAGTTCCCCTTCCAAGCTCGCGATTCTACATTCAAGAGAATCCGTACAAAATTAGCTCATTTAAAACATGCTTAAATCCGGACTAAAGCGACTAAAAGGCTAACGAAAATTGGGCAGCATTTCATTTGTTCCTAAAACTTTCTCCATATAATAAACAACTGCCAAATATCATTAGCAACACCCAAGACATCATAATCAATAAACTTCTTTAAGTTAAACATTATTCGATTCTTAAAATGCCCTTTTAATGTTAGTCATAACCATAACTATGGCGTACCACCATATTCGTTCACATGTAATACTTCTTCAACATTTGTAATAGCATTCATCACAAAATCTTACTCATGGCACATCAAGAACTATGATTCATGTCAAGTCACTATCCAAGAATACCATTAATTCCACCTTTGAGCTTCATATTCTACTCCTTTCCTTTATTTAAGTTATTCTACAACCAAATACTCTTATTAACATCTATTAAATTTAAAACTCACCTTTTATCACGTAGGAATGGTCCTTGGCGAAAAATACTCCATGTGAGAAAACCCGAACTTCAATTCCAAAGGCTTCTTGGCCTCTAGCAACCCTAGAGAGCATCCTTGAACTTGATTTCCTTGGATTAATGATGTTTGATCTTTGATTTGCCTTGGATTTATGTTAGTAGGATGTATAGAATATTCAAGAGCTCTCAAGAAGTGTGGAGGAAATGAGAGAAATGAAAAATAAGAACTTGGGTCTAATAGATATACTTGCAAATATCTGACCCGACATGGTTTTATACGGACACTTATACGGTCCGTATAAGTGACCGTATAAGTCCATCAGAGACTGGTCCATTCTGAAACTATTATACGGACCATTATACGGACCGTATAAAGTTATACGGACCATATAAATGGTCGTATAACACACTTTTCTCCTGAACTTGTTCTAGTCGATTCGTTTGATCTCCAATCCTTATGGAACCTTCTTAGCACTTGTTTAACACTTCATTAACAATATAAACATCCTTACAACTCATTCACAAGACCTTACTAAATAAACTTTAATTCGATGCTTGCGAAGCCTTTTCCCCAAACGCGACTTATACCTTACCTTCCTTCGATGAACTTTCTTCCTCTGATTCACACTTCAAAATCTTATCACATACAATTTAAAACTACCAAATACCCTCCTTAATGTCATAAGAACTCCATGTTCACCTTAAGCTGATGTTAGTCTACGTACGACACAACGATATGAAATTCCGAGGTGTAACATCCCTGAAGCTTACTAAACATGATTTTATTCTCTTATATACCCAAGATGGACATGCCTATCCTCATGACCTCAAAAAATTAGTCCTGTTTCCCATAACTAGGATAACTAGTACTCGGTGAAACTCAACATACAAAATGTGAGGTGTAACAATTTATGACTTCGTGTTATGTTCTGTTCAGTTCCCAATGCACTTGAGAGCATTTTGGGACTTGGGTAGGAAAGTTGGCTTTAGGCCATTGGGGTTTGACTTGGTCAAACAGACCTCCGATAGGAAATTGCAGCCACGAGTGAGTTGCGTTGCGCATTTTTATGTGTGTTTGCATGTTCGTTATGTATCTGTGGGGCCCCTATAATAGTCGGATATCGGGTTGAGATTGGTCCAAAATAAAATAAAAAATTGGTATCTGGTGCATCCGGCATAGCGGCACCAGAATCGTTGTGGCAATCCCACCATAGCAAATGGATAGACAGATATAGTGGATTGGATATTTTGGTGACTAGCCACCAAAGCAGCAGCCAACCGCCATGGATTGCTCACAATAGCAGTCATGCGTGCCACTATAGCGGCCTTACGATTTTAGGTGATGGCCTTCTGCCTTTAAGTGAAAACTGTTTGAATCACAATAGAATTTTGGATAAACATACCTTTTTCAGAATTCGTTCAATTTCGAGAGGTCCAGATGGTCATTTATGACTTGGTGGTATCTTCGGTTCGATTCCGAATGCACTTGAGAGCATTTTGGGACATGGGTTGGAAAGCTGGCCTTAGGCCATTAGGGTTTGACTTGGTCAAATAGACCTCCGTTGGGAAATTTGATGCCATGGGTGAGTTCGTAGCGCATTGTTATGTATGTTGGCATGTTCGTTATGTATCTGTGAGGCCCCGATGATAGTAAGATTTCGAGTTGTGATTGGTCAAAAACCAGAAATTTCTGGTATCTAGTGTATCCGTCGAAGCGGCACCAGAGCTGTTACACCTTAGAAAATTCCCCGTTAATGTACAGTGAATAGGCTAGGGAATATCACGACGTATACAATGAGTTGATAAGTACAAGATAGCATTTGATGATCCAAATCAAAATTCAAAGGCATTTGACCAAAAGGATATGTTATGTGTCGGGTAGGAATTTTAAGCGATGAGTTAATGATGGCTTAATGACGTCTTAGAGAAGAGTAATAACGTCCCTTATCTTGGTATTGAGGTTTTAAACAAGTGTCAATAAGGTTCCATAAGGATCGGAGATCAAACGAGTCGACGAGAACAAGTCTCGGATAGCTGGACATTATAAGGCCAGACATACTGGCCGTATAAAATACATGGACCGTATGTCCAGCCATAGGTTCAGCCCAGAATGGAACACTTCACTGGACCAAACATACGGTCAGTGAAAAATATACGGACAATATGTTGGTCCGTATGTTCTGGTCGGGACAGATTGTGAATTAATATAAGGGACCTCTCTCTCATTTCATTTTCATTTCATTTTCACTCCACAAGTCAAGAAACCTCTAGAATATTCTCTCCACTATTCATCCACAAGAATCCAAAGGAAATATATGATCAACTTCATCAAACCAACAAGAATCAAGAGTGTGAAACCCATTAAAGTCATCCAAGCCAAGAAATCCCAAGAGAAGTGAAATAGGGTTTTGGTGCTAGAAGAGTATTTCCATTCAAGGCTTGTTTCTACACTATCTAAGGTAAGTTTCGTGGTATTTTCATGATGTTTGAAGTATTGATTAGTTGAAACACTTGGATTGTAGAAGAGTATAGAAAATGGGTCATAAATGAGTGAATAGTGTCATTGTTGAACAGTAGTTGGATTGAATTATGAATATTGGTAGGTTGTGATTGTAAACATGTTATGAATGACCTATAGACCATGGAATAAGTATTATATATGAGACAGCGCGATAATGAGCTATGACCATAATTGTGGAGAAATTGAAGGGAAATGGTGAACTGTGGTAAATGTAAATAAACGATGAATGTTGTTTGAACGTTTGGAGTTGATATAGAATATGGGGAAAGTAGTATAAAAATGGGAAATGCTGCCCAATTTTCCCTAGAAATAGTAACACGTTCTTATAGTCGATTAACTAACGTTAATGCGAATTCTCTTCAAGGTAGAAGCGTACATATTGGAGAGGAACGTTCAAGCGATAGAGTAGCTAGACGAAAAGGTATGTAAGGCTAGTCCTTTATTTCTATGGGATGAATCCGATGGTACGATTCTGCTTCCTCTCCCTGAATTCTCTATATATATACCGGAAAGTCAAGAGTATATGATCATGAATAGCTATATGAGATAAGAGATACGTTGTGAGTCCAATGATGATGATGATGATAAGCTTGAGCCTAAAGACTCTAGAGTTCATGATATGACGTTCCTATAGCGCTAATTATGTCATACACTCACCTCATACATTATTCCCTTCGAGGTGAGGTAGAATACCATTAAGTTAAGTATGTCATGTATTGTATACACTCACCTTATGTATTGTTCCTTCAAGGTGAGGCAGAGTACCATAATGTCGATGATGTTATGCATTGTACACACTCACCTTATATACTACTTCCTTCAAGGTGAGGCAAAATTCTTGTGAATGCTTCATAATGAAATCGGGGGATCACTACCACACGTCGCCCCAATAAAGATAGTTGTCCTGGAGTCTTCTTGCATGTATTATGATGAGCATATTATGATAAGCATACTATGATAAGCATACTATGATGAGCATATTATAATGAGCATATGATGATGATATTACACCGTACCTATATGGTCGGGCAGATATACACACCACTATAGTGGGTAGCTTATACCCTGGACGCGGGAGGCCTGGACGCAGGTTACTTTTTATTACACCGTACCTATATGGACGGGCAGCTTATACTTATACATTTATGCATACATGATATGATGATGAGTGTGAGTAAGACAGCATGATTTTTTTTTTATGATTCACAGTCAGTTAAAGATTGCTCATCATTTGATGGCTCATCATTTCATTGATGTTTCATTATTGTTTATGCCTCTCATACTCAGTACAATGTTCGTACTGACGTCCGTTTTCTTTGGACGCTGTGTTCATGCCCACAGGTAGGCAGGGAGGTGATCCTGATCCAGACTTATAGGAGCTAGCTGCTGATTTGAGAGCACTCCATTGTCCGGAGGTGCTTATGATTATTCTTTTGTGTATATGTATTTTGGGCATGACGGGGTCTTGTCTCGTCCTTATGTCTAGCACTCCAGTAGAGGCTCGTAGATACGCAGTGTGGGTTATATGGTTTCACGAGATTGCTACTATGTATATATATTATTTTGATGGCCGAGAGGCATATGTATATGAAAGTATTTATGTTTTCAAATGAAAGATGTTTTTCTTATAATTTGAGTGTGAATTTGATAAAAAAGTGTTTAATGAGCATGATAAGTAGTAGAACGAGTGGTGCTCGGTGGTTAGCCCCGGGTACCCATCACGGCCCCTAATCGGGTCGTGACAAAAGTGGTATCAGAGCAGTTCAGTCCTAGGAAGTGTCTACGAGCCGTGTCTAGTAGAGTCTTGTTTATAGTGTGTTGCGCGCCACACTAATAAACAAGAGGCTACAGGCCATTTAGGAAAAATGACCATCTTTCTTCTTATGAGATCGTGCAATAGAGCCGTGTATAAGATTTTATCCTCCCTAATAGTGTGTTGTGATTTCAGAAATGCCACCAAAGGGAAAGGCTAAAGCCGCCCAGAAGGGCAAGACTACGATTAAAAGGTGGGCAGAAAGAGAGTCGCCAATGAATGTAGATGAGGGTGAATCACATAACGAGGCTCCATCTAATGCTTCTGCTACTCCACCTATTACCGAAGAACAAGAAGGGGCTTCAGCTCCAGCTCCTATGCCGCCAGTCCCTCCACTGGCTACTTCGGGTCAACAAATGACCGAAGCTATTCACTTATTGACACAGTTCATTGCCGCCCAGGCACATCGGCAGAATGCGGGCCCAAGTGATTGGTCAGCTAGTACCCGAGCCCGTGACTTTATGAGTCTAAATCATCCGGATTTTTTCGGGTCAAAGCCGGATTAAGACCCGCAAGGTTTCATTGACGAGATGTTGAGGACGTTGAAGAGTATTCATGCCTTCGAGACTGAATCCGTGGAGTTGGAATCTTATAGACTCCGAGATGTGGTGGTATTGTGGTATAATAATTGGATAGCATCGAGAGAAGAGAATGCGCCTCCTCCCGTGTGGCAAGAATTTATAGATGCTTTCATCCGTCACTATTTTCCACCCGAGGTCTGCCGAGCTAGAGCTGAAAGATTTTTAAATCTTAAGCAAGCAAACGTGAGTGCTCGGGAATATAGCCTTCAATTTAATTCATAGCCTAGATATGCCCCGACTATGGTTGCCAATATATGAGATAGGGTACATAGGTATGTGAGTGGCATAGGGCCACATCTATTCAAGGACTGCTTGACGGCCAGAATGGAACACTTCACTGGACCAAACATACGGTCCAGACATACGGTCAGTGAAAAATATACGGACCGTATGTTGGTCTGTATGTTCTGGTCGGGACAGATTGTGAATTAATATAAGAGACCTCTCACTCATTTCATTTTTATTTTCACTCCACAAGTCAAGAAACCTCTAGAATATTCTCTCCACTCTTCATCCACAAGTATCCAAAGGAAATCGATGATCAACTTCATCAAACCAACAAGAATCATGAGTGTGAAACCCATTAAAGTCATCCAAGCCAAGAAATCCCAAGAGAAGTGAAATAGGATTTTGGTGCTAGAAGAGTATTTCCATTCAAGGCTTGTTTCTACACTATCTAAGGTAAGTTTCATGATGTTTGAAGTATTGATAAGTTGAAACACTTGGATTGTAGAAGAGTATAGAAAATTGGTCATAAATGAGTGAATAGTGTCATTGTTGAACAATAGTTGGATTGAATTATGAATATTGGTATGTTGTGATTGTAAACACGTTATGAATGACCTATATACCATGGAACTTTATTATATATGATACAATACGATAATGAGCTATGACCATAATTGTGGAGAAATTGAACGGAAATGGTGAATTGTGGTAAATGTAAATAAATAATGAATGTTGTTATGAACGTTTGGGAGTTGATATAGAATATGGGGAAAGTAGTATAAACAAGGGAAATGCTTCCCAATTTTCCCTATAAATAGTAACACGTTCTTATAGTCGATTAACTAACGTTAATGTGAATTCTCTTGAAGGTAGAAGCGTACATATTGGAGAGGAACGTTCAAGCGATAGAGTAGCTAGACGAAAAGGAATGTGAGGCTAGTCTTTTCTTTCTATGGCATGAATCTGATGGTATGATTCTCCTTCCTCTCCATGAATTCTCTATATATATACCGGAAGGTCAAGAGTCTATTGTCACACCCTAATCTTGATAGGGCATGACGGGCACCCGACTCTCATCAGAGCCGAGCGAACCCTTAGGCATTCACTCTATCAAAACCTGTCATTTCAAAAACTTTTCAAAACATAAAACTTTTCCGAATGGAGATCATTATTTTTATAACGATTATGAAAACTTTCAATCAAATAAGTACTTTAACCCAATTGAAGTCATCTAAAATACATGGTCTTTTAACGTACACAAATGGTTCAGCTGACATCACTCTGTCGACATCTCGACAAACGTACCACAGGACACTGTCTGCAAAGTCTCTAATATAGACGAAATACCATAAGGTAAGTACTCTGACTCGGTAACACTCCAGAAGGAAATGGAGCTCACCAATTCAACTGGATCATCTTCTAGCGATATCCTCTACTCATCTGTATGCACCTGCGCGACATGAAACGCAGCCCCCGAAGAAAGGGGGTCAGTACGGAATATGTACTGAATATGTAAAGCATTACTGAATCATAGCACAAGGAAGGTGCAGCAGTAAACAAGTTTAGAAATCAAACTGTAAGTAACCTGAAACAGCATTCTGAACCAAGTCCTGTGGCCTTTACCCAAACTCTAGCATGCACAACATAAATACAGCATACGCAAATTCTAGAATACACAATATAAATTTAGTATCACAATAGCTCCTTCGGACGACCGCTTCCGGCATAATAATGATGATGGCCCCTTCGGGCATGCCGCTTCCGGCATAATAATAATGATGGCCCCTTCGGGCATGCCGCTTCCGGCATAATAATGATGATGGCCCCTTCGGGCATGCCGCTTCCGGCATAATAATAATGATGGCCCCTTCGGGCATGCCGCTTCCGACATAATAATAATGATGGCCCCTTCGGGCATGCCGCTTCCGGCATAATAATAATGATGGCCCCTTCGGGCATGCCGCTTCCGGCATAATAATAATGATGGCCCCTTCGGGCATGCCGCTTCCGGCATAATAATAATGATGGCTCCTTCGGGCATGCCGCTTCCGGCATAATAATAATGATGGCCCCTTCGGGCATGCCGCTTCCGGCATAATAATAATGATGATGTCAACATAACTTAATCCACGAATATCAATACAAAGAAATGATGCTATGGAGGGTAAACATAAATCGTAAATGAAACAAAATAGTAAAATCTCGCACCCCCCTTCGGAGTGGTTTTGAAAATCTAAATAGTAAAATCTCGCACCCCCTTCGGAGTGGTTTTGAAAATCTAAATAGTAAAATCTCGCACCCCCTTCGGAGTGGTATTGAAAGTCTAACTTTATGTTTCCTTTAGTATAAACCTGATTTTTCTCGAAATTATTAGTGAAACCATATGCACAACTCAATTGGCATAACATAAACTGAGGCCATATGTTATATAGGACGGTCAGACATAAGCTGAGGCCATAGCACACTCAGAGATAAGCTGAGGCCATAGCATACTCGAACTTAAGCCGAGGCCATATGTTATATAGCACGCTCAGTCGCGTCATGAAATCATTTAGAAAAAAAAACTATTATGGACGTCATGTATGAAATCAAACCCTTTTCAATTGTCTCCTTCGAGACTCACAAATTTAAATGAAAAATGCATAGGTAAGAGAAAGACCTTATGAATGTCCCCTTCGGGATTTTGACAGCATTATGAAGTCGCACAACTTGTGAATGCCCCTTCGGGCTTAAGAGATCAAAGAACTCAGGATATCCTACATCTAGGAATGGATTCATTATGGATATCGTTACGCTACGTTTCCAAAACAATCCGAGTTAGCATATGAAAGTTAGGAACGTTATTCATTATAGAAACCTCTACGAACGTTTTAAAGCAATCCGAGACCATCTACGAAAGTTAGGGACATTACTACTTACAGAACTCTTTTAAGCTTCCCTTGTTACTCAATCATACAATAAGCTCGACTATACTAAGTATACTCATATCAAGAAGTGAATAAGAATCATTAACAAGCTCGGAACTAAGAATAGAGTTACCCCAAGATAAGTATCATAACTTACTTAGATCTAGGACATGCCAAAAGAAAGAGAGGGTAAGCCTTACATACCTTGCCCGCTTCCTAAGCTAATCCAAGCTTAAGTCTTTGACTTCGCAAGATCTACAACCATATTCATACATACCAAACATTAGCCATAAACACTTAAGAGTCCAATTCTAAACCAACACTTTATTTACAGAAATTTCGGCAGCATTTCCCCTGTAAATACAACCATCCCCGAGAATCCAACTCGGCTAAATCATCAACAACAAATCCGAGAATTTAACTCGGCCAAATTATCAACAACAATACCAACAGTTATTCTGACAATATCTACAATCAATTCAAAAAGCATACTAACGTTAGCAACTTCTTTCCACAAACTTCGACGGCGTTTCATTTACGTTCAATTCATAATTGCTTACATATTCAAGTACTAATCCGCAACCATTCAAACAATATTCAAGAATACTTCAAACAATTCGTACAATATTCAAAACAATTCAACAAATACTCTACTTCATCCGAAACCTTCCAAATGCAACAACAACAATAACAACACATTTCCTTCCTTCAAATTCATGAACTACATGTGTTGGTGTAGTTCATGAATTTGAAGGAAGGAAATGTGTTGTTATTGTTCTTGTTGCATTTGGAAGGTTTCGGATGAAGTAGAGTATTGGTTGAATTGTTTTGAATATTGTACGGATTGTTTGAAGTATTCTTGAATATTGTTTGAATGGTTGCGGATTAGTACTTGAATATGTAAGCAATTATGAATTGAACGTAAATGAAACGTCGTCGACGTTTGTGGAAAGAAGTTGCTAACGTTAGTATGCTTTTAGAATTCATTGTGGATATTGTTAGAATAACTGTTGGTATTGTTGTTGATAATTTGGCCGAGTTAAATTCTCGGATTTGTTGTTGATGATTTAGCCGAGTTGGATTCTCGGGGATGGTTGTATTTACAGGGGAAATGCTGTCGATATTTCTGTAAATAAAGTGTTGGTTTAGAATTGAACTCTTAAGTGTTTATGGCTAATGTTTGGTATGTATGAATATGGTTGTAGATCTTGCGAAGTCAAAGACTTAAGCTCGGATTAGCTTAGGAAGCAGGCAAGGTATGTAAGGCTTACCCTCTCTTTCTTTTGGCATGTCCTAGAGCTAAGTAAGTTATGATACTTATCTTGGGGTAACTCTATTCTTAGTTCCGAGCTTGTTCACTTCTTGATATGAGTATACTTAGTATAGTCGAGCTTATTGTACGATTGAGTAACAAGGGAAGCTTAAAAGAGTTCTGTAAGTAGTAATGTCCTTAACTTTCGTAGACGGTCTCGGATTGCTTTAAAACGTTCGTAGAGGTTTCTATAATGAATAACGTTCCTAATTTTCATATGCTAACTCGGATTGTTTTGGAAACGTAGCGTAACGATATCCATAATGAATCCATTCCTAGATGTAGGATATCCTGAGTTCTTTGATCTCTTAAGCACGAAGGGGCATTCTCAAGTTGTGCGACTTCATAATGCTGTCTAAATCTCGAAGGGCACATTCATAAGGTCTTTCTCTTACCTATGCATTTTTCATTTAAATTTGTGAGTCTCGTAGGAGACAAATGAAAAGGGTTTGATTTCATACATGACGTCCATAGTAGTTTTTTTTCTAAATGATTTCATGACGCGACTGAGCGTGCTATATAACATATGGCCTCGGCTTAAGTCCGAGTGTGCTATGGCCTCAGCTTATCTCTGAGTGTGCTATGGCCTCAGCTTATGTCTGAGCGTGCTATATAACATATGGCCTCAGTTTATGTTATGCCAATTGAGTTGTGCATATGGTTTCACTAATAATGTCGAGAAAAATCAGTTTTATACTAAAGGAAACATAAAGTTAGACTTCCAAAACCACTCCGAAGGGGGTGCGAGATTTTACTATTTAGATTTTCAAAACCACTCTGAAGGGGGTGCGAGATTTTACTATTTAGATTTTCAAAACCACTCTGAAGGGGGTTGCGAAATTTTACTATTTTGTTTCATTTAAGATTTATGTTTAACCTCCATAGCATCATTTCTTTGTATTGATATTCGTGGATTAAGTTGTTTTGACATCATCATTATTATTATGCTGGAAGCGGCATGCCCGAAGGGGCCATCATTATTATTATGCCGGAAGCGGCATGCCCGAAGGGGCCATCATTATTATTATGCCGGAAGCGGCATGCCCGAAGGGGCCATCATTTTTATTATGCCGGAAGCGGCATGCCCGAAGGGGCCATCATTATTATTATGCCAGAAGCGGCATGCCCGAAGGGGCCATCGTTATTATTATGCCGGAAGCGGCATGCCCGAAGGGTCCATCACTATTATTATGTAGGAAGCGGCATGCCTGAAGGGGCCATCCTTATTATACCGGAAGCGGCATGCCCGAATGGGCCATCATCATTATTATGCCGGAAGCGGCCGTCCGAAGGGACTATTGTGATACTAAATTTATATTGTGTATTCTAGAATTTGCGTATGCTGTATTTATATTGTGCATGCTAGAATTTGGGTAAAGGCCGCAGGACTTGGTTCAGAATGTTGTTTCAGGTTACTTACAGTTAGATTTCTAAACTTGTTTACTACTACACCTTCCTTGTGCTATGATTCAGTAATGCTTTACATATTCAGTACGTATTCCGTACTGACCCCCTTTCTTCGGGGGCTGCGTTTCATGACGCGCAGGTGCATACAGATGAGTAGAGGATATCGCTAGAAGATGATCTAGCTGAATTGGTGCGCTCCATTTCCTTCCGGAGTGTTGCCGAGTCAGAGTACTTACGTTATGGTATTTCGTCTATATTAGAGACTTTGCAGACAGTGTCCTGTGGTACATTTGTCGAGATGTCGACGGTGTGATGTCAGCTGAACCATTTGTGTACGTTAAAAGAGCATGTATTTTAGATGACTTCAATTGGGTTAAAATACTTATTTGATTGAAAGTTTCACACTCGTTATAAAGATAATGATCTCTATGTGAAAAAGTTTCATGTTTTTAAAAGTTTTTGAAATGACAGGTTTTGGTAAAGCGAAGGTTTAAGGGTTCGCTCGACTCTAATTAGAGTCGGGTGCCCGTCATGCCCTATCAAGATGAGGGTGGGACATCTATGATCATTAATAGCTATATGAGATAAGAGATACGTTATGAGTCCAATGATGATGATGATAAGCTTGAGCCTAAAGACTCTAGAGTTCATGATATGACGTTCCTATAGCGCTAATGATGTCATACACTCACCTCATACATTATTCCCTCCGAGGTGAGGCTGAATACTATTAAGTTAAGTAAGTCATGTATTGTATACACTCACCTTATGTATTGTTCCTTTAAGGTGAGGCAGAGTACCATAAAGTCGATGATGTTATGCATTGTACACACTCACCTTATATACTACTTCCTTCAAGGTGAGGCAGAATGCTTGTGAATGCTTCATAATGAAATCGGGGGATCATGACCTTACGTCGCCCCGATAAAGATAATTGTCCTGGAGTCTTCTAACATGTATTATGATGAGCATACTATGATAAGCATACTATGATGAGCATATTATAATGAGCATATGATGATGATATTACACCGTACCTATATGCTCGGGCAGATATACACACCACTATAGTGGGCAGCTTATACCCCGGACGCGGGAGGCCTGGACGCAGGTTACTTATTATTAAACCGTACCTATATGGACGGGCAGCTTATACTTATACATTTATGCATATATGATATGATGATGAGTGTGTGTCACGACCCAACCCCATAGGCCATGACTAGTGCCCGAGCTGGACACTCATATACGTACCTGTTAGATATAGCCAAATTGAATCTATGAACAATATGGAAACTTGCAAAAGAACTCCAAAGGTTCATAACGTTATTATATATATATATATATATATATATATATATCTAGATAACCTGTCTCCTGAGGAGTCACAACTGATTAAAACATAATATGATACACAAGCCGACAAGGCTGCCACAATATATCAACATGATACGTAAGCCGACAAGGCTGCCACTACATATAGACACCATACGCACGCCGACAAGACTGCCACTACATATCAACACCATATGCAAGCCGACAAGGCTGCCACTACAGACGATCATATCCATAGCATATCGTATAGACACAGCGAAACAAAACTTATACACAACCCACACATATGTCTACAGACCTCTAAGAGAGTCGATAGTGAAACATGACGGGACAAGACCCCGCCGTACCCCTGGATAAACATACATATATATATATCAAAAACTCTGTATCAAAATTCTATGCTCCGGAACAATGGAGCTCTCCAAGATAGCTGAGTAGAAATCCTAAGTTGGAGGATCACCAAATCCAGTATCTGTACCTGCGGGCACGAAACGCAGCCCCCCGGAGAAGGGGGTCAGTATGAGATATGTACTGAGTATATAAAGTGTGAAATACAATAAAGAGGATCATGACTGAAATAGAGATCACAGGAGACAAGTATGACATTCAAAATACCAATACACTTGCCTTATGAAATGTAACTCATGTATATCAATATCATATATCATACCCGGCCCATTATGGGACTCGGTGAATAAAGTCATCACATGCAATACTTGGTGCCATAATGACAACATCATATCATCACATCATCATATCATATATATATATATACCGTACCTGGCCCTCTAGTGAGGGACTCGATGAACAATGCAGTGAAACTGTGCACGAAAATATACCCGGCCCGGGACTCGGTGAAAGACATATTGAGGCATGCACGATCAGAGTAGTGAGCAACCATATGCAAATTAAATCATATCTGAGACTCGATAGAATAATCAAAATGGACTATCATTTGAAAATCAAGACAATAATCATATCAAGTACCCTTCGAATGTTACAATGGATTATATCAAATAAGACGTCTGAAATCGTAGACACGTATCAAGACATAATAAAATAAGTTCTGGGAATCAAGAACATCAACCATCCTAATGTCTTTAAGAATAAGAGCTTCTTTGGAGTTATATACACGTCCTCTGTTTGTTTCATAAAGATCACGCCAAAAAGAAAGAAGGGTTAGCTTTACATACCTTTGGCGCTTAATCCATGACTCGATATGTATAGGTTGCCCAACATATATCAACCTATATTAAGACGTCAAGACTATAGTTAAGCTACGAAAAGGCCTAAAACGTACTTTAATGTTAGTAACTTATTTCCAGATAATGGGGCAGCACCTCCCCTATATCGCTCAATGTCCTCACATTTACGCCAGCTATACAACAACCAACATAGCAACAACCAAAGCACGTCTAAGTTATCGCATTAAGAACTAGTCGAAGCAAGATCCGAGGATACTCCAAAACAACCCACATACGTTTCGCATACGATATTTTATACGTTTCTTTCTTATCAATTAGTGATTCACATTAGAAACAACACAACAACGGCCTTAACTACACTTAGTCCTCCAATTTCACAAGAACAACAACACGTATACCCAGTTATAACTATATTTGCATTCCTTTCCACACAACCAAATCATTCTCGAATACAATACAATTATAACCTTAAGCATCAAATTCTTTCACTTTCATCACACGATCAATGACAACTATAACGACAACAACATCAAAATTAATTTATCATTTTTAAGTTAGAGCAGCCCCCACACGGCCCCAAACAGCAACTTAGCATCAACACACACAATTCTTTACATCCAATTCCACATTTACCAATTTATACGAAAATCCAAACCACTTCTAAAACATGTTAGAGAGAATTAAATCTTACCTTAACAAGCTTGGCTCCTTAACGTTGCTAATCACCTCTAATATCTAAGATGTCTTACAAATTCAATCTCTTTCCATGAAGACTTTAAGCTTGGCTAAGATCAACCACGGCCGTGAGCTTCTCCCTTTCACTTAACTTCACTTTATGAATATACATGCTGCCCCCTTGAACATTTATGCATCTTGGAAATTTAAGCTAGATTTTTTTTTTAAATCCATGGCTGGCCATGAGCAGTGGCAGCCATGGTTGCTCATTCCCTTGGTTCAACTAAGCTTGTGAAGAGGAAAATGAACTAACTAGGCATCACATGTTATACATATAGGCAGCCCCAATGATGGACACGTGTCTATCACAATGAATCATCAATTTGTATTTTTTTTTTAATTCGGTGGGGCCCACCTAATTAATTAACCTAATTAATCTTAATTAATAACTAATACCCACTTAATAATCTAATCATGGTTAATTAATCCCTAGTCTCCAATAATATTTCTACACTAATTATAATTTACAACAAATCGTGCACTTATTAAAAATCGGGTTTAAAAGTCTTTTTTACTTACGTCAATTAACTTACGAATAATCCAACGTAAAAAAATTCGGGGTACGACATCCTCCCCTCCTTTAGAACATTCATCCTCGAATGTTAAACTAGTCCTGAACTCCCAATACTTTCTCTAGTGTTCTCTTATTTAATTATGCCCTTCACATGCCTCTTTCATTGGTCGATTCCCTTTAATTCACTATAACGCATTCCAAGTCTCTAAGTAACCATTCCTGTAATATTCCCTCTTGTTCTCGTCTCTTGAGGTAATAATTCCACATCATTGTCTTTACTCTCCTCTTTATTTCGCAGTTGGTTGACAATTGTACTGCAAGCTCTTCTGCTGAAATCTTACTCTCTCTCTCTGGTGCACTTAGTAATAACTCGACTCTTTCTTCTTCTATAAGTTACTCCCTTAAGATGTATCGTTTACTTCGTCTTACCTCTTAATCTTTACCTGAGATTTTATAACGCGTAGGCGTCCCTCGTCGATTTACTAGACTTTACAGTTCCTGAGTATTTCATGCCTTTGGTAACCTATAGACCCTTCGCAGATTCGTACGAATAAAACGAATTTTTCCAAGGTGTTTCATTATTTTACCTCAATAACCTTACATTGCTCTGCTGTTTCAATCCATATTCTGGAATCTTCGGCCTCATGTATCATTTCTCGACTTTCTTTTTAAAAGATTTTAACTGTCACTCTACTCTTTAGCTTTTAATCTCAATCCTTAGAGTTGGCTATCAAGTAGTGCTAGAGTTCCCTCATATAATAACTTTACATAGTTGCCTTGTGATTTGACTATCATTAACTGGTATAATTCTGAAGGAATTTTGATTTGACATATAAATTCACTGTCATCCAGTAACCCGCTTGTTCTGATCGTCTCGCTTAAACCATTTCCCTTAATCCAACTTATAACACTTTAGGCATATTATCTCGTGTCGTTTCTTTATCTTTACTTAAAACTCTTCTATTGCCCCTTTACTCAGATTTTGCTCTTAGTCCTCCTATCACGCATCAGAATATGCGTAAGTGCTCATATGAGCCCAAGAGATATCTTAGCGTCGTCTAAGTAGTCTTTATGTAGACCTTACATTCTTCTCTTGTATCTTTCAATTGATATCGGGGCTCAACTATGGCTTTTTCCCTCAGTACTAATCCTATCTCGGTACTTTGGTTCAAACCATCTTACACCTTTCCTTAATGTATCAAAAATATCACAACCGCATTATTATTACTGAATCCTTACTCTTCTTATCAAGTACTCACTTGGTCTCATCCTTAGCATAGAAATACTCGTAGGTTGTATAACTATTCTTGTACAACTTGTATAAAATATGTCCAGTCTTAGTCGTAGTCCTTCCTTCTCCTGGTTCATTCTGCTTTACATATTGCATCCGTACATCTTGTAGCCTATTTTGTCATGCTCCTTTCCCTTTCTTTATTCCCCCTTTGATTTTCTCATATCCTACTATAGAAATTTTCTATCTCTCCCTTTTGCCACTTATAAGTCGTAACATCATTAGCGCACCACTTTATTGCCAAATCTTAGCCTCTAATCTAGTATAGCATTGCCATCCTTTATAATATCTCTTAAGTTACTCGTTACCATTCTTTTGTCGTACTCTTTCTTTTTATAAGCACCCACTTTGTAATGCCATATTATTCAAGATCTTTACAGATGCTTCTCCGCACCATCTCAAATACCATTCTGACTTATATCCATTCATTGCTGGCTTTCAGATCTTACTAACTTGTCCCGGGGAGGGATCTCACTTAAAGCTTAAGCATTCACACTAAATGTGTTGTAGTGTCAATTGTTTCCATCTTACACTTGCATTTCTCTCACTCGCTTTCCCCTTTAAGGGTGTACTTATACCATTATCTGTTTATATTCTGCTCTATACCTCTATTTCCAATCTCAAATTCAGCTGATCTCTTTTCCAATTCACTTGGTATACTGTACCATATCCATGTCCTTCTTTATAATCTATAACTTTGATTATTCACATATGAAACCTTAATCGAAATCAGGAAACGACGAGGACCTCTCGATAAATAGTACAAAATCTCATCTGATAATCTGTACTCGAGTAATGCAACCAATGTAGTAACTCACCCAAGGCCACATTCTGTTTACTCCAATCAACAATTAATTAGCAATTATAGTCGTTTCAAATTTTCAATTAGGTAGCACTTATATTTCGATGATAAGTGTCCAAAGTTCTCTTGTAAAATTATCTTTATCCCAACCTGTATCATCTGTTTCCTTTAATAAATTTACACTGCATTATTTGTTCCTCAGGCCTACAGTCCTTGTCCCTTACGGATTTCACTGTTTTCGAGGTGAAGTCATGTATACGCAATACTCCTTTATGCCTTATGCTCTCTTGCCCTTATTGTGTACCCGGTACCGACTTCTAATTTACTCAAATTCATATCGGGTTCATCTAAATGACAATCTTTAAGCTTATAGCTATATATTTCCCTTTCGTTCTATACCTATACTCAATAAATTACGTCTATCTTGGGTGCTTCCTTTAGTATTCCCTTACTATTTCTCCAGTCTATGTCCATCTTTTATTCTGTGCACGAGGAATATCATGCCATCTCTGTATCCTTCGGAAAACACTACTTCTGCATAATCCCTTTCTCATTCTCAAAACGTATTCTGTTCATCCCTATTTGTTCTTATCATCCCAGTCATCTCTGGCACTCATTCTGCCTTGTTGCTCATCTTTCTATAGTTTAGTCTTTCACAAGTTATGCCATTTATATTACTCGTGTTCTCGGCTATGTCATAACCTGTTATCTCGCTCGCTTTCTTCTCATTTCCTTCTTTCAATTAACTCCTTCTTTTCTTGTGCTCGCTTTCATTTTCGTTATCACATAATCTTTATTCTGAATTTTTCCTATAGAAGAACTTTATAAGTCTTTCTTATTCATTCTATAGCTCGCCTCAATACTTTAATCACATAGATCACGTCATATATTTTAGTCACTTATTCGCTAGGCTTTACTCATTTTTATAACAACCCTTATGATATTCACATTATATCCTGTTCGTAATCAATCCTATAGTGTAACACTTCTTAACCTTATGCATGACTCTTACTATGATTTAATTACACTATGTGGAGTAGGCGTACTTAACCTTTCCCCCTTTCTGATCAATCTTTTCCTTAATATCTCACAAGCTGTCTTTTCAACACATCCATATTCGTCACAATTCTTCCTCCTCTGTACTCTTGTCTCAATCATACCATTACTCCTTTTAACTATAAACTCGTCGTAATTTATCCCTGATTATCAATTCACTCGATACCTCAATAAAACGTTCTGTTAAGATTTGCTACCTTTTTCTAAATCATCCCTTAGTGTCACAAGCCCTTTCCAATTTATCCTATCATTTCATCAACAACGCATGAAACACATGATCTAAGACAACCCACAAGTTTGAGTTTTCCTTCTACAAATTCCATCTCCAATTAGTTGATTAAGAACTAATAAACTCAAGGACATAAAGATATGATGAAATGTTACATCAAGAACACAAGAACGCTCCAACTTTAAGATTACGTCACCATGAAGCATCCTCCAAAACCACCACCAGAAGAAGAACTAAAATCCGACAAGCACCACGGGACTTCTAATGCTTGATTCACATAGTTTACCTTCAGATTCGTTCTTGGGTCATGAACTAACTATTCAGTTCATAAACTACTTGTTGTATGCTTTGTACTCTTCACATAATAGTGAAACTTAATTGTGGACGTTTTTGCTCTTCAACATGAGCCTCTTCTAAGGTAAGATGTGGCTGGAAAGTATTCTGGTCCGTTCAAATGAATTCCAAACTTTGCTGCTCATATATGCTTCTTCGAAATAAAATTTCCCAAATAAAAATGATGCCTCTTACGGATGACATGGAGGGTATCTCTTAAAGCTTTAATCCAACATGATAAATTTACCCTATCGATATCGACCTCATAATTACTATTACTATCAATTCAATAGTCAACTTTATCTCTAGAAGTCAGACTTGCAACTTGGTCAAATCCTATTATTACTGTTGACACGGCCTTTCAAGAATATCACGAACTAATATCTCATTCTTTTTTTATTGCTAGGAAAATTTTGGCAGAGTTTCCTCTGTATTTCTTACTTATCCCAAAACCTACATGCAGGAAATACCAACAATTCCTCACAGGGCCAACATATATACGTATATTTCATATCATATTATAGCCACACAGGGCTCTCAATTTCAAGTAAAGTATAAAGATGTCGAAACTTACCTCCCGTATCACACCTCGAGACGTACCTGATCCTTCAACGATCTGTCCTGTTACACCTTCCTATCTACCTTCCCTTTCATTCTTCAACTTTACATTTCAATCATACTTCAATATTCTTACCTTATCCGACATGCATCTTTCGCACCGTTGCTTACCTATGTACTTTGTTGCTTCCAATATCATCAGTCACTTTTTCCTGTCGATGCCGTTCTTCAGCTGAAATCAAGCATTAGTATAAGGAATTTCGTTTCCTATGGCTGGGCTCTATCGCACGATCTTAGATATGAAAGAAAGGTAACATCCTAAATGTCATGTAGCCTCCTGTTTATAGATGTGGTGCACAACACTCGATAAACAAGACTCTACTAGACATGGTCTGTAGACACTCCGAGGATGAACTGCTCTGATACCACTTTTGTCACAACCCAACCCCATGGGCCATGACTAGTGCCCGAGTTGGACACTCATATACGTACCTGTTAGATATAGCCAAACTGAATCTATGAACAATATGGAAACTTGCAAAAGAACTCCAAAGGTTCATAACGTCATCATCATCATATATATATATATATATATATATATATATATATATATATATATATATATCCAGATAACCTGTCTCCTGAGGAGTCACAACTGATTAAAACATAATATGATACGCAAGCCGACAAGGCTGCCACAATATATCAACATGATACGCAAGCCGACAAGGCTGCCACTACATATAGACACCATACGCAAGCGGACAAGGCTGCCACTACAGACGAACATATCCATAGCATATCGTATAGACACAGCGGAACAAAACTTATACACAACCCACACATATGTCTACAGACCTCTAAGAGTGTCGATAGTGAAACATGACGGGACAGGGCCCCGCCGTACCCCTGGATAAACATATATACATATATATATCAAAAGATCTGTATCAAAAGTCTAGGCTCCGGAACAATGGAGCTCTCCAAGATAGCTGAGTAGAAATCCTAAGCTGGAGGATCACCAAATCCAGTATCTGTACCTGCGGGCACGAAACGCAGCCCCCCGGAGAAGGGGGTCAGTACGAGATATGTACTGAGTATATAAAGTGTGAAATACAATTAAGAGGATCATGACTGAAATAGAGATCACATGAGACAAGTATGACATTCAAAATACCAATACACTTGCCTTATGAAATGTAACTCATGCATATCAATATCATATATCATACCCGGCCCATTATGGGACTTGGTGAATAAAGTCATCACATGCCATCCTTGGCGCCATAATCACATCATCATATCAGCACATCATCATATCATATATATATATATATATATATATATATATATATATATATATATATATATATATATATATATATACCGTACCCGGCCCTCTAGTGAGGGACTCGGTGAACAATGCAGTGAAACTGTGCACGAAAATATACCCGGCCCGGGACTCGGTGAAAGACATATTGAGGCATGCACGATCAGGTAGTGAGCAACCATATGCAAATTAAATCATATCAGAGACTCGATAGAATAATCAAAATGGACTATCATTTGAAAATCAAGACAATAATCATATCAAGTACCCTTCGAATGTTACAATGGATTATATCAAATAAGACGTATGAAATCATAGACACGTATCAAGACATAATAAAATAAGTTCTGGGAATCAAGAACATCAACCATCCTAATGTCTTTAAGAATATGAGCTTCTTTGGAGTCATATACACGTCGTCTGTTTGTTTCATAAAGATCATGCCAAAAAAAAAAAAAAAGGTTAGCTTTACATACCTTTGGCGCTTAATCCATGACTCGATATGTATACGTTGCCCAAAATATCTCAACCTATATTAAGACGTCAAGACTATGGTTAAGCTACGAAAAGGCATAAAACGTACTTTAACGTTAGTAACTTATTTCCAAATAATTGGGTAGCAGTTCCCCTATATCGCTCAATGTCCTCACATTTACGCCAGCTATACAACAACCAACATAGCAACAACCAAAGCACGTCTAAGTTATCGCATTAAGAACTAGTCGAAGCAAGATCCGAGGATACTCCAAAACAACCCACATACGTTTCGCATACGATATTTTATACGTTTCTTTCTTATCAATTAGTGATTCACATTAGAAACAACACAACAACGGCCTTAACTACACTTAGTCCTCCAATTTCACAAGAACAACAACACGTATACCCAGTTATAACTATATTTCCATTCCTTTCCACACAACCAAATCATTCTCGAATACAATACAATTATAACCTTAAGAATCAAATTCTTTCACTTTCATCACACGATCAATGAAAACTATAATGACAACAACATCAAAATTAATTTATCATTTTTAAGTTAGAGCAGCCCCCACACGGCCCCAAACCGCAACTTAGCATCAACACACACAATTCTTTACATCCAATTCCACATTTAACAATTTATACCAAAATCCAAACCACTTTTAAAACATGTTAGAGAGAATTAAATCTTACCTTAACAAGCTTTGCTCCTTAACATTGCTAATCACCTCTAATATCTAAGATGTCTTAGAAATTCAATCTCTTTCCATGAAGACTTTAAGCTTGGCTAAGATCAACCATGGTCGTGAGCTTCTCCCTTTCACTTAACTTCACTTTATGAATATACATGCTGCCCCATTGAACGTTTATGCATCTTGGAAATTTAAGCTAGATTTTTTTTTTAAATCCATGTCTGGCCGTGAGCAGTGGCAGCCATGGTTGCTCATTCCCTTGCTTCAACTAAGCTTGTGAAGAGGAAAATGAACTAACTAGTCATCACATATTATACATATAGGCAGCCCCAATGATGGACACGTGTCTATCACAATGAATCATCAATTTGTATTTTTTTTAATTCGGTGGGGCCCGCCTAATTAACTAACCAAATTAATCTTAATTAATAACTAATCCCACTTAATAATCTAATCATGGTTAAATAATTCCTAGTCTCCAATAATATTTCTAGACTAATTATAATTTACAACAAATCGTGCACTTATTAAAAATCGGGTTTAAAAGTCCTTGAACTTACGTCGATTAACATACGAATAATCCAACGTACAAAAATTCGGGGTATGACAGTATGAGTAAGACATCATGATTTATTTCTTTTATGATTCACAGTCAGTTACAGATTGCTCCTCATTTGATGCCTCCTCATTTCATTGATGTTTCATTATTGTTTATGCCTCTCATACTCAGTACAATGTTCGTACTGACATCCGTTTTGTTTGGACGCTGTGTTCATGCCCACAGGTAGGCAGGGAGGTGATCCTGATCCAGACTCATAGGAGCTAGTAGCTGATTTGAGAGCACTCCATTGTCCGGAGGTGCTTATGATTATTCTTTTTTGTATATGTATTTTGGGCATGACGGGGTCTTGTCCCGTCCTTATGTTTAGCACTCCAGTAGAGGCTCGTAGATACGCAGTGTGGCTTATATGGTCTCATGAGATTGCTACTATGTGTATATATTATTTTGATGGCCAAGAGGCATATGTATATGAAAGTATTTATGTTTTCAAATGAAAGATGTTTTTCTTATAATTTGATTGTGAATTTGATAAAAGAGCGTTTAATGAGCATGATAAGTAGTAGAACGAGTGGTGCTCGGTGGTTGGCCCCGGGTACCCGTCACGGCCCCTAGTCGGGTCGTGACAAGAACCTCTGTGGCGGTCCCACCATAGATAAGGGACCGACGGCTATAGCGGATTGGGTGTTTTGGTGACTAGTTTCCATAGCGGTCAGCCAACTTCCATGGCTACCTCACGATAGCGGTCATGCGTGCCGCTATAACGGCTTTATGATTTTAGGTGATGGCCGCCATAGCAGGCCATCTGTGCGGCCTAGCATGTGCGCTGTAGCAGGTCCTATGACTGCCATAACTATTGATGGGGCAGATTTGTTAATTAAATCTTAGTTAAAAACCCCAAAACCCTTATCACTTAATTACTTCATTTCTTTAGCATCTTGGGGTGAATTTGAGAGCTTTTGACAAGATTCTTCGTAGAGGTAAGATCCTTGGCCTTAAAATTCTTTATTTTCCCTTCCTAATCATTAATCCATGCTAGAATCAAAAAGGAAAAAGTATGTTTCCATGAGAAATTATTAAATTGGGTTTAGACTTCCTAACGGGAAATTGTTGATGAAATTGGCCAGTTTAACCATAGATTCTGACTTATTCATTGTTGTTAAGCTTATATCTTCGATTATTAAGGGTTAATTTGTAGATTAAAAAGTTATGATTTATACCCAAATTGGGGGTTTCACTTTAATTTCAAATTTAGTTTACTCTTGAGTTAATCTAGCAATTGACTAGTGGGTTTTGATCATCTAGACATGAATTGCCTATTCCATCTTAGAATTTCTCATTTTACCCTTGTGGGTTTGTTTCCCCGTCTTCCTTAGTTCGAATTGGCCTAAATTAGAAGTATAGCAATATGGGTATTGTTCTTCTTGATTTCTAATGTAGAATTCGAATATGATTAGACTTTGAGTATTTGGAGGCACAAAGAAAGGGCTAGGCTAAGGTTTGACTGTTCCTAACTCCTGGTCGTCGTTCTAGGTAGGTTATGGCTTACCTTATGGTTAGACTTCGGTTAGTAAACCATATGTAGAGTTATTGATTGTTGGAGACAACATGTTACGCTTTAAGGTATGAAGTTGGGATGGATTATTAGGTTGGTATTGTTGTTGACTATGGCTTGTCGCCTTATTTTGTTCTATTGAGTTGTTGCTTGTTGTGGTTGTTGGCTTCTCACCACGTCATTGATTCTAGAGTTATTTCTTAGTGATTGCCTTATTTGCCATCAATAAAATTCCACCACTTTGGTGGTTTTCACAAAATAAAAATTTCCTTATAATTTGGAGGGCGTATTTATCATCGTTGAGGTTGTTGGAAAGGAAAGTAAAGTTATGATATGGATATTGTGATTGAATTATGTGTCCATGTGTGGCACGATTGATTCTTATATTCTCGTTGGTGATGTATAGTACATACACTCTTTTATACATATATTGGGATTAAATGGTTAGTCCTCTTATCATAATTGAGATATAGCTTTCCCTCACTTATGGGTATTATCTTTGATAGAGTAAAGAACTTGACTTGCTATTGATACCGAGAGATGTGTCCTTGTATGGCACGATTGATTTGATATGTTGTCATCATTTATTGACATTATGCATTGCGCTCATTCTCATCATTCATGATACTCCGATATGAATACTTAGTGATTTATTCATGGTTGTGAACCCGTATATCTCAATTATTGGTTATTGATTTGTGAAGAAGAAGGAATTAATATTGATCTTGATATTGGGATATGTGTCCATGTGTGGCACGGTTGTCATTGATATACTCTTGTTGGCATTGATATCATGCATGCATTCATACTCATATATTTGGATCGCATTGCGCGCCGCAACACCTATATATATATATAGGACCGGGTTGCACGTTCTGTAATTCTTACTTGGATCGGGTTGCACGTTTCGCAACACTAACTTTGATCGGACTATGCGCTGTAGCAGGTGCATGGACTTCGCGGGTCCCCTATGGGTCATGACTGTCAGAGCGTGTAGACATCGTCCGCCCGAAGCCTGTGTGTATGATTGTATTCATATTTTCTTCATTCGTACATACTGATTTCTGGTTGTGGTTATTTATTGCATTGTACGGTGCTCGTGCACATTGACTTCCTGGTTGGTTACTGGTTTGCGATCATCGTGTGCCTGATTATTATATATTTGGTAATTGATGGAATCAAGGAGTAGAGACTTCTCCTAGGTTAAGACTTGAGGTTACGGAGTAACATTGTTGGTTGTGCTAGTGTTTAGGGTTATTTTAAGGAATCATGGAAAAACATTGCAAGACATGTGTTTAGGTGCTTCACCATAGGCTATGATTTGGTTATTGATCCCTATGTGCTTGATTGTTATTCTTGGAATATGTGGTGAGTATACCTGATTGTGAGCATGTCTATTCTTCAGTCTCTTTCTTTATATATTTTAACTAACTACTATCGGCCTATGATGCCTGCTCGGCACGTGTTATTATTACTGATGCCTACACTCCTTTCAGGGTGTAGAGTTTGAGACAGGTTGCGCTCCTACTTCCAAGGCTGATTTCCGAGGCCTAACTCGCAAGTATCAAGGGTGAGTAGCTGACGAGTCGTTGCCCGGAGACATCTCTATCCCTATCTTTATTTTCTTACATTCAGACAGATGTGTTTAGTGTCACGACACAACCCCGTAGGCCGTGACTGGTGCCCGAACTGGGCACCCGTATACCAACCTGTTACATATAACATCAAACTGACACTACGACAATACGGAAACTTATAAAGGAGATCCAAAGTTCGTAGCATCATCATTTATATATATACTTCCAGATCAACGGTCTCCTGAGGAGTCACAACTAATCATATCATGAAATAATACGCAAGCCGACAAGGCTGCCATCATATATCAATATCATATGCAAGCCGACAAGGCTGCTACTAGAGACGAACATCATACCACAGCACATCGTATAGACACAGCTGAACAAAACCCATACACAACCCACACATATGTCTAAAAACCTCTAAGAATACGAATAGCGAAATATGACGGGACAGGGCCCCGTCGTACCCCTGGATAGCATATACATATATATATCATAAGATTCAAACCAAAAGTCTAGACTCCGGAACAACGAAGCTCTCCAAGACAGCAGAAAGGGAGTCCTAAGCTGGCGGATCACCAAAGCGAGTGTCTGCACCTGCGGGCATGAAACGCAGCCCCCCGAAGAAAGGGGGGTCAGTACGGAATATATACTGAGCATGTAAAGCATGAAATACAGTAAACAGGATCATAACTAAAATAAGGAGTACAGAAAACAAGTACAATGTCCAGAATACCAAAACACTTGCCTTTGAAACATAAATCATGCATGTCAATATCATATATCATATACATATATACCGTACCCGGCCCTCTAGTGAGGGACTCGGTGAATAAAGTGTCATATGCCCTCCTGGCCGCCTTAACATGTCATCATATCATCATATCATCATATATATATATATATATACCGTACCCGGCCCTCTAGTGAGGGACTCGGTGAACAATGCAGTTAAACTGTGCACGATAGCATACCCGTCCCGGGACTCGGTGAAAGACATATTGAGGCATGCACGAGCAGAGTAGTGAGAAACTATATGCAATTTAAAACATTTTCAAAGACTCAGTGGAATAATCAACATGAATTACCATTTGAAAATCAAGACAACAGTCGTATCAAATACCTTTCGAATGTCACTCGGAAACATATCAAACATCCCCTGAACGTCATCATAAATGTATCACAAAGCCTTACGGATCATAATCATATGTCACTGTAGTATGAAACACCTTATAGAAGTCCAGTCACTAGTTGTCATAGAGTTCCAAAGAATAGGAACGGGTATATATCGACTATTATGCAACGTACAAG
Organism: Lycium barbarum; assembly: GCF_019175385.1. Taxonomy (NCBI): domain Eukaryota; kingdom Viridiplantae; phylum Streptophyta; class Magnoliopsida; order Solanales; family Solanaceae; genus Lycium; species Lycium barbarum. The sequence goes on along the minus strand of NC_083343.1, from coordinate 35,602,440 downwards.
AAACTAAAAAGTGAAGCTCAATCACTTGAGAATTGTAATATCAAAAAGTGAATAAGAATCATAAATATCACTCAAAGCTTATGAATGGAATTACCCCAAAGTTTATATCATTCATCACTTAAGTCTAAGACATGCCAAAAGAAAGAAGGGATAGGTTTTTCATACCTGTTGGCGGCTATTCGTAACCCGTTCGTCTCGTCGCTCTTTTAGCCTATTTATTATAAGAGTAACATTATCATTAGTAACTATATTTTTTTAGTTCACAAATCTATAGCCCATTACTTATAGAACCTATATTTTAGCTTATGTATTCTCGTTTAGGGTTTTCTATTATCTAAAGACTTAACGAAAATCGGGCAGCACTTCCCCTATATATTCGCCTATCCCGAATTTCTAATTGTTCTCCTGTTAACACAGAAATACCAACAACAACATATGGACATAATCATAGCTTTAATTCTTTCAATTCCATAAGTATTACAACATGTTCATATCAACACAACTTCACCCTTAAGTTTTCTAATTCTTTCATTCCTTCACTATATAATCCATGATAACAACAACTACAATGCAACTTAAAATTAATTTACCATGTCTAATTAAGGCAGCCCTCCACACGGCTCAATTCATACTCCAACATCAACATATATAACCCTTTATATTCAACACATATCTATCAAGTTTCACAAGTTTAAACTACCTTCCGAAACATATAGAACAAGATTGAATCTTACCTTAACAACCAAGCTCTTATCACCAATATGTAATTTCTTCAAGAGCAGCCATGGCCGTGAGTTGCCATGGCTGCCATGATCTCCATCCTTCTCCTCCACTTGACCTTGAAATCCCGCTAATTAATGGCATAGATGGGGCGGAAGAGGGCTGGCCGTGAGCCCCCCTTGGTGGCTGCCATGTCCGAGACCACCTCCATCATTTTCCAATCTTGGAAATGTTTCTATCTCTATTTGCCTTTCACAAAATCGAAAACAATGTTGTTGATTTCTTAGTCATACTCATGACTTTATATGGCATCTACAAAGTGGACACATGTCAATTTTCATGACATATGTCCATTTTTGCTTATGGCCAATCAATTCTTGCCACGTGTTGTGGGGCCCACTTTCAATAATTAAATTAATTAATCACTAATCCCTACTTAATAATTTAATCATAATTAATTAGTTCCTAATCCCCAATAATATTTTTACCTTAAATAAAATTTATAAACAATTGGTTCTAATTTAGAAATTAAAAATTTAGGGTTTCTATTCCGTTTCCGAGAATGATCCCGTCTTTTAACTTGAGTCGATTCTCTTGCGAATAATTCGACGTATAAATATACGGGGTATAACATCCTTCCCCCCTTTAGAACATTCGTCCTCGAATGTTGAACTGGTTCTGAATTCCCAATACTTTCTCAAGTGTTCTCTTGGTTAATTATGCCCTTCACATATATCTTCCGTTTGTCGATTCGCTTTAGTTCATTATAACGTATTCCAGGTCCTTACATAGTCATTCTTGTAATACTTCCTCTTTTTATTGCTTTTCGAGGTAATTATCCCACGTCGTTGTCTCTGCTCTTCTCTTTATTTCATAGTTGGTTGTCAGCTGTATTTCGGGTTGTTCTGCTGAAGTGTTACTATCTCTGTTATCTACATACTGTTCAGTTGTACTGTCATCGATTGATTCAATAGCCTTGCTTTACTCCGCTGCGACAGTCTGTATTCTGGAATCCTCAGTCTCATGTGTCACTTTCTGACTTTCTTTCAAAGGTCTTTAACTATCACTTATTTTTACTTCTTGATCTCGATCTTTAGGGTTGGCTATCAAATAGCGCTAGGGTCTCCTCATATTATAGCTTTACTGTCATCCCGTAACTAATAACCTGCTTGTTCTGATTGTCTCGATTAGATCATTTCGTAATTTCTCTTAACGTAACTAGTAATACTTTAGGCATATTATCTCGTGTCGTTTCTTTATTTTTGACTCAAATTCTTCTATTGCCCCTTTACTCCAATTTGCTCTTAGTCCTCCTATCACGCGTCCTATTGCAATCTTTACACAAGTATGTGTAGGTGTTCAAATCAGCCCTGTAAATACCTTAGCGTTGCCTCGCTAGTCTTTATGCAGACCCTATATTCTTCTCTTATATCTTTCAACTGATATCAAGGCTCAACTATGGTTTTTGCCCTCAGTACTAATTATATCTCCGTAGTTTTGCCTCAGACCATCTTATACCTTTCTTTGATGTATCTGAAATATCGCAACCACATTGTTGTTACTGAATTCTTACTCTTCTTATCAAGTACTCACTTGGCCTCGTTCTTCGTATACAAGTATTCATGGGCTGTATAACTATTCCTGCACAATTTGTACAAAGTGCATTCAATCTTAGTCATAGTCTTTCCTTCTCCTGGTTTATTCTGCTCTACATATCTTATTGTACCATCGCTCACTTGTTTTCTATTTCGCCATACTCCTTCCCCTTCCTCTATCCACCATTTAGTTTTCTCATATCCCACTATAGGAGAGATTTCCTATCTTTTCTCCTTTACTACTTATATGTCACAATATCATTAGCCAATAACTCCGTTGTCAACATCTTAATCTCTAATCCAGTACAACCTTGCCATCCTTTATAATATACTTTTAAGTTACTTGTTACCATTCTCTTGTCATATTCTTCCGTTTTATAAGCATCCACCTTCTGATGTCATATTATCCAAAGTCTGTACCAATAATTCTCAACACTGTGTCAACTACTATCTTAGCTTCTATTCGTTTGTCGCTGGCTTCCAGACCTCACTAACTTGTTTCAGCATGGGGTCTCACTTGAAGTCTAAGTATTCACATTAAACGTGTCGCACTGTCAGCTGATTTTATCTTACACTTGCATTTCTCTCATTCGCTTCCCCCCTTTTTGGGTGTACTCACATAATTATTTATTTATATTCCGCTCTATGCCTCCATTTCCAACTTTCAAATTCCTGTGATTCTTTTTCCAATACATTTGATATACTGTGCAATATCCATGTCTTTTCTTTATCATCTATAACATAGATTACCCATGTATGAAACCCTAACACAATCACGAGGCGATGAGAACTCTTGATATATAGTACAAAATCTTATCTGATTGTTGGTACTCGAGTAATGTAATTAATGTAGCAATTTGTCCGAAGCCACATTCCATTCATCCCAATCAGTAATTAGGTAGTGCTTATCTTCGTTTCAAATTCTCCATTCAGTAGCACCTATATTCTAATAAATTTACAATACATCAGTTGTTTTGCAAATCCACAATCCTCGTCCTTTAAGGATTTCACTGTTTCCGAGGTGAAGCCACATACACGTGGTACTCTTTGATGCCTCCTGCTTTTTCATCCTTGTTGTATACCCAAAGCTAACTTCTAACTTACTCAAAATCATATCATATTCGTCTTGATAATGGTCTTGTCTTGTCACCTTCTCGTTGTACTACATCATAAGTTGATAGCTATATATTTCCCTTCTGTCCTATACTCATACTCAATGAGTTACGTCTGCCTTGGGTGTTTCCTTTAGTATCCCTTCCATTTCTCCAGTCTATGTCCATCTTTTATATTGTGCATGAGCAATCTAATGGCACCCCTACATCCTTCGGAAAGAACTACTTGTACATAATCCCCCTTTCGTTTTCAAAACATATTCTGTTCATTTCTATTTGTCCTTATCATACCAGTCATTTCTGGCATTCATTCTGCCTCATTGCTCATCTTTCTTTAGGTTGGTCTTTCACAGTTCTGTCACTTGTATTACTCGTTTTCCAAGCTATACATGTCATAATGCGTCGCTACACTGTAATCCCACTCGCTTTCTTCTTATCCTCCTCTTTCTAGTAACTCCTTCTCTTCCTGTGCTCGCTTTCACTTTCGTTACCACTTGACTTCTATTCTGAACTTTCCCTATAGAACTTTGTAAGTCTTTCTGGTTCGTTCTACATTTGCTTTTTGGTTTCACACTAATCACATCGTATTCTTTTCCTTGCTAGGATTTACTCATTTCTATAGCAATCCTTATGGTATTCACATTACATCCTTTTTGTAATCTATCCTATAATGTGACACTTCTTAATCTTATTCACGATTCTTAGTATGTTTTAATTACACTATATGGACTAGGCGTACTTAACCCTTCACCCTTTTCTGATCAATCTTATCCTTAATATCTCACAAGCTGTCTTATCAATACCTTCATGATTTGTTGTAACTCTTCCTCCTCTATACTTTTGTCTCAATCATACTATTATTCCTTTTAACTGTAAACTCGTCGTAATTTACCCCTACTTATCGGTTCACTCAATACCTCAATAAAATGTTCTGTTACGAGTTGCCACCTTTTTCTAAATCATCCCTTAGTATCTCAAGCCCTTCCGAATTATCCTAGTATTTCAGCAACAATATACGAAATACATGCAATATACGAAATACATGATCCCAGACAGCCCACAAGTTTAAATTTTCCTTCCACAAATTCCATCTCCAATTAGTTGATTAAGAACTAATAAAATATTACTATGAAGCATTCTCCAACCACCAGCAGAAGAAAACTAGAATCCGACAAGCACTACATGACTTCTCAGTGTTTGATTCACATAGTTTACCTCCAGGTTTATTCTTGAGTCGTGAACGAATTATTTAGGTCATAAACTACTTGTTGTATGCTTTGTACTCTTCCAATAAGGTGAAACTTAATTGCTGGACGTTTCTATCCTTCGACATGAGATTTTTCTAAGGCAAAATGTGGTTGGAAAGTATTCTGGTCCGTTCAAATGAATTGCAAATTTGCTGCTCATATACGCTTCTTCGAAACAAAGTTTCCCAAATAAGAATGATGTCTCTTACGGATGACGTGGGGGGTATCTCTTAAATCTTTAACCCAACATAATAAATTTTCCCTATCGGTATCAACTTTCAAGACATATTATGAACTTATATCTCATTCCCTTTTTTATTTCTAGGAAAATTTTGGCAGAGTTTCCTCTGTACTTCTTACTATCCCAAAACCTGGACGCAAGAAATACCAACAATTTCTCACAGGTCCAACATATATACGCATATAGCATATCGTATTATAGCCACACAAGGCTCCAAATTTCCAGTAAAAAGTATAAAGGTGTCGGAACTTACCTCACATATCGCACCTCGAGACGAACCTGATCCTTTAACGATCTGTCCTGTTATACCTTTCCATCTACCTTCTCTTTCATCCTTCAACTTTACATGTCAATCATACTCCAATATTCTTACCTTATCCGACATGCCTCTTTCGCACCGTTTCTTACCTGTGTACTGTGTAGCTTCTAATATCATCAGTCACTTTCTGCTGTCGATACCGTTCTTCAGCTGAAATCAAAGATTAGTATAAGGAATTTCATTTCCTATGGCTGGGCTCTATCGCACGATCTTAGATATGAAAGAAAGGTAATATCCTAAATGTCCTGTAGCTTCCTGTTTATAGATGTGGTGCACAACACACCGATAAACAATACTCTACTAGACACGGTCTGTAGACACTCCGAGGATGAACTGCTCTGATACCACTTTTGTCACGACCCAGCCCCGTAGGCCGTGACTGGTGCCCGAACTGGGAACCTGTATACCAACCTGTTACATATAACATCAAACTGAAACTACGACAATACGGAAACTTATAAAGGAACTCCAAAGTTCGTAGCATCATCATATATATATCTATATATATATATATATACTTCGAGATCAACGGTCTCCTTAGGAGTCACAACTAATCATATCATGAAATATTACGCAAGCCGACAAGGCTGCCATCACATATCAATATCGTATGCAAGCTGACAAGGCTGCTACTAGAGACGAACATCATACCACAACACATCGTATAGACATAGCTGAACAGAACCCATACACAACCCACACATATGTCTACAGACCTCTAAGAATACGAATAGCGAAATATGACGGGACAGGGCCCCGTCGTACCCCTGGATAGCATATACATATATATATATATATATATCATAAGATTCAAACCAAAAGCCTAGACTCCGGAACAACGGAGCTCTCCAAGACAGCAGAAAGGGAGTCCTAAGCTGGCGGATCACCAAAGCGAGTGTCTGCACCTGCGGGCATGAAACGCAGCCCCCCGAAGAAAGGGGGTCAGTTCGGAATATATACTGAGCATGTAAAGCATGAAATACAGTAAACAGGATCATAACTGAAATAAGGAGTACAGAAAACAAGTACAATGTCCAGAATACCAAAACACTTGCCTTTGAAACATAAATCATGCATGTCAATATCATATATCAAATACATATATACCGTACCCGGCCCTCTAGTGAGGGACTCGGTGAATAAAGTCGTCATATGCCCTCCTGGCCGCCTTAACATGTCATCATATCATCATATCATCATATATATATATATATATACCGTACCCGGCCCTCTAGTGAGGGACTCGGTGAACAATGCAGTTAAACTGTGCACGATAGCATACCCGTCCCGGGACTCGGTGAAAGACATATTGAGGCATGCACGAGCAGAGTAGTGAGAAACTATATGCAATTTAAAACATTTTCAAAGACTCAGTAGAATAATCAACACGAATTACCATTTGAAAATCAAGACAACAGTCGTATCAAGTACCTTTCAAATGTCACTCGGAAACATATCAAACATCCCCTGAACGTCATCATAAATGTATCACAAAGCCTTACGGATCATAGTCAAATGTCACTGTAGTATGAAACACCTTATAGAAGTCCAGTCAGTATTTGTCATAGAGTTCCTAAGAATAGGAACGGGTATATATCGACTATTATCTAACTGTCACGACCCAACCCCGTGGGCCGCGACCAGTGCCCTAGCTGGGCACCTATACGTACCCGATACCCAAATTAGCATATTATCAGAATAATAATATAATAATATTAGTGGATGCTACAGAATTTATCAGAAAAAGCAGACTTGGCACACATAGGCCGATAAGGCCATCATAGAACAAAGTATCCCAAACATGTGTACAGAACCCACACAGATATATCCACAGACCTCTACAGAACATATCATAATCATAAGACGGGACAGGGCCCCGTCATACCCAGAACAATATACATATCCAGATAACAGTGACAGACTGTACCAAAAGATGGGCTCTGAAGAAGAGAGCGCCCCAAAATAGCAGAAACGGGATCCTAAACGTGTGGATCAGCAAACCTGTCGTCTGTACCTGCGCGGCATGAAAACGCAGCCCCCGAAGAAAGGGGGTCAGTACGAAATATGTACTGAATATGTAAAGCGGAATCACAGAAGTCAAATCATAATGGTTACAGAAAATGAGTACAGAATCCAGAGTGTCAAATGCATATTTCCAAAAGAGACAGAATGCGTACAGAAACATATGTCATATCATATCATATCCGGTCCCTGCCACGAGACTCGGCAGACAGAATGTGGCCACCTTCCCGACGCTGGTGCCACTATACAGAGGAATCAGAAAAAGGGGCGTGGCCCCGTATCATATAATGTCATATCAAAATGGCCATAACATATCAGAACAGAATAGGCGGACATGGCACATAATACTCCACAGACCCATGTACGCGTATACCTGCCCCCTCACATCGGGACGCGGCGAACAATGCAGAGAATTACGCTTGACAACATATCCTGGCCCGGGCTCAGTGTGGGAAACATTGGGACATCCACGAATGGAGTAGTGAGAGACTAATGCAATTTAAAAATATCATAAATGTTTTCAAAGACTCGATGAAGCGTATCAAAGACAAACCAATCCAATGGAGTCAGACGGAATCATAATAAATGTATTTCGTATATCATAATAAATTACAGAAGTATAACTTTCCCGAAGTCATTCCGAGTGTTAAAATAATTTATAATATTTAACAGAATATTTAAATTAATATTCGTTAAGCGATTAGTAGGGTAATTAAAACATTTCTTTCAAAAATCGCTTAAAAAGGAAGCTTTAACACATTAGGGGCAAAACCGTAAATAGTGGGCCCGCCTCAGAACAAATAAGGTGGCGGGCTCAAATTGTGCCCTCTAAACATATAATATCATCTACGAAGGTTATACAGACATTCTATGACTTTCTGAGTAACTTAGAGCACAATTGCATAATTTCAGAAAGAGCGTATCAAAATGGTGCAATTCTACTGAAGGAAAAACTGAAATTTTGTCTTGCGGATTCCGAGGGCCAAGAGGTCGTTCGAGGCCCGGATCCGACCCTAATACACTAAGGGCATGCCAAGGGAAGAATTGGGTTTGCTTTACATACCTTTCACGCTCCTTAAGCCTTTCCAAACTCACTTCCCGTTTCGTCGAAAAACTGCAATTGGTCAAGTTTACCAATTGTAAGCTATGAATACCAAAGTTTCAACTTAATGCATATTTGGCTACCGAAATTTCGGCAGCACTTCCCCTATACATATAGCACCCCGAGAATTCAACTCGGCTAGAAATCATCAACAACAACCCAAACGACAACATCAATATCAACAATGAACATTAAAAACATAAATATCCTTCAACTAGTCATTTTTCTCACAAGTTGACATAATCTTCAATTCAACCCAACTTTCAACTAAGATCAATAATTTCACATTCAACAACAATCATGATCATCACCATATAGTTCTAGAAACATTTCATATCGTTTTCCTCAAGATATACACTCGATATACATAATATACAACTTTCCGCCAAAGTCATAACTTATGCAAAACATCAAATCTTTGGCATACAACTTCATAACAAGTTTCCAACTTCCAAATTCATCAATGATCATCACTATTAGCAACCAAACAACTTCATATCCTTAATGTCGGAAAATCATACTAAAACGACATAAGTTTCTACATTCCAATTCAATACAAACTTATATCATTCTAACTTCATTTACATTGCAAACATCACAACAACACTTTAACACACTAAACAACTCAATTCCTTTCTATCCCAAACCATATACACCCTACGGCCATATGCCTATTTTTTCCAATATCAACTAAATTCATCCAACTTTCAATTCCCATATGCATTTCATCACAATCACAACTAGAATATAACATAAATTCAACACATTGTGGCTATACAATTGTGCATACCCACGGCTACACACCTACAACACACACCCACTTTGCAAACTTCCATTTTTCCATACAATCAGCACATTTCTATATACTACAACACAATCAAAACTTCATAACACAATAAAAAGGTAGAAATTCTTACCTTTTCTTCAAGTCTTCTTCACTTGGAGATGTGATCACTTTGGTGATTCTAATGCTCCCCACTCCAATCCAACTATACCAAGTTACAAAGGAACCTTAACTTAGTAGGAAAACCACAAAAGAAAAATTTTAGGAGCAAGATTTTTGGTGGTGAATTTTTGCACGTCAAACCCGAAATGGTCTTCTTTTTTTGCTCTTGTTTTGCTCTTCTTTCTCTTCTAAGTCTCTTGAACCTTCTAATGGATATTGATCCCTTTATAATTAATTAGCACATGGAAATACTCATTAAAGCCATGGGTTGGACCTCACTTGGCCGGCCACCCCTTAAACATTGGGCCTAAATTTTTTTTTTTTTTTGGGCCAACTCGGTTGGTCCCGAGTTGGGCCTAGCCCACTGACCTTTCGACCTTAAAACGTTCATAACTCCTTGTACCGACGTCACCTGGGAACCCACGACCTATGGATCGAAAGCTAATTCAATTATCTACAACTTCTATTGCAAGGTATGTTCGGAATTCCAAACGTATAATACAGTTTTTGCCCCCCAGAGTCAGGTCACCCGAAAACGTTTTCTTAAAAATATTCGTTTGGAGGGTTTCCACTTTGATTTGGTCCAAGGGCACTTCATGAGTTGTGTTTAACTTTACATATGTGATTCATATGACTTTTCAGATGTTCCAAAAAAAAAATCTCGGTGTGTGGGCCCCACCCCAGCAGATACTCCGAGGTTCAAAAATACGGGATATAACATCCTCCCCCCCTTTAGAACATTCGTCCTCGAATGTTAAATTAATCTTATAGGGTCTGAAAATGCTTCGGGGGAGTTTCTTTTTATGGTCAGCACATATGTTACATATTCATTATTGAATATAATTAAGCAAGGATTTTAGATTACCTGTGGGCATAGGGACCAAATGAGGATATTTCTTCTTCATTTCCTCTTCGGCCTCCCATGTCATTTCCTCCCTATTATCGTTCCGCCACAGTACCTTAACAGAGGCTACATCTTTATTCCGAAGCCTCCTTACCTGACGATCCAAAATAGATACGGGCTGCTCCTCGTACGATAGTTGCTCCGTCACCTGAATATCATCAGCAGCAAATATTCTGGAAGGGTCACCGACGCATTTACGAAGCATAGAGACGTGAAATACCGGATGTACCGCATCCAAATCAGATGGCAAATCTAGCTCATAGGCGACATTTCCAGCTTTCCGAACAATCTGATAAGGCCCAATATAACGCGGACTGAGCTTACCCTTTCTGCCGAACCGCATCACGCCTTTCATAGGCGATACCTTCAGAAATACCCAATCGCCTACCTGAAACTCCAACGGTCGACGCCGTTTATCCGCGTATGATTTCTGTCGACTCTGGGCTGCCAACAGTCGCTCTCGAATAAGTTTCACCTTGTCCACGGCCTGCTGGACCATATCTGGGCCAATCAACTCTGTCTCGCCAATATCAAACCAGCCGATCGGCGATCTGCACTTCCTGCCATATAAAGCCTCGTACGGAGCCATCTGGATGCTGGAATGGTAACTGTTATTATATGCAAACTCAATCAACGGCAGGTGATCATCCCAGCTGCCTCTGAAATCAATAACGCAGGCCCGCAACATATCCCCCAGCGTCTGTATAGTGCGCTCGGCCTGCCCGTCGCTCTGAGGATGAAATGCGGTGCTCAGACTCACCTGAGTCCCTAGTCCCTCCTGAAAAGATCTCCAGAAATGCGCCGTAAACTGGGCACCTCTGTCAGAAATAATAGATATAGGAACTCCGTGAAGCTTCACAATCTCCTTAATATAGAGCCTGGCATAATCCTCGGCGGAATAGGTAGTCCTGACGGGAAGAAAATGGGCTGATTTCGTCAGCCTATCAACGACGACCCAGATGGAATCATACTTCCGTGGAGTGCGAGGCAAACCTGTAATGAAGTCCATATTAATAACCTCCCACTTCCAAGTCGGGATTTCCATCTCCTGCAACAGTCCACCCGGCTTCTGATGCTCAATCTTGACCTGCTGACAATTAGGGCACTGGGCGACGAACTCTGCAACATCCTGCTTCATACCGTCCCACCAGTATAAGCATCGGAGATCATGGTACATCTTCGTAGACCCAGGATGGACCGAGTAGCGAGCATAATGTGCCTCGCTCATGACCTGCTGCCGAAGGCCTGCAATATCAGGTACACACAACCTGCCTCTGTATAACATAGTACCGTCCGGTGAAAACTCGAACGAAGTCCTCTCCTTATCATAGGTTGTGTCCCTGTACCGAGCTAAGACAGGATCCTCGAACTGATGCCGCTTAATATCGTCCCTGATGGATGACTCAGAAACCCCTCGAACAGAAATCTGGGTATCTCCAGAATCGGCCAGACGAACCCCGAGACTAGCTAACTGCCGAACATCACGGGCTATCTCTCTCCTGTCTGGCTGTAAATCGGCTAAACTGCCCATAGACTTCCGACTAAGCGCGTCTGCAACAACATTAGCCTTGCCCGGATGATACAGAATATCTACATCATAATCTTTCAGAAGCTCCAGCCACCTCCGCTGCCGCAAATTAAGCTCTCTCTGTCTGAAAATATACTGGAGACTCTTATGATCAGTATAGATATCCACATGAACGCCATATAAATAATGTCTCCATATCTTCAGAGCATGAATCACCGCTGCGAGCTCCAGATCATGGGTAGGATAATTCTTCTCATGCTTTTTGAGCTGCCGGGAAGCATACGCTATAACTCTGCCGTGCTGCATCAATACACAGCCTAACCCCATACCAGAAGCGTCACAATAAATAACATACCCGTCCGGTCCCTCTGGAAGAGTCAGAACTGGGGTTGTAGTCAGCTTCTCCTTCAGCAACTGGAAGCTCCGTTCACAAGCGTCAGACCACTGGAACTTAGCTCCCTTCTGAGTCAGCCTTGTCAAAGGCGCTGAAATCGAAGCAAACTTCTCCAAAAACCTCCTGTAATAACCTGCTAACCCCAGGAAAATGCGTACCTCTGTGGGCGTCGTAGGTCTGGGCCAATTCTTCACGGCCTCAATATTCTGTGTGTCCACCCGGACACCATCAGCTGCAATAACATGCCCCAAGAAAGCCACTGAAGACAGCCAGAACTCACACTTAGAAAATTTCGCATATAACTTCTGATGCCGGAGTACCCCTAATACTGATCTCAGGTGATCTGCGTGCTCTGCCTCCGACCGAGAATAAACCAGGATATCATCAATGAATACAATCACGAACATATCTAAGAATGGCCTGAATACCCGGTTCATTAAATCCATGAATACTGCGGGGGCATTAGTAAGCCCAAAAGACATAACCCTAAACTCATAATGCCCATATCGGGTCCGGAAAGCTGTCTTAGGGATATCGGCCTCTCGTACTCGCACCTGGTGGTAACCGGATCGAAGATCTACCTTCGAAAAACACTTAGCGCCCTGCAGCTGATCAAACAAATCATCAATCCTGGGGAGGGGGTATTTATTCTTTATAGTTACCTTATTCAGCTGCCGATAATCAATACACATACGTAGCGACCAATCTTTATTACGCACAAATAATACTGGGGCTCCCCAAGGCGAAGTACTGGGTCTGATGAAGCCCTTATCCAACAAATCTTTCAGCTGCTCCTTCAACTCCTTTAACTCTGCAGGCGCCATTCTATACGGAGGAATAGAGATAGGCTGAGTGTCTGGGAGTAAGTCAATAGAGAAGTCTATCTCCCGCTCTGGAGGAAGACCTGGAAGCTCGTCGGGAAAAACATCTGGAAACGCATTAATCACGGGGACTGACTGAAGTGTCGGCGTCTTGGCGTCCAAGTCTTGCACCCGAACCAGATGATAGATATAACCCTTTCTGATCATTTTCTTTGCCTTAAAGTATGAAATAAACTTACCTTTCGGCGATGCTGTATTACCAGCCCAATTTATAACTGGCTCCCCGGGAAACTGGAAGCGAACTACCTTATTCTGGCAGTCAACATTAGCGTAACAGGAAGCTAGCCAATCCATACCCATAATAACATCAAATTCAGTCATATCTAACTCTACCAGATCTGCCTTAGTGTCACGGTCATAAACGATCACAGAACAGTCTTTATAAACCTGTTTCGCTATAACAAAATCCCCTATCGGCGTGGCTACCTCAAATGGCTCTATAGGTTCAGACATAATACCAATTTTACCGGCAACAAAGGGTGAAATATATGATAAAGTCGAACCTGGATCAATTAATGCATACACAGACCGAGAGAAGACCAATAAAGTACCTGTAACGACATTAGGAGATGCCTCCTGATCCTGGCGGCTGGCCAAAGCATAAATACGGTTCGAAGGACCGCTAATACCAGAAGCTCCACCACGGCCTCTGCCGCGACCTGCTGGTGCTGGAAAACCCTGCCCCGTAGGGTGCATAGCCACTGACGACGATGAAGACCCAGCGGCTGATCCGGTAGGCTGCGCTGCACCACCCGAACTACCCTTATACGGGCAATCTCTCACAGAATGGCCTTGACGGCCACAAGAAAAGCATGCACCGGTGGCTCTGCAGCACTCTCCCGTATGGTATCTGCCGCAAAAAGAACACTGAACCCTGGGTGGCCTCATCTGACCAGAACCCCTATCTGTCCGCGAACCTGAAGCCCTGGAGCTCTGGCCTGCTCCTGAATACCCTGGGCTATCGAACCTGCGACCTGTAGGCTGGGGAGGCGCACTCTGCGCTGGCTGAGATGAAAATCTGCTAGGCTGCTGCGGCTGTTGGGGCTGTCTGCCCCGAAAATCTCCAGATGACCTGGCCCTCTTGGGCTGTCTCCGATCCTGGCCCCTGTCAGGCTGGTGTCCTCCTCTGCCCCGATCCTCCATACCCTGGGCATGGGCCTGGATACGGGCAATGTCCATACCGGGCTGAGCAGCCAACACTAAGCAGCTATCAACAAAATACCGATCCAGCCCCATAATATATCTGTGCATCCGGTCCGCCATAGTAGCCACCACAGTAGGTGCATATCGGGCCAAGGAATCAAACTCCAAACTGTAGTCCCGGATACTACGGCCCTTCTGCCTCAATAATAAGAATCTATCAGATCTGGCTCGTCGCAACTCTGGGGGCAGAAAATGTCCAAGAAATGCCTGAGAAAAATCGCCCCAAGCTGCTGGAGGAGCGCTGTCCCCCCTGGATAGCCCCCATGACTCGTACCAGTTTGCCGCCACATCATATAACCGGTACGAAGCTAACGCGACTGACTCTGTCTCGGAAGCATTAATCAAATCTAGAGTGCGTCGCATCTTCCTGATAAACTCCTCAGGATCCTCCTCGGGCTTTGTCCCAAAGAACTCTGGAGGGTTACAAGTCAAAAACTCACGGGCTCTCGAACTATCACGCCTGACTGCCCGGTCACCTCCCAGTCCATGCCCCTGAACCTGCCCTGCCACAAGTCTCGTCAGCAACTGGACTGCCTCCCTCATAGACTGATCCTCAGTGCCTGGCCGTGGAGCTGGAGGCTCAGGTACTGGAACTGCGGGAGCTGGCGGTGGAGCCGCCCCCCGATCTGCGGCTGCGGCCGCCCCAATCTCCTCCACGAGTGGCGGTGTAGACGAACCCTCTGTCTGGGGCAAAGTGCCCGGAGCAATATGTGCCTGGGCCCTGGTAATCCTCTGGACCCGGCTAGTCTCTCCCAAGGCTGCTGACTTGGCCTTTTGGGCCGCGGTTGCCTTTTTTGGAGGCATATCTGCAAATATAGCCACTCGTTAGGGAGGGGTCATCCTGATAACACAGCTCTATCGCACGATCTAACACAGAAAGAAGGGTAGTATCCTAAATGCCCTGTAGCCTCCTGTTTATAGGCGTGGTGCACAACACACCGATAAACAAGACTCTACTAGACACGGTCTGTGGACATTCCGAGGACGAACTGCTCTGATACCACTTTTGTCACGACCCAACCCCGTGGGCCGCGACCAGTGCCCTAGCTGGGCACCTATACGTACCCGATACCCAAATTAGCATATTATCAGAATAATAATATAATAATATTAGTGGATGCTACAGAATTTATCAGAAAAAGCAGACTTGGCACACATAGGCCGATAAGGCCATCATAGAACAAAGTATCCCAAACATGTGTACAGAACCCACACAGATGTATCCACAGACCTCTACAGAACATATCATAATCATAAGATGGGACAGGGCCCCGTCATACCCAGAACAATATACATATCCAGATAACAGTGACAGACTGTACCAAAAGATGGGCTCTGAAGAAGAGAGCGCCCCAAAATAGCAGAAACGGGATCCTAAACGTGTGGATCAGCAAACCTGTCGTCTGTACCTGCGCGGCATGAAAACGCAGCCCCCGAAGAAAGGGGGTCAGTACGAAATATGTACTGAATATGTAAAGCGGAATCACAGAAGTCAAATCATAATGGTTACAGAAAATGAGTACAGAATCCAGAGTGTCAAATGCATATTTCCAAAACAGACAGAATGCGTACAGAAACATATGTCATATCATATCATATCATATCCGGTCCCTGCCACGAAACTCGGCAGACAGAATGTGGCCACCCTCCCGACGCTGGTGCCACTATACAGAGGAATCAGAAAAAGGGGCGTGGCCCCGTATCATATAATGTCATATCAAAATGGCCATAACAGATCAGAACAGAATAGGCGGACATGGCACATCATACTCCACAGACCCATGTACGCGTATACCTGCCCCCTCACATCGGGACGCGGCGAATAATGCAGAGAATTACGCTTGACAACATATCCTGGCCCGGGCTCAGTGTGGGAAACATTGGGACATCCACGAATGGAGTAGTGAGAGACTAATGCAATTTAAAAATATCATAAATGTTTTCAAAGACTCGATGAAGCGTATCAAAGACAAACCAATCCAATGGAGTCGGACGGAATCATAATAAATGTATTTCGGATATCATAATAAATTACAGAAGTATAACTTTCCCGAAGTCATTCCGAGTGTCAAAATAATTTATAATATTTAACAGAATATTTAAAATAATATTCGTTAAGCGATTAGTAGGGTAATTAATACATTTCTTTCAAAAATCGCTTAAAAAGGAAGCTTTAACACATTAGGGGCAAAACCGTAAATAGTGGGCCCGCCTCAGAACAAATAAGGTGGCGGGCTCAAATTGTGCCCTCTAAACATATAATATCATCTACGAAGGTTATACAGACATTCTATGACTTTCTGAGTAACTTAGAGCACAATTGCATAATTTCAGAAAGAGCGTATCAAAATGGTTCAATTCTACTGAAGGAAAAACTGAAATTTTGTCTTGCGGATTCCGAGGGCCAAGAGGTCCTTCGAGGCCCGGATCCGACCCTAATACACTAAGGGCATGCCAAGGGAAGAATTGGGTTTGCTTTACATACCTTTCACGCTCCTTAAGCCTTTCCAAACTCACTTCCCGTTTCGTCGAAAAACTGCAATTGGTCAAGTTTACCAATTGTAAGCTATGAATACCAAAGTTTCAACTTAATGCATATTTGGCTACCGAAATTTCGGCAGCAATTCCCCTATACATATAGCACCCCGAGAATTCAACTCGGCTAGAAATCATCAACAACAACCCAAACGACAACATCAATATCAACAATGAACATTAAAAACATAAATATCCTTCAACTAGTCATTTTTCTCACAAGTTGACATAATCTTCAATTCAACCCAACTTTCAACTAAGATCAATAATTTCACATTCAACAACAATCATGATCATCACCATATAGTTCTAGAAAAATTTCATATCGTTTTCCTCAAGATATACACTCGATATACATAATATACAACTTTCCGCCAAAGTCATAACTTATGCAAAACATCAAATCTTTGGCATACAACTTCATAACAAGTTTCCAACTTCCAAATTCATCAATGATCATCACTATTAGCAACCAAACAACTTCATTTCCTTAATGTCGGAAAATCATACTAAAACGACATAAGTTTCTACATTCCAATTCAATACAAACTTATATCATTCTAACTTCATTTACATTGCAAACATCACAACAACACTTTAACACACTAAACTACTCATTTCCTTTCTATCCCAAACCATATACACCCTACGGCCATATGCCTATTTTTTCCAATATCAACTAAATTCATCCAACTTTCAATTCCCATATGCATTTCATCACAATCACAACTAGAATATAACATAAATTCAACACATTGTGGCTATACAATTGTGCATACCCACGGCTACACACCTACAACACACACCCACTTTGCAAACTTCCATTTTTCCATACAATCAACACATTTCTATATACTACAACACAATCAAAACTTCATAACACAATAAAAAGGTAGAAATTCTTACCTTTTCTTCAAGTATTCTTCACTTGGAGATGTGATCACTTTGGTGATTTTAATGCTCCCCACTCCAATCCAACTATACCAAGTTACAAAGGAACCTTAACTTAGTAGGAAAACCACAAAAGAAAAATTTTAGGAGCAAGATTTTTGGTGGTGAATTTTTGCACCTCAAACCCGAAATGGTCTTCTTTTTTTGCTCTTGTTTTGCTCTTCTTTCTCTTCTAAGTCTCTTGAACCTTCTAAGGGATATTGATCCCTTTATAATTAATTAGCACATGGAAATACTCATTAAAGCCATGGGTTGGGCCTCACTTTGCCGGCCACCCCTTAAACATTGGGCCTAAATTTTTTTTTTTTTTTTTTTGGGCCAACTCGGTTGGTCCCGAGTTGGGCCTAGCCCACTGACCTTTCGACCTTAAAATGTTCATAACTCCTTGTACCGACGTCACCTGGGAACCCACGACCTATGGATGGAAAGCTAATTCAATTATCTACACCTTCTATTTCAAGGTATTTTCGGAATTCCAAACTTATAATACAGTTTTTGCCCCCCAAAGTCAGGTCACCCGAAAACGTTTTCTTAAAAATATTCGTTTGGAGGGTTTCCACTTTGATTTGGTCCAAGGGTACTTCATGAGTTGTGTTTAACTTTACATATGTGATTCATATGACTTTTCAGATGTTCCAAAAAAAAATCTCGGTGTGTGGGCCCCACCCCAGCAGATACTCCGAGGTTCAAAAATACGGGATATAACACTAACGTACAGGAAACTAAAAAGTGAGGCTCAATCACTTGAGAATTGTAATATTAAGAAGTGAATAAGAATCATAAATATCACACAAAGCTTATGAATGGAATTACCCGAAAGTTCATATCATTCATCACATAAGTCTAAGACATGCCAAAAGAAAGAAGGGATAGGCTTTACATACCTGTTGGCGGCTATTCGTAACCCGTTCGTCTCGTCGCTCTTTTAGCCTATTTAATATAAGAGTAACGTTATCGTTAGTAACTATATTTTTTTTAGTTCACAAATCTATAGCCCATTACTTATAGAACCTATATTTTAGCTTATGTATTCTCATTTAGGGTTTTCTATTATCTAAAGACTTAACGAAAATCGGGCAGCACTTCCCCTATATATTCACCTATCCTGAATTTCTAATTGCTCTCCTGTTAACGCAGAAATACCAACAACAACATATGGACATAATCATATCTTCAATTCTTTCAATTCCATAAGGATAACAACATTTTCATATCAACACAACTTCACCCTTAACTTTTCTAATTCGTTCATTCATTCACTATATAATCCATGATAACAACAACTATAATGCAACTTAAAATTAATTTACCATGTCTAATTAAGGCAGCCCTCCACACGGCTCAATTCATACTCCAACATCAATATATATAACCCTTTATATTCAACACATATCTATCAAGTTTCACAAGTTTAAACTACCTTCCGAAACATATAGAACAAGATTGAATCTTACCTTAACAACCAAGCTCTTATCACCAATATGTAATTTCTTCAAGAACAGCCACAGCCGTGAGTTGCCATGGCTGCCATGATCTCCATCCTTCTCCTCCACTTGACCTTGAAATCCCACTAATTAATGGCATAGATGGGGCGGAAAAGGGCTGGCCGTGAGCCCCCCTTGGTGGCTGCCATGGCCGAGACCACCTCCATCATTTTCCAATATTGGAAATGTTTCTATCTCTATTTGCCTTTCACAAAAT
Organism: Lycium barbarum; assembly: GCF_019175385.1. Lineage (NCBI taxonomy): Eukaryota > Viridiplantae > Streptophyta > Magnoliopsida > Solanales > Solanaceae > Lycium > Lycium barbarum. Next base: position 35,583,039 of record NC_083343.1, on the reverse strand, counting down.
GGAAAGCAATGTTGTTGATTGCTTAGTCATACTGATGACTTTATATGGCATCTACAAAGTAGACACATGTCCATTTTCATGACATGTGTCCATTTTTGCTCATGGCCAATCAATTCTTGCCACGTGTTGTGGGGCCCACTTTCAATAATTAAATTAATTAATCACTAATCCCTACTTAATAATTTAATCGTAATTAATTAGTTCCTAATCCCCAATAATATTTTTATACTAAATAAAATTTATAAACAATTGGTTCTAATTTAGAAATTAAAAATTTAGGGTTTCTATTCCGTGTCCGAGAATGATCCCGTCTTTTAACTTGAGTCGATTCTCTTGTGAATAATTCGACGTATAAATATACGGGGTATAACATTTAGCATTTGAGACTTGTATTTTCTAGGCATTACTTAGTTGCTCTTGTACGAGTCAGACTGGTTCCTTGGGGGTTGTATTGTTTTTCGCACTTATTCTCTTTCTAATGATATTGAGATTGATTGTTATTTACATTTTTCTTTCACATTTATAGTTGTATGCTAGTTAAGAGAAGGTGTTATATCCCGTGTTTGCGCATTTGGAAACATTTGGGATAATCTTGCCTTGTAGGAAATAAGGCTATGTTTTTATTTTATTTAATATATGTGTGATATTCATGAAAAATATTGATGCGGAAGTGCGGAGGAATGCCGAGGGCAAAATTGGAATATCGAGAATTAGCTTCGGGAATTACAAATAGGATCCATAGACCAATTGGGCTAAAAACAATTAAGAGAAATGGAGGCCCAAAATTGGAAGGGTGGCCGGCCATAAAATAGGCCCAACCCATAAATTTAATCATGTGATCAATATGTATAAGTAAAGGGGATCCTTATCATTTCTCATTTAAGAAGCTTCAAGAAAGAAAACAATTGAGAGCTAAAATTAAAGAGGCCTTCGGCCATGACAAGAAAAAAAAGAAAAAAAATTGTAAGTCCTTCAACTTTGATCCCAAAAATCTCTTTCTTCTTGGATTCTTGATAAGCTCAAGACGCTCTTCGACGTGGTATAATTAGTTTAGCGAGAGGACGACGTTAGGGAAAGTGGAAAAAATTGAAGAAAAAGGTAAAAAATTTATCTTTTATATTATGGAAAAAGTATATATGTTATAGTGGTTAGAAGTGCATGAAAATCGTGAAATTGTGGTGTGTGTGTGCTTGGCCGTGTGGGTGTGTAAGTGGGTGTGTGGCCGTGTGTAGTATGGTGCCATGGAAAGTGATGGATTAAATTCTATTTAGTCTGTTAGTTGCGTCGTTGTTGCATTTGTGACGTGAATAAGGGTTTAATGAATCAAGTCGGCATTGAAAATGGTTGTGGGTTGTTATGGAAAATTATATGATTTTTATATAGTTTTTATATAATTATGAAAGTAGAGTTCTAGAATGTGAATCATTATTGTTGTTAATGAATTTGGAAGAAAACAATGCGAGTTGGTAGTGTTGTTGTATTCGTTGAAGTTTCGGATAGAATATGGAATTGGCGGAATTGTTTGAATCCTTGAATATTGGTTGAAATGCTATTGAATTATGATTGAATAATCTTGAATTAGTTAATGAATATGGGAATGTTGATATTAGTTTGATATTGTGGAGTTTGAATGGAAGCTGTCGCCTTATGTAGAAAGGAAGAATATTGATGCTAGAACCTATTTTGTTGTGATTCTTGATTCATTTGGTATGGTTGGGTTGTTGTTGTTGTTGATATGGAGCCGAGCTATGTCTCGGGGATGTTATATGTATAGGGGAAGTGCTGCCGAAATTTCGGTAGACAAATACATAGTTAAATGAATTCTTGAAGTCTTGAAATTCCTAATTGCTAACTTTGACCATTTGTAGATTCTGAGCGAGACGGGATTTGAGTTTTGACGAGCGTGAGACGCTTATAAGGTATGTAAGGCTACCCTATTCCTTCTTTTGGCATGTCTTAGGTATACTAGGTCGATATCGGAACCCCGGAGGCAATTCTGTTCCTGGAAATCCGAATTAGAAATCGAGCACTATTCATTCAATTGAATTGAACCTTAAAGTTCTCCTTTTGGTTGAAAAGTAATCAAATGTCCGAAACTTATGCAAATGTAATCGAATCGCTTCGGAACCTCCACGTATGATCCCATAGACCCCAAATGTCCGTGATTCATATCCACCACCTCGACTTGACCCGAGGTGGGCCCGCTAGCATTGAGATTCCCTTGTTTGCTCTATTAGTCTCATTTTTGTACAATGTTGGCAAAGCACTTTTGTTTATGAATTTTGACTATCATAAAGTAATGTTTTGACTGCCACAATATTCTAAATTATATTTTGAACCATAAATACTACTTTGGAAATACTTTCGTGAAACGAACCCCGTATTGACTAATTGTTCGAACTACTTGACTAATGAGTTAGCATATGAAATTATCAAGTTTCAAAAGTTGTTTTGATATATAAATTGCATTGTTTGCTCACGACTCCGCTCGTGCCCTTATTATGATTTCGTTCACCGGTTCCCGGGCCGGTTATGGTTCGTGCGCACTATGATAAATTCGGTCGTATGCTGTGTTACGGTTCCTGAGACCTCGCCATAGGGCCGGGTTCCGTTTGGAGTTATGCTGTGATATGGCTGGTGATATGTTATGATGATATGTGTGTTCGGGGATGTACGGAGATTTGAACTTTCTGGTGCTATGATGTGTGTGGCACCAGCGTCGGAGTGGTGACCACGTTCCTGAGCTTTTGCATGATTTTATCTTCATTATGTATATATGTTTTCAGTACAGGTTTGATATACTATTCAGTATTTCCCCTTTTGTATCCTGTTTGTTTCAGTTGTGGCTTATATTTCTGTACTCTATGCTTTACATACTCAGTACATCTTTCGTACTGACCCCCTTTCTTCGGGGGGCTGCGTTTCATGCCCACAGGTACAGACACCGGTGATCCACCACTGTAGGCTCCATTTTCTGCTATTTCGGAGTGCTCCCTTTTGATCCGGAGCCCACTTTTGGTACATATATTTTTTTGCTATGTATATACCTCTGTATATCTGACTATTTGGGTACGGCGGGGCCCTGTCCCGTCATATGTTTTCGTTCTGGATTTGTAGAGGCCTGTAGTCATATATGTGGGTCGAGGGTCCTATATGTGTCTGTTTGTTTTCGACTTGCGTCTTAATGCGGTCCGTCTGTTATGGTGGCCAAAATGACCCTTATGTTTATATTTCTACGTATTACCGGCGATGTGCATTCCGCCGCTCCCTTCTGTTCTGATATGATATTTTGGTACGCGTGACCGCTTAAGACAAGTTTTGATTTAAATTATGTTTAAAATGGCTATTATGAAATTTGAGCTAAGTTTGGGTTTGATAATTGGATATGTGAATCGGTCTGGGTGCCCAAGTAGGGTGCCAGTCGCGGCTCATGGGGCTGGGTCGTGACAGAAGGGTTCGCCTACCAAGATGGAAAATATAGGTACCCACGTGACTTAGTAAATTGGGTCATGACACCATTGAATTACACCTATGGGACACTCCAAGGGCTCTGGTAGTACAAAAGATATAGGTTGTTGTCACGACCCAACCCACCACGACTGGCACCCACACTAACCCCTAGTGAGTGAACCAACGCACAAGTCATCTATTCATTCAAGTCTATCTTTATATTATCCAATTCAATCAGTTATTACTCATTCAAGTCTATCTTTATATTATCCAATTCAATCAGTTATTACTCATTCAAGCATAAGATAATCAAAACAAGTCATGCCATAAAATAATGAAGTAAGTGCGGAAGTCATAACTATTACAATTTTCCCACAATTCGAAAGACATCGTACGAGGATTCAAATAAAAAAATGTCTAGGAATGAAATATGTCTAACAAATAACCATAACATCCAGAATAGGAAATAGATATCATAATAGGAAGACCTTCAGGCGGCCTGGCATGGATAGAAGCTCACCCTAAATTTGTCAACAATGTCCTCAACGCTAGATGTGATGGCTGGTAGCAGTCTCTGTATCACAATCTGCACTCAAAAGAATGCAGCAAGGTAGTATCAGCACAAACACTATGTATCGGTAGATATCATAGGCCGACTAAAATTAGTATCATGCATATCTCATAAAATCAATAGAATAAACAAGGGAGCCAACAGACATGAAATAAATAAACCACAACGAGTCAACCACGGATAATCACCAATCAAGTCACCCAAATAGCAAGAGATCAAATCAACAGAAACCACAAACGGGAATAAGTCTACCACAATAACCATACTCAATGTACACACCTGCTAACTGATGTCATTGCTCAGTAGTCATGACCTGCAGGGGACCCATGGTGTCCATGTACCACTTGTTCCAGATACTCAACGGACCCGAGCATAAACCTCTGCTCCGAAAAGAACTTCGAACGCGGGCCACATCAATAGTCTAGGTCACATTGGTGCCTTTTCATATATCCATACATAACATCATTTCTTCCCCTCTTATTATCAATTCTCAATTCATCATTTTATGTCGCAATTTCACCGAGAAGATCATATTAACATCTCATCACAATAACATCAACTGTAGATTCAACACACATGAATAGTGGCACGAAGCCCACATAGTCACTCAGTCAATTGCACATAGGAGTTCACCTACACAATATCATGCATGAAGACTAGACGTGCTTTCTCCTAATGAATTCACAACACATACAATCAACTTATTAAAGTCTAACTCCAGTAGACCATAACCTACCTAAAACGTAGAGCTAGAACAACTTGAATCACTCTGCTACAGCTTTTCCCCTCTGTAAAGCCTCGGAACGCTCAAAGTCTAGACATTAGAATTCTTAACGAGTCACAATTATTCTAGTCACAAAATCAATACAAGAAACCCTTCCCTTTAGCCCATTCCAATGGGTGAATTATTTCTAGGTGTAAAACAACCCAGCAAGGGCCTTAGTAATCACTAACCATCAACCATAACAATATTTAATCAAAACCCCTATTACAAGCAGTTTTCATATCCATGCTACCATTTTTATGTAGCTACAGTGAACCGACCCAAACTTATTATAAAAAGGGTCAAAACCCCCATTTTTCATCATAGAATGGTCCAAAATTTCCATAAAATTCTGCACTCAAAAGGGAGCTTAAATCTCACATAAAAGTGAAGATTTTGAGCAAAATTTCAAGCTACGAAATATGGATCGATGTCCGGGCAACGCGTAGTCACGGATATAATTTCGTTTGGTGTTGGAGTGGCTTGGGAACAAGAAAATGGTGAAGAGTTTGCTACCTTCATAAAAATAAGGTATAAATTATTGAATCTCTTTCTTTATCAAGTTTGGTTAAGGAATAATTGCAAGAATAGAGTTATAGTTTGTTGTGTTGATGTTGTAGAATTATGGAATGAGCCCGTGTAGTGTATTGTGTAGAAGTGATGAACTAATTTCACTTAGTATTTTAATTATTGTTATAGTAGATTCTATGATGTAAAATGAGGATTTAGTGGCCTGAAACGGAGTGAAAATCGTTTGTGGATTATTGAATAAGTTAATGGATATTAGTATGATTCCTTATAATTGTATGAGTGAATTTGTAATGTGTGGATTGTGGATATAACTCATGAATTTGGAAGCAAGAAATATGTTTGGAAGATTGTAAGTTGGGTTGTTGGGATTGAATTGAATATAAGAAAAATGTTGTTGAATTGTGTGACAAGAGTTGCTAAAGTTATGATGTATTTCGAAATAATTGCGAAGTTGGAAGATATGATTGTTGGTATCGTTATTGATAAATTGGCCGAGTTACATTCTCGGATTTGTTGTGGTATTTTTGGCCGAGTTGAATTCTCGGGGATGCTATATGTATAGGGGAGATGCTGCCCAAATTTTTGTAGACAAGTATTGGTTAAGATTGAACTTTTAAACCTTATGATTTATATTTGGTAAATGTGACCAAATGTAGATTTTGGACGAAACGGGATTTGAATTTGGAGAGGCGTAAGGAGCGAATAAGGTATGTAAAGCTTTACCTTTCCTTCTCTTGGCATGTCCTAGGTATGATAGACTTTGATACGAGCCTCGGGGACGACTCTACTCTCCGGAATCTACGTTCGAATTTGCCCCTTTTTCATTCAGTAGAATTGAATTGAATATGTTATGAATAGTTAGAAAAGGTGCCTAAATGTCTAGAACTTTCACAAATAGGACCCGACTACCTTAGAACTCTCAGGGGTAACGTTATGAAGTGTAACATACGTAAATTATGTGCGCCACCTCATTTGACCCGAGGTGGGCCCACTTTCCCGGATTTTTTTGATTTGTTCCGTTTGACTTATTTTGGAATAAAATTCAAAGGAAAACTCTTGGTTACTCTTCTAACTACTATATGACATTCGTTTGACTCATTTTGTTAAGTCCCATAATATATTTTGAAACATGAAAATGATTTCAGAAAACTTATTTTGACATATGCTATTGGGATATCTGAAAGGCATACGCTATGACTACCGTTCAATCTCTTTTATATGATTTGTCGTCTGAGTTATGCTATCGAGATTCTGTAAATGTTTATATTTTGATATGTTCAAACAATCCCAAAAGCTTTAATTTGATATAATCCCCCGCGACATCGGAAAGGTACGTGCTATGACTATCATCTGATTTCTTTCTTAAATGACCTGTCATTCGGATTATTCTGTCGAGTCTTTGTAAATATTTTATGATGCATAAGTTTCTCACTACTCCACTCGTGGATGCCTCAATGCTTCCTTCACTGAGCCCGGGCCAGGATATGTTATCACGCGTATTCCACTGCATTGTTCGCCGTGCCTCGATGTGAGGGGGCAGGTATACGTGTACATGGGTTGTGGAGTATGCTGTGCCATCTACACACATTCTGATATATGATGATATGATATGATATGATATGATATGGCCATCTGATATGTTTGATATGTGCACATTATGATCCGATATGATATGTTACGGAGCTATTCCCTACTCTGGAGTATGTTGTGTTGTGGCGCCAGTGACGGGGTGGCGACCACGTTCTGTTCACCGTGTCCCATAATGGGGCTGGATATGGCATATGTTCTGACATGCATTGATATTTCTGTCCACCGCGTCCCTCACGGAAGGGCCGGGATCTGTTATACGCACACATACGATATACGATTTGTGTCTGGAAAGTAAGTTCTCTGGCATTCTGTACCCTATGTACTTTTTCTGACCTATGATATTGATATACATGATCTGTGTCTGGAAAATCAACATTCTGACATTCTGGATCCGTACTTCTTCTGACATATGACTTCGGCATATATGCTCTGCGTGTGGAAAACAAACCTTCTAGTACTCTCGATCAGTACCCCTTTTTTTTTTTGACATATGATCTGCGTTCGAAAAATAAATGTTGGTACTTTGGATAGTGTACTTACTGTTTGTACTGTCTGTTTCGATTGTGGTTTAGTTTTCTGTATTCCATGCTTTACATACTCAGTACATTTTTCGTACTGACCCCTCTTCTTCGGGGGCTGCGTTTCATGCCGCGCAGGTACACCCAGATGAGTTGAAGTTATTACAGAAGATGTTCCAGCGGAGTTGGCAGGCTCCATTTTCTCCCGGAGTGTTGCCGAGTCAGAGTTTGTATATGTATGTTATGAATTCTGGATTTATGCTAGAGACTTTGCAGACAGAGTCGTGGGTATTGGTTATCAGTCTGTAAGCGGCTCCATCAGCCGATATGTCATTCTGTGTTATGTAGTAAATTTTATATAATTACGGACTTTGCCTAAAATTGAGAACGATAAAAGATGGATTTCGAAAGCTTAATATGTATTTTACTTTTATCTGATTTTCAGCGTCTGAAGAAATTATGTGTGTAATAAGAATCTGTGGGTTCGCTCGGCTCCGGATATGGGGTCGGGTGCCCATCACACCCTAGTGGAATTGGGGTGTGACAGGACAAGGATGAGGAAACTTGGAAAAGTTACCAGACTCGGAAAAAAGCTGAGGATACTTGCTAAGCATATTAGATTCTGTTTCCCAAGTAGCTTCCTCCACCGGACGATTCTTCCACTGAACTTTCACAGAGGTTATTTCCTTGAACCTCTACTTGCGAACAACCCTACCTAAAATAGCAATAGGATTTTCCTTATATGTCAAATTCACTTGTAAAAAAACCAAATACCAACGGATTATGTACGAACCAAAGCCGTGGTACCTCTTCAACATTGAAATGTGGAATACTGAATGAACGCCTGATAGACCCAGAGGTAAAGCCAACTTGTAAGCCACCTCCCCCACACGCTTGAGGATCTCAAATGGCCCAATGTACCTCAAGCTAAGCTTTCCTTTCTTCGCAAACCTCATCACACCCTTCATGGGTGAGACCTTAAGCAACACTTGCTCTCCCTCTCCAAACTCAAGATCTCAGATTTTACAGTCCAGATACTCCTTTTGCCTACTCTTTGCTGCTAGAAGCATAGATTGAATCACCTTCACCTTCTCTAGGGACTCCCTCAGAAGGTCAGTACCCAAAGGTCTCACCTCAAATGCATCAAACAACCCAATAGGACACCGATACCTCCGCCCATACAACGACTCTAACGGAGCCGTATCGATACTCGAGTGGTGGCAATTATTGTATGCAAATTCGGTCAAAGGTAAGAACTGATCCCAATGCCCACCAAAGTCTATCACACAAGAACGAAGCATATCTTCAAGAACCTGAATAGTTCGCTCAGATTACCCATCACTCTGTAGGTGGAATGTTGTACTAAGATTCAACCTTGTACCCGACTCCTAATGCAAACACTCTCAAAATCTAGATGTGAACGTTATGCCCCTATCAGACACAATAGAGATAGGAACCCCATTAAGCCTAACCAACTTATGAATGTAGAATTTAGCCAATTTCTCCGCATCATAAGTTATCTTTACCAGAATAAAGTGGCAAGACTTAATCAACCTGTCAACAATAACCCAAATAGAGTCAAACTTCCCCAGCGTTTTTGGAAGACCAACTACGAAGTTCATGGCTATTCTTTCCTACTTCCACTCAGGAATGGGCATCATATGAAGTGTACCCGTCAAGTTTATGATGTTCATACTTCACCTATTGGAAGTTCAGACACTGAGCAACAAACTGCACAATATCACGCTTCATCCTAGTCCACTAGTAGTGCTTCCTCAAATCACGATACATCTTAGACGCGCTAGGATGAATTGAATACCTCGAACTAGGAGCCTATGTCAGAATGGTTTTGATCAAATCACCCATACGTGGCATAAAAACTCTCCCCTTAATCCGTAACACCCCCTCTTCGTCAATCACGGCCTCCTTGGCCTCTCCACGCAATACCTTATCAAGAATTTTGCAATAACTTAGCATCTTCAAACTGCTTAGCCTTAACCTGCTCCAGAAATGATGATCGAGTCTCAACACAAGCTAACACCCTGCCCGTGTTAGAAATATCCAACCCCATAAAACTGTTAGCCAGAGGCTGAACCTCTCTAGCTAACAGACACTTCGAAGAAATCAAACAAGCCAGACTCCTCATACTAGCCGACTTCCTGCTCAATGCGTCATCCACTACATTTTCCTTACCAGGATGATACAGAATGGTGATGTCATAGTCTTTCAACAGTTCCATCCATCTCTGCTGGCTAGAGTTCAGATCCCTGTGAGTGAACATATAGGTAGTGTCACCAGATTTTAAATGCAAACACCACTACTGCCAGCTCTAAGTCATGAGTAAGATAGTTCTTCTCATGCACCTTCAATTGCCGAGAAGCATAGGCAATCACATTCTTTTCCTGCATCAAAACAACACCCAAACCAGAATGTGAAGCATCACAATAAATAACAAAATCCTTTCCCTCCACATGCAATGATAGAATTGGCGCTGTAGTCAACAAAGTCTTGAGCATTTAGAAGCTCTCCTCACACTTGTCGAACCACTGAAACAGTACGTCTTTCAGAGTCAAGCGAGTCAAATGAGAAGCAATAGAGGAAAACTCTTTCACCAACCGACAATAGTAGCTAGCCAGACCCACGAAACTACGGATCTCGATCACTAATGTGGGCCTAGCCCATTCCCTGACTGCCTGAATTTTGTAAGGATCCACCATAATACCTTCCTTCGAAATCACATTCCCTAAGAAGGACACAGAAGACAACCAGAATTCACAGTTAGAGAATTTAGCATACAACTCCTTCTCCCGCAAAACCCTAAGAGCAATCGTCAAATGTTTCTCATGCCTTCTTTACTTCTAGAGTACACCAGGATATCATCAATGAACACTGTTATGAAAGAGTCTAAAAAGGGCTTAAACACACTGTTCATCAAATCCATAAACGCAGCTGGGGCATTAGTAAGCCCAAAAGACATAACCAATAACTCATAGTATCCATACCTAGTCCGGAAAGCTGTTTTAGGAACATCCTCCACTCGAATCTTCAATTGGTGATACCCTGACCTTCAGTCAATTTTAGAGAACACAGAAGCTCAATGTAACTGATCAAACAAGTCATCAATACGGGGAACGGGATACTTATTTCGGACAGTTACCTTATTCAGCTGACGGTAATCAATACATATACGCATAGACCCATCCTTCTTCTTAACAAACAATATAGGAGCACCCCAAGTAGAGGCGCTCAAGTGAATAAGCCCCTTACTCAAAAGATCTTGCAATTGATCTTTCAATTCCCTGAGTTCTGTTGGCGCCATCCTATAAGGTGAAATAGAGATAGGACGAGTCCCTAGGTCTAAATCAATCCTAAAATCGATGTCACGGTCAGGTGCCATACCAGGCATGTCCGCAGGGAAGACATCCGCAAACTCGTGTACCACTGGGACCTAATCAGTATATGGAGTATCTGCACTGGGGTCACGGATATGTGCCAAGTAAGATAGACAACCCTTCTCCACTAGCTTCCTAGCACGAACGAAGGATATGACTTTCTTAGGGAGAGGACTAAGGTTACCCTTCCACTCAAGTCCAGGTGCCCCGGCATAGCCAAGGTAACAGTCTTAGATTGACAATTAAGGATAACATAATGTGGGGACAACCAACTCATGCCTAATATGACATCGAAATCTACCATATCTAGGATCATCAAATCTGCCCAAGTACTATATCCCATAAAAGTAATCGCGCAAGAAGAGTAGACTCTATCTACCACCACCGTATCCCCAATCAGAGTAGACATATAAATAGGGACATCAAGAGTATCACACATTAAATCCAAACCGACAGTAAAATATGTGGACACATAAAAAAAGTAGAACTAGGATCAAATTAAATAGAATCCATCTATGCATAAACTGAGATAGTACCTCTGATGACAATGTCGGAGGCCTCAGCCTCTGGTCTACCTGGAAAAGCGTACAAATGACGGCGCCCTCTTGTAGCCTGTGAACCACCGCGATTACCCTGTCCAGTCTGAGCCCCGCCCCTGCTGGCCTGCTGTCCACCTTTACCTACCTGAGGACCGCCTCAGTTAGGCTGGGCACCACCCCTACCAGCGGTGTGGCTGCCCCGCCCTACCGGTGCGCGATCCTTATCTACTCTATTTGGTGTAAATGGAGCTCGAGGAACCTGATACTGAGTACCCTGTCCACCTTGTCTGAGTCTTGGGCAATACCTCTTAATATGCCCTATCTCACCACACTTGTAACATGCACGGTCCAGCGTAGGTCGCTGAACAAAAGATGACGAAGCAGTATAACCTCCATGCTGACCAGAAGCTTGATAATTTGCCCCTGATGGGTCCCCAGCTGACACCTGCATTGCGGACTAAACCGAATGCCCTGAATATACCTATAAACTCTTACCCCTCAAGAAAGAGTTGCTGAAAACCATACCCTTTCGGGACTTCTTCTCTACCTGCTTTGCATGACTTTCCTGTTTAATCCCCTTAACAATACGAACATGCTGCACTACCTCCTGAAATGAAGCCCCAGTGGCTACAAGCTGAAGTCTTTTGTTCAACCCCTTCACGAACTGTCGGACCCTCTCTCCCTCAATAGGCAGTAACTGAAGAGCATATCCAGAAAAGGAATGGAAACAGGACTAGTACACAGCAACAGACGAGTTTCCCTGATCAATATTAGCAAACTCGTCTTTCCTTCGGTCCCTCAAAGGCGGAAAAACGTACTTATCCAAGAACATGGAATAGAACTGAACCCAAGTCAACGTAGACCCAGCTGGCCTACATCCTCTGACTCAGTACTATAGAAAAATGAAGGCTTCATTTTAGTGAACCTCCAAAAAAGGTCATGCTCTTCGCCAGTAATCACCGGCCCTGAAACTGGCCTTAGTAAGGCCTCAAAACCCGGAACTTCATCCAAGCAAGGTGCCACTGCTGCGGCATGCTGGACCCCGGAGCCTGAACTCTATCCGGACCTGGGCTGCTACTCCTGCGCCCCTACATGCTGGAACGACTGGTATAGCCCCGGCCTATGCTAACCCATGCAATCAATTTTGTGCTTGTGCCATTGCATCTAGTATCCCGGGAACTAGGACTGGGCGTTCGATAGGTCCGGTCCGATTTTTCGATTTTCGATTTGTAAAAAATAGGAACCGAAACTGAACTAAAATAACTTCTGTTCGATTTGGGTTTTGCAAGTTCAGTTGAATTTTTTCGGTTAGTTTTTTCGATTTAGATATGGATGGCATAGTTAAGCATCAATTTAACAGAAACCAAATGACAACTATTCTATTATCTTCTCTCTGTCTAATCTTTAGCACTGGTATACAAAAGCCAGCTACAATCAATTGGATCTAGACTTAATGGTTGCAACATTAATAATAGATGAAACAAAATGGAAGATCAATAAGACATCCTGATAGAGAGAAGCAATCAACACTTTAGCTAGACAATCAACTGTTTTGGTCTCTTTGTTTCTCCTCTCAGTATACGCTTTATACATTTTCAAGAAATTTGTCGTATTTTCTCTACTATAATAATACATAGACCACAGTCACATATTATAGAGAGACTAGAGAGAGACATTTTTCATCACTTACAAAGAGGGCAAAAAATCAAGCCCCCAAAATTCAACACTGCAAATCTAAGAGAATAACTTCAAACATCTGTAACAGTAGGTTTATGACTCTCTTCTTTCTTTCTAATGTATTTTGGAAGACCAAATAAATTGTTAAAAGTTTGGGATGATAAAACTTCCATCTTGTTATAGACATATTAGTGCACCACTTCTCTAGCTGCATGACGTTCTTAATATTGTAATGTCAACCATGAAGGAAAAAGTATGACAGAGGAAATACCATCAAGTAATTCTGATAACTGTTTGGAAACTGCTTCAAGTTTCAACCATTCCTAAATTAGAGAAATCCTGAATATGCTCAAATTGTTAAAGACATTCGCCTTTGTTCTAAATTCATTTCGAAAATCACCTCTTTCCAAAAAAAAAAAAAATACACAAACATCACATAAAAGCAAGTGATGAAGAATAGAGCACAAAGCAAGTCAAATAAAACAGCTGGGCAAGAAAACAATAGTATCCAATACAGCCTGCCAGGAGCCAGCTACACATCAGAATTCCTCTTGGAGTTTTGATAAAGAAACTAGGAAATGTATCAATTCGGAAAGATAGTAAATTGAACTGTGACTCTTTTTAAGTAATAAACTGAACTGCCAAGTGGAAGTTCTTAACAAAGCCACCGATTTGCTGGTGCACCTTCTAATCTCAGAATAAATCCTCATCTATCTAACTAATATCCTCCCCACAAACTATAATCGATTATCTTTTAATATATGAAAAGCTGAAGCCAACAAAAAGAGAAGACTTTTTCTAATGTTAAGACATAACCAACCCTTGATCCATAGAAACTCCATGTAGAATAAATGCAACTAAACAAATCTTAGCGAGCAACAATCCAATCTCTCAAACAACAACGTGATCCAGGAATATAGTGCACGTGTGCATCATACAAAGTTGAAATTTTCATTCCTGCCATTTACATGAGATTGTCAGAGCTGCTACTGCAGAATCTAATAACCAATATATAGCTCCCAGACTATAGAAATTCAAGGGAACTCCTCAAGTTACATTTACTCCTGTATTTCAAGGTTTTTCTGCAATCACAGAACCTACACTATGGTGACAATTACTTCTACAACACCATGGAAACAGCTATGAGGAGAATACCTAGTCCAATATATATATATAATATAGTCACAACTCACACAGTCATTAACACCAAATCAGCAGTCACAAATCACACACCATTTAAAGTTAGAACAGTCTAAAGTTTCGAATTAAAGCAGCAAGCAACAGTCATCAACACCAAGTGCATAATTAAACAACAATATCATAAGTTATAACTGCATAGTCTAAATTCTAAACTTCAAAATTAACTTGTAGCGTCAGTGGCATTGCTTGTTATTTTTCAAGACATCTCTAAACATGTCTCCATAGGCCTTCAGTCCCATTTCACCTCAAGTGACAACGGTAAATTCGACCACAATGGATACATTTCATCATGCGCACTCCTTAAATTTCCTCCACCATTTCGTAGTGATCCCAAACTAGTGATTGCCATTTAGGCGGCATGATCAAACCTTTACAACAAAAGAAAACATAATTATAAGTCAGACACAATGATAATAAAATAAATCAAGGACATATACTTAAACATGTTATATATAGAAGTTTTCTACTTACCACACAGTGAAACTAGTTGCAACTATATTTCCACAATACTAGATTCTTTTCCAGAACTAACCATATCTAAAAAAGATATATGTAAGAACTTGTTATGCATCATAAATAAGAAAATTATTTTCAATATAATGAACATACAAAACACAAAAAACTTACGAAGTTCAAGCTTCTTAAGATACTCTAAATCTTCCTCAATATTAATATGAATAGGTTCACTGCTAAGCCAATCTTGAAGACAAATAGGAGATTGCACCAGTTTAGAAGTCAAGGAACTCCTAAAGGGATCAAGAATACGACTTTAGAAGTCAAGGAACTCCTAAAGGGATCAAGAATACGACCTCCTATGCTGAATGCACTTTCTGATGCAACACATGAAACGGGAATGGCCAACACATCACGAGCCATCTCCGCGAAAATACGAAACCTCGGTTCATGAACTTTCCACCACTCTAATATATTAAACCTGTCCGACTCTGGCTCAATATCTTCACCAAGATATCTATCTAACTCCGATTTACTACCTAAACCTCCACTAACTTCTTTTTGTCTCTCAAATAATTATTTCATTCTCATTGTTCCTCTTCTTTGAAAGTAGCCATAACCACTCACACTAGATGTACTCAATGAGATGACAGATGAAGTAGGTGAAGATGAGGCAAGGAGAGAGCCTTTTGATCTTTTCTTACCATAATAATCAAACAAAGAATGCATATCTTTACTCACTTCACCAATTAGTTTCTTCCCGGTTCTTCTCCAAACATATCCTCCATTGCAAAAGGAACATATTCAAGCTTGTTATGGGGATCCAACACAGATGCAAAAAAAAAATCATTTTGTTCATTTTATCTGGTTCACCCCAATACTTCTTGAACTTTTCTTTCATTCTTGTTGACATTAATTTCAAACTCGCATCTTCAGTTTGCATCATCTCTTTCAAAATAAGATCAAGCTCAGTAATTTCAGTAAAGTGCACATTGTCTTCACATTTTGCCAATCAAAACTTATGAGAACACCTGCACGAGTTCCATCTTCACAAATACAAGTACAAAGATAATCCAAGAATCCAACATCATGATAACCATATCTTTCAAAGGCAAGCTCAAAATATTGTGTTTTATCAAGCATCAAGTATGTAGAGTTCCATTGAGTAGGAACATCTAAACTTAATGATTTGTTACAAGTTATTAATTGAGATTCACAAAATTCTTTGAACTTTCTTAGTCTTGCAGGTGACTGCCTAATGTATCTCACAGCTTGTCTAACTCGCTTGATAGAATCACCACTTTCCTACAACCCATCTTGCACAATAAGATTAAGTATATGAGCTATGCACCTCACATGAAGGTGTTTACCCTTCATTATAGTAGTTCCCTAATTATTCAATTATTTTGACACTTCTTTCACGGTTACATCATTGGAACTAGCATTATCAACTGTAATAGTAAATACACTATCAAAACCCTATTCAAGCAAGCAATTAATAATCGTAGCCGCCATATCATCACCCTTATGACTAGAAATAGGACAAAAATTTATAAATCTTTTATGCAATTTCCAGTTTCAATCAATAAAATGAACCGTCAGACACATGTAGTTGATTCTTTGTGTAAATGTCCAAGTATCTGTCTTAAGACAAATGTTTGGATGTGCTTCGTTGAAAATCTTCTTCAACTTTTGTCTTTCTTCACTATAGCGATCAAAACAATCTCTTGTCAAGGTCCTACAAAAAGGAATCTGGAATTGTGGCACAGTGACTGCCATAAACTTTTAAAACCTTCCTTTTCAACAAAATTAAATGGGAACTCATCAATAATTACCATTTAGCTAAAGCTCTCCTACTTTTTTCTTGGTCAAATCTCCAATTGCTAATCACCCCTTCCTTTTCCCCAATTGAAGAAGGCAGAAAACTTATGTGTGTTTGACTATCATCTACAGGGCGGGGAAGATTAGGACACTTCTTCAAATGGTTATTCATTGATGTAGTACCTTTTTTGTTGTAGCTGCTAAGATTTCCCACAATACATACATTTTGCTCTATGAGGTCCATCGACAACTACCCTTTCAAAATGCTTCCAACAACCAGCTCTAGGTTCCATGACTTTTCTTTTCTTTGAAGCTTCAACTTCAGATTCAGATTCAGATTCAACTGGACTTGGACATAAAGTGTTAGGTGTGTTTTCATTTGAAGCCCTACCTTGTGTCGTTATGTGCTCGTTAGTTTTTCTATCTTCTCGCTCGATTACTTCTACAAATCCACAGGCCAAAACACAAAAGGCTACTACTAAAAATCCAACATGGACAAACAAATAATTCAAGAATCATGAACAAAATGCATCTCAAACCCTTTTGATTAAATGTTCTGTATTTCAAAAATTCCAAATGAAAAAGCAAAAAACTAACTTACTTAAGAACCCTAGCTGAAGATGGAAGACAACAAGTTGAAGCTGACAAGTTAGAAGTGAGCAAGTAAACCCCTAGCCGAAGATGAGTAGATGACAAGTAGAGAGCAATTGGTTTGCTGATCTGGTCTCCTCTCACTGTAGTGGCAAAGATTAAGAATGCATTGCTAGAAAGACCAATTCAGGACTTCAGGTACCGTCTCCGAGTTTGATGAGGAATCCGTTCCCGATGGATTTGATTACTTTGAGTTTTGAGTTTCAAGTGAACCACAAATGGATAGGGTTTTGACTTTTGAGTAGCTGAAAGAAGATGAGTAGAAGTAATTTTTTTTTTGCTTGGGTAGATGCTATTAGATGGATAGTTGGATACCATATCAATAATTTGGTTGGACTTGTATATTTTTATATTGGGATTGGGATTTGGGCCTTTTAGTTTATTATTTAGGGGCAAAAGCCCAATATATATGTATAATATATGTTTCAAGAAAAAAAGGCTTGTTAAAATTCGATTTTTTATTTTAACCGAATTAAATTTTGCATAAACCGAAACCGAACCGAATTGTTGAAATCTTATAAATTTAAACCGAACTGAATAAATCGAAAAAACCAAAACCGAAATTAAATTTGGTTCAGTTCGGTCGGTTTTTTCGGTTTGAACCATTTATGCGCAGCCCTACTAGGAGCAGCTACAGCTCCTGGTGGGACTAGTACTGCCGCTGGCTGGGCTGGTTCGGCTGCATCTCCTACGGCCTAATTAGGAACCACTGGAGGCATGAGATCAACTACTAGGACTCCGCCCCCAGCTGGGGCCGCCCCTCTACCAACTCCTCTGCCTCCATCTCTTCCTCTGGCTCCTGCCGCGCATGTTCTCACCATCTGCGAGAGAGTGCAGGATAGTTAGATACCAATTTGAATCATCAGCTACCAATTGGAATCAAGTAGCACGAAAGAAAGAAAAGGGAATTTTCCTAGTGTCTGGTAGCCTCTCTAAGATAAGTACAGACATCTCCATACCGATCCGCAAGACTCTACTAGACATGTCCTTGTAGGACGAGATCGACGAACCTAAAGATCTAATACCGACAGTGTCACGACCCAACCCTCCATGACTTGCACCCGCACTAACCCCTAGTGGGCGAACCAACACATAAGTCATCTTCTCAAGTTTATCTTTATATTAGTCAATTCAATCGGTTATTACTCATTCAAACATAAGATAATAAAAAAAAGTCATGCCATAAAATAATGAAGTGTGGAAGTCTTAACTATTACAATTTTCCCACAATCCGAAAGTCATCGTACAAGGACTCAAATCTAAAACATGTCGAGGAATGAAATCTTTCTAACAAATAACCATAATGTCCAAAATAGGAAATGGACATCATTAGAGAAAGATCTTTGGGTGGCCTTGCATTGATAGAAGCTCACCCTAAATATATTAGCAACGTCCTCAACACTAAATATGAGGGCGGGTAGCAGTCTCTATATCACAATCTTCACTAAAAAGAAAGCAACAAGGTAGTATCAGTACAAACACTATGCGCCTGTAGATATCATAGGCCGACTAAGATTAGTATCATGCATATCTCATAAAATCAATAGAATAAACAAGCTAGCCAACAAACATGAAATAAATAAACAATAACGAGTCAACAACGGATAATCACCAAGCAAGAGATCAAATCAACGGAAACCACAAACGGAAATAAGTCTACCACAATAACCATACTCGCTGTACAAATATGTTAACTGATATCACTGCTCAGTAGTCATGACCTACAGGAGACCCATGGTGTCCATGTACTACTCGTTCCGCATACTCATCGGACCCGAGCATAAACCTTCGCTCCAGAATGAACCTCGAATGCGGGCCATATCAATGTATATCTCATTTTTAGAACGAACCTCGGACCACGAGCCCATAGTCTAGGTCACATTGGTGCCTTTTTATATATCCATACATAACATCATTTCTTATCCTCTTATTATCAATGCTCAATTCATCATTTCGTGTCACAATTTCACCAAGAAGATAATATTAAATTCTTATCACAACAACATCAACTGCAGATTCAACACACATGAATACTGGCACGAAGCCCACACAGTCACTCAATAGATTGAACATAGACCACACAATATCATGCATGAAGACTAGGCGTGCATTCTCATAATGAATTCACAACACATACAATTAACTAATCAAAGTCTAACTCAAGTAGACCGTAACCTACCTCAAACGTAGAGTTGGAACAACTCGAATCACTCTGCTAAAGCTTTTCCCTTGCGTAAAGCCTCGGAACGCTCAAAGTCTAGACATTAGAATTCTCAATGAGTCACAATTATTCTAGTCACAAAATCAATGCAAGACACCCTTCCCTTTAGCCCATTCCAATAAGTGAATGATTTGTAGGCATAAAATAACCTAGCAAGGGCCTTAATAATCACTAAATATCAATTATAGCAATATTTAATCAACACCCTAATTACAAGCAGTTTTCATGTCCAAGCTACCACTTTTATGGAACCCTAGATCTCAATTCACTGAGTTCATGGCTCTAAAGGTCCAGTTTATGAATAAGAGGAGTTAACCCAAGCCATTAGATGATAAATAAGTGATAACAATCATAACCCGTTAAGTATAAAAGGTTTATTAATTTCTAGGGTTACTATTACTAATTTCACCGTTGAAAACCCATAAAAGGGATGATAATCATGAAGATGATACGGAATAACTGAAAGGGATGGATGAGACTTATCTCTCCAGAGTATTCTTGCCCTATATTAGAATTTCAGCCTAGGTGCTTGTGGGGAACTTTGTTAGAATTTTATGAATAAAGAATGTGGGACTAAGTGTTTAAAGCATGGTATTCTGACCCCCGTAGACTGCTACGGCGGTCAATTTACCACTGCAGCGGTCTCGCTATAGCGACCAATTTCCCGCTATAACGGACCAAGAGAAATCTAACCACTGCTATGGCAGCCCATGTTCCGCTATAGCAACATCACCATAATGGGACATTGCCCGCCACGGCGGACATATGAACAATAGCCAACCGCTTGCGGCGAAGGGTTCACCGCTATAGCGGTACCGCTGTAGCGGTACACACCCCGCCGCAGCAGTACAAATTGGGCAGTAAGCTTGAAGCTTTGCCCAGTATTCCACTCTATCACCCAACATTTCATCCGAGGCATCACAATTACAAACAAAACATGCACATATACATAAAAACATCATACGAATCCACCCGTGGCCTTAGAATTCCCAACGGGGTTCTAATTTCCTATGTCACCACCCGATGAACTCAACAAAATCACACAACAATCACAAAAAAGTAAAAATTTTAATTCCTAGACTTATACAATTGAGTTTCTATTAGCTCGTTCTACCCTTGGGAAGGTTCTATTTGGTGGAGTGATCCTACATTTCTTATGACGACAGATCGGGTCATTACAGTTGTATAGGCTTTATATGATATGATGAGGTTTAGGCTCACATGAACCACTATGTGACTCTGCATCCTTCCTGTCTCTTCATAACTGTGTTTTGTTACTAAATATTGTCTTGTTACTTTTTTAATAAGCATGATGGATAAAAGGGTCTATCCATCCTATAACAGACCCCATTTTGAGTAAAGTTAAGTGTCGTGACCGGTATAAGTGTCAAATGATAAGTTAAAGGGGGAACTTAAAACTAGGGGATTTTCAACTATCAAAAAATGATTAAAGGGAAAACAAAGTTGTATGTCATTTATAGTCATTGCTTGTGTAATGCAACTTTGTTTTACTTATTTGTTGTATTGAACTACCCTTTAAATTGTGTTTTCTGCTCTTTATCTATTGCATGGTCAGGACTGTGCCAGGTTGTTCTTTGTGATTACCATAGTGTGAGTTATGAAAATTATATTTTGATTGGGAATGACATGTCATCCTTTAGTTCCCTAATAAAATGTCATTTTCTGCTTGAGCTTTAGCCTGACATTGGTTCTCTTATAGTCAGAGAGTATGTTAGTATGATGTCTCTTCTCCCACTCTGAGTATACTAGGCTGGTAGTTAAATATGCATATTTACCTTTGTTCACAATTGCTATTTCTTAGCCTTAGCCTTCTTATGGTTGCATGTAATTATGTGCATCTGTGGAAGTGATTTGAGTCAAATATGATAACAAGCATGTTATCATGGTCCTCATACCTTCACCTTAGATGATGAAGTGTTTTTATGGTTTTTTCCTCTTTATATGATTACCTAGGCAAATCTATGAAGCATGAACAAAGCTTACCATGTATATCCCGAGTATATTGAGTGTATGACAATGTATATGCATGTATATATATAATATGTTGTGTGAATCTATGAGAAGTTCCTCTGCCTTTCTCCTCTCTCTACCTCTAATTTGTGTTGGTCTATATGAAATACATGAGGAATACAGGATATACGATTCATGCATACCCTGGTGTGTGTATCTCTCTCTCTCTCTCTCTCTCTCTCTCTCTCTCTCTCTCTCTCTCTCTCTCTCTCTCTCTCTCTCTCTACTTCTATGCATTTGAGCATGTTTCCTAATTTCTGTCACCTATGAAATCTGATTTAAGCTTGCATAAATGCGCTTGGGCCTAGGATTTCATGTACTTGTTGAACTGATTGGGTTTCCTTATTCGTGACACTTTCTTGTGTGTTGGATCTGTTAGCATCTAGTTAGGCTTACTTTGGCAGTGTACACTTTTACTATGCATGTACACCACTGATGTGTTTTTGTGTGTATGTGACTACATTTGAATGATGATGTATGTTAAGTATATTTGCCATGTAAGTTTTCTAAGCTTAGCTGCTTCTAACCATTATCTTCCTTTTCCCCTCTCCTTTTTTATAGCAAGGGCTACTTGGGCCACATCTGCATAACTTTCTGATTGTTGGGCCAGAGGCCCAACTCCCTTTCGTTTCTTGATCGAGTACGAGTCAAATCTTGAAGGCCGAATCATGGGTGAAAATAGTTAACTGGTGGGCTCGGTAGGCCCACCAACCTTCCTTTCTTTTACTTTTTGTGCATATGTTTATGAAATACATTGTAATGAATGCTTGTGAATGTTGGAACCCCTATGGTTATGACTTAGATGATATAGGCAAAACGATATGCTGGATCGGAAACCAAACATTTTCAATCTTGGACCCAACAGAAAGATAAAGAATATCCATCCTTTCAAAAAAATACAAAGGAGATAACTTTCCTCTTTACAAAAGAGATAATTTTTCCTCCTCATGAAAAACAGAAAATGAAAAACAGTAGAGCATTTTACTCACTTTTTGTTAACTTAGGAATTTTCAAAAAGGATCAAAGAAAGAATAGTTTTAAAAGAAATGTTTTATTGGAAAAGATTTCAAACGGTTAAAATGACTTAATTAGTTTTCCATGATAAAGTCTTTTGGGGTTGGTCCGCCTTGAGTTAAATAAATAAAGTGATTTCAACTTAGTCTAAGTTTAAGGAAAGGGATTAGGACAAAGAATGTGGTTGACCTTCAAATAAAAAGGGAAAAGTTGATTTCATAGCTTATAAATGAAAGTACACTTTTAGTAAGATTATATGATTTTGAGGCATATTTGCAAAGCATCTATACATGCAATAATTTTCCAAACTTATAAGGATGAATAATATATAAAACTTTGGACTATATTAAGTCGAACTCTACTTAAGGGAAATCTAGAGTGTGTTTTTGTTGAGAAAGTGGAATAGCTATTTAAAAAACCTTATATGTATTAACTCTTTTTAAAGGAAATAAACGGACTTTTAGTTTTACGAAACAATTTTATGATATTTCATGACTTTGTATACAAGATGTTAACCTCTTTTTAAGCAAGTAATTACAAATCACACATTGAAGCTCGAAGGTCAACCGTGTACTATGGATTCTTAATATCGGGGTGTCTTAACTCGTTCGCTGAGGAATCACCAGAACCTTTACATCGAACTCTGGTTAAGAAGGATTTCTCTTTGTTTGAATAAACCCTTTAACTTGGTTTACCTAATTTCCTTTATAAATTAGGTGGCAGCAATAAATCCAAAAGAGGCCACAAATTCGACGTAACTTTAGGGCTCGCGTGAAAGTGAACCGTAACTAGGATAAACGAGCCATATCCAACCAAAAATTAGCCCCAAGGTCGCCCACGAGAGATCTAAACTCACAGGATTGATGAATATAACATCAGCGTCGATATAGGAGGACTAATCCATACGCTCAAATGAATGGTAAACACAATAGCATGGCCTATATCAAAGTGACTTGTGAAACCATGAATGCTGATAGATACTGCAGCTTCCATAAAAGGAAGACCAACACGACTAACTGCCCCGCCTTGCAGTTAAAAGT
The DNA here is from genome assembly GCF_019175385.1 of Lycium barbarum. Taxonomy (NCBI): domain Eukaryota; kingdom Viridiplantae; phylum Streptophyta; class Magnoliopsida; order Solanales; family Solanaceae; genus Lycium; species Lycium barbarum. The sequence goes on along the minus strand of NC_083343.1, from coordinate 35,559,577 downwards.
GGTCGGGCTCCTGAACCGGGGCACTTTCCATCTCCTCTCATACAAAGGGAAGCATACCTATATGAAGGACAATAAACAACCGATCGATCCCCCCTCAACGGATCAAACCATCAAATATATTTGTGGGGTGTCAGAAGTAAGTGGGGTAACGTTTTTCCGAGCCCACAAACACATCCATGAGATTCGTTCACGACCACGCCTAGCTACCAGAAAAAGGGATATCTTACCAGCCAATGAGATTACTGTCATGATCCAAACCCATGAGTCGCGACGAGTGCCTAACTTCTACTGACCAGACACCCTTATACTCATACCTGGATCTTAGTGAATAATAGGGTGGCCCATACGCAACTCATATGTCACACCCCAATTCCGATAGGGCATGATGGGCACCCAACCCTTACTGAGAGCTGAGCGAACCCTCTGGTATTAACACAATGAAGCTGGACATATAAAAGTTTTTGGAAATATAATAAAGTACTTTTAGTCAAACCATAGAAATTTGCGAACGATACTCCATTAATCAAAAATCGAATAAGTCAAACGGACATATCGGCCTACATGGTCACTTTACTCAACACATGACATCTCAACATACTAACCACAGGACACTGTCTGCAAAGTCTCTAAGAGTAAACACCTGAACCATATGAGTCGGGATAGGGCCACGACATGCCCATACACACATACGATAACCATAATGACTCGGCACTGCTCGAGGAAGAAAATGGAGTTTGCCAATCCCAACTGTTAGCCAATCATCCTAGCTGAATACTTTTACCTGCAAAACAATCTGGGACTGTGTGGCATGAACACAGTGCCCCCAGGCAAAGGGACGTCAGTACGAACAATGTACCGAGTATGTAAGGCAGCAGTAATCACAAAGAATGAGATATAAGCCATAATGAAACTATGAGAAACCACCTGTAATATGAATAGCCCCGAAGGCAGAGAATAACAATGTAAATAGCCTCGAAGGGAATGACTAGAAATGCAAATATATACCGTACCCGGCCCTTTAGTAAGGGACTCGGTGAAATGTAAATATATACCGTACCCGGCCCTTTAATAAGGGACTCGGTGAAATAATCATATATATACCGTACCCGGCCCTTTAATAAGGGACTCGGTGAAATAATCATATATATACCGTACTCGGCTCTCTAGTGAGGGACTCGGTGAACAATGCAATGAAACTGTGCACAAATACATACCCGACCCGGGACTGGGTGAATGATATATTAACAGCATGCACGAGTAGAATATCATGAGAAACCATATGCAAACTATATCAGCATCTGAGACTTAATAGAATGATTAGAATGAACCGACACTTGAGAATCAAATACAACTGTCAGGTCAAGTACCACTGAGGACTAAAATTCATTGGAATTATGTACATTCATCGTCCGCTTATTTTAGGTAACTCATGCCAAAAAAAGAGAAGGAAGTGATAGCTTTACATATATATAAAAGCAAATGAATGCAAGTGAGACTCATAAGATTATTCCTGAAACTCTTTGAATAACCTGGAAGCATAATACCCTCGAATGTCACTATGGATTATAATATCAAAATAGGACTTCAGGAATCATAGACATGTATCAGGACATAATGAAATAGCTTCTGGAAATCAAGAACATTAGCCATTCTAGTATTTAAGAATAGAAGCTTCTTTGGAGTTTATACGTTCGTCGTCCGTTTGTTCCATATAGACCATGCCAAAAGAAGAAAAGGGAATAGCCTTAACATACCTCAATATCCTCAATATGCAATACTTCCCAACATAGCACACACTGGAGTTTAATCTCAAATGCTCATACGAGCCCATAGAAAATTATAGACGATGAGTCGTACTTGATATATATTTTTTTAAAGTCGTAGTCGATGTGCATGTAAAATACTTAATAGATGTTGATGATCCTAAGATATTGGTAATAACATTATCTTTCATCCATGAAGAACTATCTCCTCCATATGTACTGTACACGATCAATTAATGAAGGGAATCCCCCCCCCCCCCCCCTCACTGCTCCAACTTCCTAGTCTACAAAGAATTGTACAATTCTTCTCTTCATGAAGGTGTGGTCGTAGGTGGCTTACAAGAGGCTGTGAAACACTATCTAAGCATGGACTTATATTAATTGCACAGAAAAGCAACAATAACAGATGGAGGAGGAGACAAAAATTTATTTTGAAATAACCTTATCCAAGAAGTCTTGTCTATAAGACAATTTAATGATAAAAAAATAGTTGATCTTGCACCATAATTTAACATCTGTTTCATGGTCATGATGGAGACATGACTAGGACAAAAATCACCTCAGACGTGGAGATATAATATATTAGATACCACATGCAAGATTTTAACAATTTCTTAATAATCCCTTTGTAAAGTTTCTATTACAAATAAATTAGAAGTATATCATAAAAAATATCATATACACTAACATTTAAGAAATATTGAGATAGGAAGAAAATAAATTTCGTCAAAGTATAATTGACAAATTAATTTTATTAGTCTCCCGCTAAAATCCAACATTTAACCAATTACATACATAATTAATTCTTGGTCTCAATTCACTTAAACATGGACCACTTTTAACGCACTTTGTATACTCCTTATCATAATCATGTGACGTAACACTAATCCATGTCCTCTTTATACATACACCAAATATTATTCCAATCACCGTCATCCTACTTCCAAGTCTTAAATAATTTCGGGACTTGTCCTTTTATATACCAAGCTCTTGATTTACATGCTTGAATATGACCAACTCCTCTGTGCTCGGATAAATTTTCTCATGCTAGATGGTTCAATTTCCTCGTCCATCTTGGACCATGTTCCGTTCAAATAAATGTCGAACCTCGACGAAACTTACTTTCTCCGATTCGTTTAACCCCTAACCCTTACGACACATCTATATCATCAATCTAACCACCTATAAGCTTGGGGGATAACTTCATTTTCCAGTACTAATGTCACTTAAATCGTACGCTTTCCAACGCATGAAAACACAGGATGTAACATCATAATTGAGCTATACTGACTTCTGTAATAGCAACAAAATGAACTCTGCATTGAGAACTCACCAACACATATATATATGTACTAAAAATAATTGTGCAGGTCAACTAGGCTGCTGTGCAGGCAGTATAGCAAAATAAGAACGACAAGGCTACATAACATCCCAACTACATACAACTGTCTACAGACCTCTAATGGAGTAAAAAGCTGTATAAATATCAAACTAGCATACCAAAATAGACTGCTACTCCGAGACAATGGAGTGCACCAACAACCGCTGGACAGGAGCCCTAAAGATGGAACGCCAACCTGTCTATCTGAACCTGCATGGCATGAATGCAACACCCCCAGGCGAAGGGCGTCAGTACGGAAAATGTACTGAATATGTAAGGCATCAAGAAGATATAGTAAATACAATATGAATCAGAAGGGATACGAGAATCAACCAGAACTGTAACTTGTCACTAAGAGCCATGAGTATGCATGATAATCTCTTTAAAGAACGTGTATATCATATATCCATATATATACCTTCACCCATTCGCTCCTTCGATCTTCGGCACGTCAGGCATCATATCATATAGGCCCCTTAGGGCATCGTGATCATCATATACCAGCTAATCAGGTGGTGTGCGTATATAACGCCATAGCCCTTTCCCTTTCTGCATAACTTAACATTAATATGTAGTGCATGAAAAGAGAATGCATATGAACGTCCCCTTCAGGACTTAAACATGAAGATAACGTATGGACGTAGAAGCTTATGGCAACCCTCTTTGGGATTTACAAGGTTAAAATGTAAACGTGTATAGATTATTCGGGACTTAGAATCAAACAACTGTGAACTTAAGGTTACCACATAGAGTATCAATGAATAATCATTTCTCATCTTCTAAGAGTGGAAATTTTTATGGAACATGTTTAGCTATACTTTGTTTCCGTATGAATCAAGCCAAAATAACGAAGAAAGGTTTGCCTTACATACTTTGAGGTGTATCTAAACATCCAAATCTAATTTTCGGGATAAGATAACATAAATCACAATTAGACCATTTACATCCCTTATAATCTACTTGGAGTACGAATGGAACTTAACGAAATTCGGGCAGCATTTCCCCTATGATTTTTACTCCAATCCAACTCTAAAACAGCCCACAATATACACAACATCACAAACAAAAATAACAACATCATATAGCAACATAAACAAGTGAGAATATCTCCAAAAATCTAATAAAAAACAGCCCACAAGGCCACCAACCAACAAACAAGTTTATGCCATCATAACACTATTTCCGTCACTTTAGATTAGGGAATTCTTCCATAAACAACTCAATTAACATAAGTAGAGAATGAATCATACCTTAAACTCTAGAAAACTCAATAAAGATCTTAGCTACAAGCTTCAAAAATCAGCCACACACTTAGGCATCAATACCATAATGTTCGTCCAACTAATTCCCAACTTTTTAAGATGAAAACATGGTTTAATTTGAGGAAAAACACTTGGAGGGTCTTGGATAGCCTTTAGGGAGTATTAGGGTCTGTTTGGATGAAGATATTAAGAAAGAGTCGAGCCACAACTTAATATATCAAGGGACAAAGGTGTCCACTGCCTCAAATGGACGGTGGCGTCAACATGGTCGATGACGGCATCGACGTGTCGACGGCCCGTCATTGTGCCACAACCCCTGATTTGCAGGTGGTTGGGTAACAACATGCCTCTGAGCAGCGTCAACACATTGACGAGTCATGAACTTGCAGCATCAAGTGGCATTATGCACTTTTCCATTCGTCGTCAATTCATTTAATCTCTAATCCTTCCAATACTTGTAATACTTAAACTTGGCTATTCATATGCAAGAGCTGAGCATATCTAGTATCTCATAATCTTAAAGACGAATTTTAAATACATCATGGACTAAAGACGTATCAAAATGAGAGATGTAACATTCTCTCCCCCCCCCCCCCCCCAGGAACATTCGTCCTTGAATGTTGGACTCACGAAATATCAAGACTATTCATTCATCCTATAGCAAGCCAACAATACTTTGCCATACAGGGCCATATTAAACAACCATAACAATGCCTCGAGCAATCAACTCCAAACATCTGACGTACTTGCAAAATGGTGATAACCTAATTTGGTTCCCCCTAGAAAGTGAAGACAAGTGCAGATGCTTTGTCACGACTCGGCTAGGGGCCGCGACGGGTACCCGGGACTAACCACCGAGCACCGCTCGTACTATCATTTACCTAACCCATTTAACAATCATTCATCTATTACCGGTTAACTTTAAAAAGAGGATTTGTTTTTCATTACAAAAATATAACGCGTTGATACAAAAACATATTTCAATAGACTTATACACATGCGTACTACCCATGTTGTGGAACCACACAACCCACATCGAGCATCTATGAGCCTCTATTGAGTGACATACAAATTTATACACAAAAGGAACAACCAACTAGCACCTCCGGAAGATGGAGTGCTCTTCAGATCGGCTAGTGACTCCTATCAGTCTGGACCGCTTTCCCGTCTACCTGTGGGCACGAACACAGCATCCAAAGAAAAGGATGTCAGTACAAACATTGTACTGAGTATGTAAGGCATACATCAAGAAATAAAGTAAGAATAAGAAAATAAAGTAAGTACAAGGAGATAATCGATAACTGCTTGCCTCTTAAGGCGGATCCATGCATGCATACTCATAAAGCATCATATAGTAAATTGCTGCGGAACGCGCAGCCCGATCCATATGTCATCATATGTTAGTGCCGAGGAACGTACGGCCCGATCCATAAATATAATAAGTTAGTGCCGAGGAACGTACGGCCCGATCCATAACCCATATACCCCGCGTCCGGGATGGAATCATGATATGCCAGCTGTACAGGTAGCTATGCGTCTATAGCGCCTCACCTTTCCCCCTTTCCCCTGAAAACATTTTCATATCATATATATATACATACATAATATACATGGCATGCTGGAGAGCCCAAGGAAAAGTTGTAAGTACGTTGGAGTGACGTAAGGTCGAAAGCCTCCAATTGTGTTATGGAGTAATCATCGTCGCTTTGTCTCGCCTTGAAGGAGCAATTATTATAAGGCGAGACCATCAATGAAGAATAGAATTAAAAGAAAGCATAGAATAAAATCATGAACTTCATAAGGAATCCATTCATATACTTTGGAAGATTTAGAAATAAAGTCACCATCCATGAATAAATTGAGAAATCAGTAAATAGCTCAACGTTCTCATATAGTCCTTGAAATCGTAAACTTGAAACTTTTAAACATAAGATTTGCTCTCATCATGGTCAGCATAATGATACTTTCACTTTTGACATCATCATTGTTATTGAAAACAATATCCACGGTCGTTATCATAACGCTCACATAATCGCAACCTTTGGTTTGGAAAATAGGAGTACTTTGGAAAACATTTATGAAATATCAAGAAGGAATCGTGCTTCGGAATCTTAGAATATTGAACCTTTGATAGCAAGGAAAAGATGGGAGCATTTATGAAATCGTAAGCTAGGGATCATGCCTTTGAAAGAAAGGGAATAGCCTCACATACCTTCGACGTTTACAATTCTTATTGCTTGCTCGTTCTCCCCTAATGCACTCGTATACCTTCAAGAGAATTCATGTCGTCGTTAGCTAAGTAATTACAAGAACGGACTACCATTTCTAAGGAAAATTGGGTAGCACTCCCTTCATTGCTAATACTTTCCCCATGTTTCATTTCCACTCTCATACATTCGTAACGACACTCACAATATTACTTTCAACAATTATCACTTATACACTTTAAGAAAAATCTACCATTTTCCTCCAATTTCTCCACATCCATGGTTATAGCTCGTTATCCCGTTTTCTCGTATATAATACTTATTTCATGGTCTAGACGATATTTATATCATATTCACAACCGTAGCTTATCAACATTCATGACTCCATTCAACTACTATTCAATTGTGCCACTATTTACCCATACAAGGCCCATTTTCTATGTTCTTATACATTTCAAGTATCTAAGCCTTCCAATACCTTGAACCATATGGTATAGTCATGAAACATACCTTGGATGATGGTGGAACAAGCCTTGAGCAACAATACTCTTTTTATACCAAAACCCTATTTCAACCCTTTTGAGATTTCTTGAAGAAGTTGACCTCCAATAGAGTCTCATGCACTTGCTTTCATGAATTAGATGTTGATGATCTTGGTTCCCCTTTGATCTCTTGAATTTTGTGGATGAATATTTGGAGAGCTTCTAGAGTGTTCTTGAATGGTGTAGATGCATAATGAAATAAAATGAAGCCTTGGTCCCTTTTATTAATTCAAAATATGGTATTTAATGAATTCTAGTCGGGGTGAACAGTGGTCGTAAACCACAATTTAGAAGCCGTAAACTGGTTCACGAGCCGTCCTCCCTGGTCGTATTTAAGCATGTCCAAAACAGAGAAGTTGGCTGAAGAATATTGCAGTTTACGATCGAGGTTTATGGTCCGTAAACCAGTTTACGGGCCGTATTCCAAGTCGTATTTAAGCATTTCACCACTTAACAGAAAGTTGAAACTTGAAAGGCTGGAGGACGATGGTGGTTTACGGTCCGTAAATCACTTTACGGGCCGTATACCACTTCACGACCCCTGTGCTGAATAAAATTCTATAACTTTTTCATTTCCAAAAATTCACGAATCATCACCCCATGCTTAGTAAAATACCCCACACTCATACCCTTGTCGTTCTATTCCTTGTACATGTACGGGGACTTTTCCGAGGTGTAACATTCTTCCCCCCTTTTGGAACATTCGTCCTCGAATGTTAACTCAGCGGGGATTCTAAGAAAATTGGCCAGAGTTTCCTTTGTAATTTGGACACTAACTTTCCATTACAACAACCCACAATATCTTCGCCTCACAGGGCCATATTACAATATTAACACATTTATGGCCACACACGACCAAAAACATAAAATTAAAACATACATACCATCATGAACTCTTCCTGGAAATTCGACTAGGTGCTGATACTTGGCTTCCGCATTCACTCTGGCTTCCCTAGTATTTCTTCCTGAGTGTTTCTTTTGCCACCAAACTCTTATTTAAGCCACCTCCTTTTTCGAAGTCCTCGCACTTACCTATCTAATGTGGCAAAGGGTACTTTCTCATACATCAACTTTCTTGTCATTTGAGAATCATTTTATTGACATGCTCCTAGTGGGAGCTCCAACATATTTATAAGCTACCTTGCTTGTTGCATACGATCTTATCGGATCTAATGCATCGGAACCTAACTCCCCCTTTGTTCCGTGATTCTATCGCTCTCGTAGGTTGTCATATCCTCGGGCTTCTATGGTGAGTAGGTAACCTGTACTTATACTATGCCCCAAGCAATTATTCCATTTGTCTCTCACAGCAATTCCAACTCGACATTTCAGTTCCGTTTACCACATACCCTCCTTTAACTTACCCCGGGCATCATGACTCTCTCACCCTTACTTTACCTCTTACTCTTCTCCTAAGTGTTCACTTGGTCTCATTGGCGACGCGTAAACATCTACGAATTACATACTCTTTTTGTGCGTTTCTCATTCGTACACATCCATCCGTATACCTGCATCCATGTCTATCTTCGCATTCATAGTCGTATTCATCTGTATGCCGTATCCACGGTCCTATTCATCTAAGTGTCAATATCCTTCTCAATGCCCTTTTCGCTAACGCCCTTACCTCGGGAACGGGGTAACTTTACAATAAGACCCATGTTAATATCATGAATTATTCTGTGTCTCAGGCCTGCATGCCTTCTTCTTGGGGCAACCGTCACCCACTATATTCACAACATTCTCCGGGGTTATATTTTTATTTGGGCTAAAAGAGTATTCAATCCCGGAAGTCATTAAATCAATATAAGGACAGAGAAACGAGAGTTTCCATTCTGCTGGAAGAGTAATAGTAACAAATCAGTACTCCCTAAACTGATTCCAACTCTCCTCCAACCATGTCGTGCAATCAGAGTTTCGCAATTTTGTTCCTCGTTTTGCACCACTTGGGACCTTATGGGACACAACGTCTCACAGATCGGCCTTATACTTCGCTACAAATTCAGCTGAGATTTATAATTTAGAGGGACGATGAGGTGGTATAATCTTAGAGAATTGTGAGTCCACCTCTGCCCGTCACCAGTGTTTTTCCATCTTTGCCGACCCACGGCTCTTCTTCTTCCCCCTTCTTCTTGATTTTGCGAGTCCTTATCCTACCGCTTTTAGTCAATACACTCCCGTAGGGTTCGTCACTTCAACCTTCACTCTGGTGTCCTCTCTATTTGCTTCCCCCCTTTTAAGGGTTTTACTCGTACCTTTAAATCTCTAATCCACGTACTCCTGGCTACACTACGCCTTACTTACTCCGTCCCCTACAGTCTATGGCTATAACAATTCATACGTGGAGTCGTGGAGTCTTAGCATACTCGCCTTATAGTCTTATAACCAAGAAATGCACCCGATATAACACTCCGAGCAAAAACGTACGTTACTTAGCTCATCCAGTAGTTATGTGTCTGTATCTGAATCTGCTCTGATTAACCACTTCCTGCCCCATAGGGACGCTTACATTAATAGTAGGTCTCGCCATCCATGCCACCCATCTAGTGTCACTTCCCTCTTCTCTGACACTCAAAATTTGTTCGTAACGCCACCTTCGTTTCTCTAGGACCTAGGTCTCTTACGCCGCTAATACGCCTCATGCCTCCTTATTCTCTTACTCTTGTTTGCGCTTGGAACCGATTTCATATCCGCATTATACCACTATCATTATTAGTTATAACTCTACTTCATCGCTTCATCGTCGTACAATAGACCCATAACTCATGATCATCCTTTCCTCTTCAACTCTTTACCTCATTCACTTCACTCGTTCTAACTTGTTAGGGGATATTTGTAGGAGATATGTTTCCTTTAACTACCACGCCACTATTCTTTAGGCACTCGTACTTTGTACACTTCCTCTTTGCTATCTTATCTCCTCCCACTTAATAATCGATCCTTGACTCTTCGCATGAGGAACCATATTCTTAACTGAGTACCGCTTTGTTCTTTAGGATACACCACCGGTGTCAATCCGTCCCTTGCTGCCTAAAACTAATTCTATCCGTCCTGATCATCCCCCCATCTCGCTCCTATCGCGTTGACCTTCCTCTTACTAATTATCCTACTTTCATTATTTATCTTTACCGTAGTCTCGGCCTTATACGCCCAACTAAAGATATCATTCATGCCCTTAGGCGTCTTCTCGCTATACTTTACATAACAATTCTTGTTACGGCTCACTGTACCCAGATCATAATCCACCCTATAGAGTGACACTTCTTGATCTCGTTTGCAAACCTGCTCGTAACATAGGGTAGCCTCATGAAGCAGGCATACTCAACCTGTTATCCTTTTTAGTCAGTCACATTACATTTACCATATGGCTTATTTGCACACGTATTTGCATTAATCATAGAAGGGTGCTAGCAGTATACCTAAAGTAATATCAGGGGAAGACTTAGGATCCCGTTGTTCAGCTAACGCCTGGGTATGATGCTGGGATCCGCTTGGACTAGGCGTTCTTCGGTCTCTACCATTGCTTACTAGCCCCTGTGGCCCTGACCTTGGAGGGTGTGTCGATGATGAAGAGCCTGTTACCATTCCCGTAGTCCGAACCTCACTTTTACCACGTAGCGATGGACAATTTTGCTTTAAATGGCCTGGCCTAGCACAGGCATAACAAACATCCGAGCCCCGACGACACGGTCCCCAATGTAACCTGCGACACTGAATACATCGTGGTACTGGTGACCTCTTCTGACCGGAATCACTCTGAACCCGAGAATGAGAAACTTTGAGACTCTGAGATGACCTTGAATAAGCAGGTCCATCAAATCTGGGTCTGGGAACTGTGGAGGCGCATCCCTAATCTCACGGTCAGACCCAAAGGAATTAACTCCCTTTCTCCAACCCCTGTCATCGTGACTCACATTCTGTCGCTAAGTCTGAGCGGCTACCAATTGAGTCAGTAAAAGAATGGCCTGTCTCATCTCTTGGCCCGCGGTATCTTGTGAAGGAACAGGGGGTACAGGAGCAAATACCGAGGCTTCCCCCTGATCCTTAAAAGTGGACGAGGTATGGGAAAATTGAAGTGGGGCGTTATTCTGGGGTTCGCCCTCCTCTATATCCGTAGACGACTCTCGATCAAGCCCTTCTTCAACCACCGTCTTGCCCTTCTAGGCCGTCGTAGATTTTCCCTTCATCGGTTCTGCTGAAATGACAACGCACCGTTAGGGGAGAGATAGTCTTATAACACAGCCCTATCGCACGATCTATTAAGAAGAATCATGGTCATGTTTCCTAGATGCCCGGTAGCCTCCTGTTTATAGATGTGGTGCACAACACACTGATAAACAAGACTCTACTAGACACGGCTCGTAGACACTTCCTAAGACGAACTGCTCTGATACCACTTCTGTCACGACCCGGCTAGGGGCCGCGACGGGTATCCGGGACTAACCACCGAGCACCGCTCGTACTATCATTTACCTAACCCATTTAACAATCATTCATCTATTACCGGTTAACTTTAAAAAGAGGATTTGTTTTTCATTACAAAAATATAACGCGTTGATACAAAAACATATTTCAATATACTTATACACATGCGTACTACCCATGTTGTGGAACCACACAACCCACATCAAGCATCTATGAGCCTCTATTGAGTGACATACAAATTTATACACAAAAGGAACAACCAACTAGCACCTCCGGAAGATGGAGTGCTCTTTAGATCGGCTAGTGACTCCTATCAGTCTGGACCGCTTTCCCGTCTACCTGTGGGCATGAACACAGCATCCAAAGAAAAGGATGTCAGTACAAACATTGTACTGAGTATGTAAGGCATACATCAAGAAATAAAGTAAGAATAAGAAAATAAAGTAAGTACAAGGAGATAATCGATAACTGCTTGCCTCTTAAGGAGGATCCATGCATGCATACTCATAAAGCATCATATAGTAAATTGCTGCGGAACGCGCAGCCCGATCCATATGTCATCATATGTTAGTGCCGAGGAACGTACGGCCCGATCCATAAATATAACAAGTTAGTGCCGAGGAACGTACGACCCGATCCATAACCCATATACCCCGCGTCCGGGATGGAATCATGATATGCCAGCTGTACAGGTAGCTATGCGTGTATAGCGCCTCACCTTTCCCCCTTTCCCTGAAAACATTTTCATATCATATATATATACATACATAATATACATGGCATGCTGGAGAGCCCAAGGAAAAGCTATAAGTACGTTGGAGTGACGTAAGGTCGAAAGCCTCCGATTGTGTTATGGAGTAATCATCATCGCTTTGTCTCGCCTTGAAGGAGCAATTATTATAAGGCGAGACCATCAATGAAGAATAGAATTAAAAGAAAGCATAGAATAAAATCATGAACTTCATAAGGCATCCATTCATATACTTTGGAAGATTTAGAAATAAAGTCACCATCCATGAATAAATTGAGAAATCAGTAAATAGCTCAACGTTCTCATATAGTCCTTGAAATCGTAAACTTGAAACTTTTAAACATAAGATTTTCTCTCATCATGGTCAGCATAATGATACTTTCACTTTTGACATCATCATTGTTATTGAAAACAATATCCACGGTCATTATCATAACGCTCACATAATCGCAACTTTTGGTTTGGAAAATAGGAGTACTTTGGAAAACATTTTTGAAATATCGAGAAGGAAATCGTGCTTCGGAATCTTAGATTATTTAACCTTTGATAGCAAGGAAAAGATAGGAGCATTTATGAAATCGTAAGCTAGGGATCATGCCTTTGAAAGAAAGGGAATAGCCTCACATACCTTCGACGTTTACAATTATTATTGCTTGCTCGTTCTCCCCTAATGCACTCGTATACCTTCAAGAGAATTCATGTCGTCGTTAGCTAAGTAATTACAAGAACGGACTACCATCTCTAAGGAAAATTGGGTAGCACTCCCTTCATTTCGAATACTTTCCCCATGTTTCATTTCCACTCTCATACATTCGTAACGACACTCACAATATTACTTTCAACAATCATCACTTATACACTTTATGAAAAAATCTACCAATTTCCTCCAATTTCTCCACATCCATGGTTATAGCTCGTTATCCCGTTTTCTCGTATATAATACTTATTTCATGGTCTAGACGTTATTTATATCATATTCACAACCGTAGCTTATCAACATTCATGACTCCATTCAACTACTATTTAATTGTGCCACTATTTACCCATACAAGGCCCATTTTCTATGTTCTTATACATTTCAAGTATCTAAGCCTTCCAATACCTTGAACCACATGGTATAGTCATGAAACATACCTTGGATGATGGTGGAACAAGCCTTGAGCAACAATACTCTTTTTATACCAAAACCCTATTTCAACCCTTTTGAGATTTCTTGAAGAAGATGACTTCCAATAGAGTCTCATGCACTTGTTTTCATGAATTAGATGTTGATGATCTTGGTTCCCCTTTGATCTCTTGAATTTTGTGGATGAATATTTGGGGAGCTTCTAGAGTGTTCTTGAATGGTGTAGATGCATAATGAAATAAAATGAAGCCTTGGTGCCTTTTATTAATTCAAAATCTGGTCTTTAATGAATTCCAGTCGGGGTGAACAGTGGTCGTAAACCACAGTTTACGAGCCGTAAACTGGTTCACGAGCCGTCCTCCCTGGTCGTATTTAAGCATGTCCAAAATAGAGAAGTTGGCTGAAGAATATTGCAGTTTACGATCGAGGTTTACGGTCCGTAAACCAGTTTACGGGTCGTATTTAAGCATTTCACTACTTAACAGAAAGTTGAAACTTGAAAGGCTGGATGACGATGGTGGTTTACGGTCCGTAAATCACTTTACGGGCCGTATACCACTTCACGACCCTTGTGCTGAATAAAATTCCATAACTTTTTCATTTCCAAAAATTCATGAATCATCACCCCTTGCTTAGTAAAACACCCCACACTCATACCCTTGTCGTTCTATTCCTTGTACTTGTACGGGGACTTTTCCGAGCTGTAACATGCTTGAATGTCAAATATCCTACTCGGCTTTCCTAATCATCCCCTGGACACTCTTTATTCCTTCTAACATATGTATTGACCTCCATATGACGCTGTTATACTCATTCTAGATACAAGAATGGACTATCATTCTTCTCTACTCTATTAATGGCTATTACACGTAGTTTTCTAAGGTTAACTTGATCACCCTAATAAGCTACTCTTAAACATAGGGGAATTGCCTTTTCTATTTACTTAACAGTTGGGACTCATAATCAATTCTAAGGTAGCATGACACTTAGCGATACCTCTAGTGCTATAGATCCACTAAGTCGCAATACTCCTTCTTCTAATCTTTATGTACCGTGCTAACTATTACGAAATCATCTATTGGGGGAGGGGGGGGGGGGGTTAACTACCTCTAAGAGTTTATTTACTAACTCAGTTTTCCCATAAACTTAGGGTCAATAAAAATGATCTAGCATCCGGTCTCACCTATATATATATATATATAACATTAGGATCTAAACGGACAATGTACCTATGGTTACATTAGGTGGCGACTCTAGATCTGGCCTCCCTGCTAAAGCATAGATATGGTTCAGATCACTGCCGGAGCTAGATGTTCCATCCCTACCTCTACCTCTACTAGAAGATGTCCAAAGTCCTCGCTCTGGGGCACGCACCAAAGGTGATGATGCGGCAATCGATCCCTCTGTTTGTGTCATACCTCCTCCAACTCTTATCAGACACTCCCTACAAAAATGACCAGGATCCCCAAAAGTATAACATGCACCCTGACGACAAAGTCCCAAGTGGTTCTTACCACAAATAGCACATTGCGAATGAGGTAGCATCTCCTATCCTAAGCCCCCGTGCTGCTGCTGAGAACCTAGCGTACATGAATTTTGTCCTTGCTCAGAATGAGTAACTATATCATACTAAGATTCTTGAAACTGTGGAGGTGCACTGACTGCAGGATAAGCAGGATATCTAGAATACTATTGTCTCTGACCTCCTTTAAACTCACCAGTAATGTATAAAGATCTAGCCCTCTTACTATGGCTTCGGTCATGCTCATGCTCTCCTCCTCGCTGACGCTTACGGTCCTCCAGATTCTGTGCATATGCCTGTATGCGAGAAATATCCATATCTGGCGGTAACGCAGCTATTATACACTCATCAATCAGATGTGGCCCTAAGCCGACCACAAAGTGGTGAACGCGATCCTCCATCTCAGCCACTACAGCTAGGGTATATCTAGCCAACGAATCAATTTTGAGTTTCCTAGAAATTTGGCCCGGGGCGCCGCGCACGCCTAAATTTTGTATTGCACAGATGATGCTCAGTAAAATGGGCATAACTCCTAGCACAGAGCTCGGTTAGAGCTGGGTAACCTGCCGTTGGAAAGGTATTTCAAAGATCTAGAACTTTAATTGAGGAGGTTTTCCCAAATGCGAAGCCTATTTTTACAAAACTAGATTAGAAGTCAGACCTACTAAAATTTAGACGAGTTTGAGAACTCTTACGAAATTCACTGTTTTGGTTGACTTTAAAACGACTTCTTATCACCCAAATTCATCCCGAATGGATTAATATAGCTAAAATATCAACTTAACATTGGTTTTCATACATTCACACCTAACTCAAATTTACGGGATGTTACATTATCCCCCCTTAAGATCATTCGTCCCCGAACGAAAGTCATGGCCAGGATTCTTTACTGAACCTCTTCAAGAGTTCTTCTAGCAAGGTGAAACATCCTCAGAGATAATATACGACTAACCATATAACGAATGCATCATTTAGGCCTAAACACAATTGTGAGATTTATACTTCACTCTAAACTTTCACAGGAAAAAACACATCTGAAAGGTTCAACACATACATGTAGTAGGGAATAATTTAAGGTATCACGGCTTGAGTAATACTACAACAACTAGATAGAACTACACCTCTTTCGATTTCATCCCGCAAGTCTTAAGACACAACATAAGTCTACCCCGAGGTTTTAATAATGTCACTTTCTCACTCTATAACGGGTCCATCAGCAAATTCAAGCCTAACTATTTCAGATTGACAATCTAGAGTTTCATAACACTCGGAAAGCTAGTCTATCCCCAAAAATCATATCAATGTTTGCTATATCTAATTCAAACACCTCAGTCATATCCTCATGACCCTTAACTACAACTACACAATCTATATGGATTCTAGAAGCAATAACGAGAATACTAGTAGGAGTATTCATAGTATAGGGTTTTAACAATCGCTTGAGTTCCACACTAAAAGCAAGGGCAAGATACTGAGTTACATAAGAAAGAGTAGAACTCGAATGAATCAGCGAATACGCTTCAAAAGAATATATAGTTAGAATACCTTTGACCATGGCGTCAGGGTCTTCCGCCGACTCCATACTAGTCAAACCATAAAGTCGAGCTTGTCCTCCATTAGCGGTGTTAGCAACTGCTTTAGCTGCCCCATTACCACGAGCATTAGGAGCGTTGTTAGCATTGCCATCAAATGGATTATTCCCTTGACCAGAAGAGTTAGCCATTTCACGAAGCCACTTCCTATAATATTTCTTGATATGACCCCCAATCCCACAATGGTGACAAACACGATCCTCCTCCCTAAATTCTTGTCGGTTACTACCCTGCGAATATCTGTTCTGATCATTATTCCTCTGACCTTGTCCACCATATGGAACGCCCATATTAGACTGAGAAACAAACTGTTGAGCAGAATTTCCTTGTCGTTGCCCTCCATCATATGACCCAGTGAAACCACCCGCAAATCGGGCCTTCTTACTTTGTTCCCTTTCAAGCATCTCTTCACCTTTCCAATTCTCTTGTTGCTTAGTGAACCCAACCAAAGATGAAAATGTACAAGTAGGAGACATAGCAGCTGCAACACATGCAGACTTGATACGTGGTACCAAGCCTTTCACAAAGCGAGTCAACCTATGCTTTTCAGTCGGAATCATGCATAAAGCATACTTCGACAGATGGGTGATCTCCAAACTGTACTCACGAACCGACTTGTTACCCTGTTCCACCTTTTCAAATTTCATAGTCATAGCAAATCTTTTCTCATCAGACAAAAACCTTTCCATGAATGCCTCTTCAAATTCAGCCCACGTGGAGCTAAAGCAGCGTCACCCCTCTCAGACTCCCGCGTCTCAAACCATGCATGAGCAACATCCTTCAACTGATAAGAAGCAAGCCTCACAGCTTCGGGATCATGGGCATCCATTTCCCTTAATGCTTTGAAAGTCTCATCTAAAAAGTGTTGGGGGTGATCCACCTCTCGGGACCCGAAGAACTATGGTGACTTCAAGTCTAGGAATTGCTTAAGTCTGCCTCCACCATGAGGCCTCACACCTCCACGCTTGCTGAGCCGCAACCAATGCAGTCAACATTTGAATAACAGTTTGCATCGTATCAATCTCAGGCACACCCGCAACAGGAACAGCAGGAGCAGGCGGCGCTTGAGGTGGTGCTTGATTTCTAACATCATTCCCATTACCAGCATTCGCACCCTCAAGATTTTGGTTATCTCTCACGGTTTGTCCTCGGTTACCATTTTTGGATCGCGTCAGAGCCATTTCTGCAAGACATGAATTAACGAGCGAATTAGGACGATCCTAAAAGGACTTCAAGCTCTACAACACCATCGAGAATCAAGAAGAATAGGAAACACCTATAAATGTCCTGGGAGTTTCTCGGTCATGCAGGTGATCAAGTTGCACAAGGAAAACTCCACTAGACACAGCTCCATAGACACCGACCATAATCCTAGGAAGTATAAACCTAGGCTCTAATACCAAGTTTGTCACGCCTCAAAATCCACCCTAGACGTGACCAGCATCCGATGTCATGAACAACATCGAAAGAACCTAAAAAATGCAATAATAATACTTCAACCCGCCAGGTTCAATATTCCCCTCCAACAGTTTATAAATAAATTTAACAAATCATGAATATATGAGTTAAATCAGCGGAAGTCTTTATAATTTAAATAATTCAACCAAAACATAATAGTGTGCCCAAAAGTGTTAAACAACTTTTTTTCTACCCATATTTGAATGTATACTAAGGAGCTTCTAAGAATAGGGAATAAATGTCTAACTCATCGGGACGCAACCCAAAACTAATATAAATGAATGGAATTGAATCAATAGGGTGTCCCACGAATGAATGTGTGGGCTCATCAAATCAGCAGCAACCGCAAGTCCTTCTTAAACGCCTGGAGTATCAAGAACCTGCTCTTCACCGTTACCTAACATACCATAAAAAATAACAATGGTATGCTGAGTACTTCGTACTCAGTTAGTGCCTCGGGGATAACAAGTAATATGAAAATAAGGTACAATAATACATAAAGAAGTCAGTTCTGAAAACCGTATGAAATAAGTGTAGAAACAGTTATTCAACGGGTGTATCTCAACAAGCATTATCAAAACCGATTAAGAAGTCTCTTGTCAATGGCAACTTTCAAATATGCCTTTTTCAATTGATCAAGATTGTCAACAACAGTTCCATGAAAGAATAAGAATATCACACATGCCAATACAGGCCCAAGAATCAAGCACATCGAAGGGGTGACCGTAGAGGTTCCCTTGTCACAGCGCACCACACCGAAATATGGAATTCTCAGTGGCTATCGTTCCTCCCGAATAGCTAGGCATTAACCGCATTCCGGGTAGCGAACCCGGTAGTGGCAACTCTTCCTCCCGAATGGCTAGGCAATTACCATACTAGGATCCATAGTGACTACCCTTCCTCCCGAGTAGTTAGGCCAAAGTAAGTTATGTCCGTTTTACTGAAGGGCACAAAAGCAGGAGGTTTCGCCCAATGTACGCCCAAAAAAGTAGGGACCGTAGTTTAAATTATGGGACGTCCTTTTGGACGTACTTCTTCCGTTCTTCACTGGTTTTGTCAGCCTAGGTACGAGCTACAAGTACGGGACGTACTTCAAAGTATGGGATGTACTCGTAGGCCGTATTTTCACCGTTTTTAGCAGAAAATTTGGTTCAAAATGGGTATGGTCTTATTTTGTTCCCATTTTTTTTCTTCCTTCCAAACCCTAGGCACAAAAATCATCTCTCCAATTCTTCAAATCAAAGGTAAGAACACCCTTAACATTACTAATCTATTCAAAAATCAAACCCATGATTCTTGTGATCAAAACTGTTACATCCCGTACTTCTGTACGTTGGATTATTCATAAGTTAACCGACATAAGCTCTGAGGACAAGATTATTTTGAGGTTATAAGTATTTATGTTGTTACACCCCGTAAGAGTCCGTGATAATTGACTTAAGACAAAATGAACGAGTTAAGAAAGTTCAAGGGAAGTTAATCGAGTTAGTAAGAATATCGTTATATATATATGGTTGCCTTAAGTATCCCGAGGTGACATGGAAACCTAAAAGATTTGAAATAGTGTCATGAGTACGTATACAAGGTAATGTGAGTGCCATTTTAAAGCATTTGAGAATATTATTAATGATATAGAAGATGGACAAAAGATATGAATATACTTTTGCGATTGGAGTTTCGTCGAAGCTCTGTGAGTTCTCTAGCTATGTTTAAGGTTATTGTGATTCTCCGGACCCTTCGAGACACGTCGATGGATTGTTATGGATGTATATGAGTATTTATATTTATGTATAAGAGGTTACATGAGGGTTGGAAGAGGATTAGAAGTTAAACGAAATGAATCGGAACAACTTCAGTAAAATCTCGAACCAGATTTTTGGCCCATATTGTTTGAGGCATATCTCCTAGTATATGAGGAGTTTTAAGATGTTTCAAAAGCCTAAAATGCAGTTCATCGAGTCAAGTTTCCAACTCAACAAACCTCCCGTCAAAATGATATCGGGATAAGGAGTTATGGACGATGCAGGTTGGGCTGGCGAGGCAGCAAGTTGAGACCCGACCCAAACATTTGCATTTCGGTCCATGAGTATATTTCGGCCCATGACGCCCATTAACATTAATATATATGGAAAATTCATTTGAAGGCTAGTCATTTTCATCTAGGAACTTCCAAAACATTAGATAGAGAGGGAGAGAACTTCTAGGCTAAGAAAGCCATTTTGATCAAAATCCGAGCCCCGAATCCCGAAGCTCATGAAGAGAAAAGCGTTGTACGTCGCGTTACCTTCAGTTTGAGCTAAATATAAGCCTAAAAGAAGAGTATTGACGTGGTTTCTGCATACTTAAGGTAAGATTAAGGTCCCTTTTTCATTGTTAATAAGTTTATTTAGAGTTTTAACGGATTAGAACGGAGAAAATAGTGTTATAAGCTCGTTTGTTGTCTTGTTGAGATTTATGGATCGGGGGCTGTTTTAGTTGAATTAAATGGATGGGATTAGCTGAGTTATGATGTATATTAATGGTTGGTATTGTTGTTGATGTTGTTGATGATTCAATTGAATTGGATTTTCGGGATTGTCCAGTTTATAGAGGAAATGCTGCCCGAATTTCATTAAGTTTCGTTCGTATACAAATTATATTGTAAGTGGTGTAAATGGCCTAATTGTGATATTATCATCGTGATTGTAGACATACGGACTCGAGGAGTAGACGTTGGGTGATTAGGTAGATTGTCAGGTATGTAAAGCTATCCCTTCTTTCTTTCTTTTTTTGGCCTGGTTTATACGAGACAAACAGATGACGAACATATAAATTCCAAAGAAGCTCCTATTCTTAGAGATACTAAAATGGATAATGTTCTTGATTTCCAGAAGATATTTCATTATGTCCTGATACGTGTCTATGATTCCAGAAGTCCTATTTTGATATAATCTATAGTGACATTCGAGGGTGCTCCCAGGTTATTCAAGGAGCTCAGAAATAATTTTATGAGTCTCACTTGCATTATGACTCCAATGAATTCTAGTCCTCAGTGGTACTTGACGTGACTGTTGTCTTGATTCTCAAGTGTTAGTTCATTCTAATTATTCTATTGAGTCTCAGATAATGACTTAGTTGCATATGGTTGCTCATGATATTCTGATCGTGCATGTCGTTAATATATCATTCACCGAGTCTCGGGCCGGGTATGTATTCGTGCACAGTTTTATTGCATTGTTCATCGAGTCCTTCACTAGAGGGTCGGGTACGGTATATATATGATTATTACACCGAGACCTTCACTAGAGGGCCGGGTACGGTATATATGTATATGACTTCATTCACCGAGTCCCATAATGGGCCGGGTATGGTATATGATATAGATATGCATGATTCTCATCTCGTAAGGCACAGGTGCATTGGTATATTTGATTATCATATTTGCCTTCTGTTATCTTTTATTCAATCTTGATCTTCTTTATGGTATTTCATGCTTTATATACTCAGTACATTTCTCGTACTAACCCCCTTTCTTCGGGGGCTGCGTTTCATGCCCACAGGTACAGACACTCATTTTGGTGATCCTCCAGCCTAGGACTTCTGCTCAGCCTTTTGGAGAGCTCCATTGTTCCGGAGCCTAAGTTATTTTGGTACAGATGCTTTGATATAGACTTATGCATATCCAGGGGTACGGCGGGGCCCTGTCCCGTCATATTTCACTATGATACTCTTAGAGGTCTGTTGACATGTGTGGGTTGCATATAGGTTTTGGTCAGCTATATCGATATGGTTTGTTTTGAGTATTTCCGCATATAGTGGCAGCCTTGTCGGCTTGCATAATTTGTTATGTTTTGGTTAGCAGTGACTCCTCAAGAGACAGGTTCATTATGATATATGACGTTATGAGTCTATAGCTTGCTTTTACAAGTTTCCATACTGTCCTTAGTTTAAGTCTGATTATATCTAACAGGTTAGTATACGAGTGTCCAGCTCGGGCACTAGTCATGGCTCATCGGGTAGGGTCGTGACAAAAGTGATATCAGAGTAGTTCATCCTCAGAGTGTCTACAGACCGTGTCTAGTAGAGTCTTGTTTATCGGTGTGTTGTTTACCACATCTATAAACAGGAAGCTACAGGACATTTAGGATGTCATCTTTCCTTCTGTCTTAGATCTTGCGATAGAGCCAGAGTCTAGGAAAGATCGCTTCTGACCTCTTTTCCTGTAGGTAGGTGCAGACTGGCGAGAGATGAAGAGATCAGCTTCGGATAGTGGGGGTGCTAAGAAGGCCCCTAGAGTAGATTCAGGACCCTAAGCTCCAGGACCAAGCAGGAGGAGCCTCAGTTATTCCATTGAGGCTGACCCCTCGGAGGACCCAGCGACGATAACTACAGAGTTTTTGATATCCAGGGAAGAGGACCCCCTAAGGGACAGTTATGACACGGATCCGTCTGAGTATTCGTCTCCGAGGCCGTACCAGTTGCTCCTATGGCAAAGCACTACGTTAGACCAGCTACCCCGGTAAGTGTTACGGATTACTCCAGCCTCCTATCCTGGCCGTCAGTAAACCAGGAGTTGCCCGGTTATCTACATTCCTTGGACTCAGATAAGAGAGATGATGAAGGCCAGACGAGCAGATGGTGGGTAGACTATGACGAGTAGCACACTTCACCTTATATATCACCAGATCAGACTAGAGACCGATCGACTACAGTTATACGAGAGCGGAAATCAAAGAGGCTGATAACCAAGTATTTATAAGTAATGGCGACTAAGGTGTTTTCGTCACCATGGGAATTTTGAAATCTAGGATGGAAAGTAGTCATACATACAGGTGAATGTTGGATATTGAGGATGGAAAAAGGCCATGGTAGTAATTGTGTAGTCGGAAGAATAAGAGATCCTTTCTAATTCGGAGGGAGATGCGTTACGAGAATGTTTTGGAATCTGTTAGGATGTCAACTTGCTCGAGATTAGGTGATGAAGGTCATGCAGTAAGGTGGGTACAATTATATCAGCACTCGCACGCCGAATTTTATCAAAGTTTCAAGGTTAAGCGTGCTGGGCTGAGAGTAATACTAGGATGGGTGACCTTCCTGTGAAGTGTATTAGAAATCCTACGAAGTCAGACATAAGAGGCAGATGGGAAATTAGAGTAGCGTAAGGGGGAATTGGAGTATGTGGCGTGCTTGGGAGCTCTAAAAGATCGTGAAGAATTAGGCGGACTAGATCGGCAAAGAGAAGGAAGGTGCATCACAGTTTTAGGATCAGGATAGGTTTGAAAAGTAGTCGGATGTACTTGTGAGCAAGGCGTTAGAAAATATATGCATGTGCGTATGTTATCTCATATGTGGCTGTACCAACGGGTATGTTTATCCCCGCAACCGGCATTGCAGCATATGGAGGCCATTAATCGAACAAGGTAACGAAGTTCAAGTGGCGATAATGGTACGAATGTTACAAGGTAAGTTAATGTTATTCATACTGCAGGTTAGAGTTGAAAAGTCCTAATGCAATAACATCGAAAGGAAGAAAGTAAGTATATATAAGAAGAGAAGAGATTAGAATGTCTTGAGAAAAGGCGAGAAAAGTGAGAAATGAGGGGGAGTGAAGCTTCCAAGGGAAATGACGGGAAAACGAAGGGACTATTTGGATAAAATTTGGGAGTAGGTGTGAGAGAAATAGGGTATGCTACCACGGACAGGAAATAAACGTACAGAATTAGGAGAACAAATACTGGTAAGTAAGATTGAAGGGAAGTAACCACGAAGAGGAAGGGGAAGTGAGGAAGAATGAACAGGTTCGGTAACAATGTTAGGGGATTCCCAGTTCTTGAGAAGCAATCGAGGAACTAAAGGCACGACCAAGCAGACATAATCACCTTGGGAAGGGAGGAAGCCCTCCTAAAAGATGATTTGGAAGTAAAACAGATCTGCAACTCAAAAAGGATATTCTATGAACTTTAGGGTCAATGTTATAATATAAGGAAAGGAGAAGAGCATTTAGGGGTAAAGTAACTGGAAATCTTTAACCCTGGGGGTACACAGAATGCTTTAACGATTTAGCTTTAAGAAACCGATCAATCGTCTAGATAAGAACGAGGATGATGGGATGACGCAAGCGATTAAAAAAATTAATGGCATGGGACAAGAGTTCCGGTAAAGGCCGAGAGATTCGGTCATAGAGGGAGTAGAATGAAATGTAAGGAACATGTATGGAAGACAATTCGGCCGTAGCGTCAGGAAGACGGATAAAGGCTCGATGAATGAAGCATGGAGAGAGTGTAAACTATAAAAATTTCGTGCTAAGAGCAAGAAATGGTAGGACAATAGGAAAACCCGATGTACGGCTGCAACACGAAGACATAGTCAGGAAGAATTGGGAGTAAATGAGTTAAACGGGTGGAAGGACTAACAGTGGATGGAAGGGCATGGAATAATGACGGGACGGTACGTTATAGGCCTAGATGGAAGGAGAACTTAGGGCAACAAGAGATTTTCAGTGTAAAAGGGATTCACACTCGTAACAAAACACTCCAAAGCTTCCTAACCCAGGAGTAAAGGATGACTAATGGAAATAGGCATTGTACAAGTAAAGGAAACTATGAGGACTAAAGGAAGGAGAAGGTGTCAATGAAATGGTTAAAGGGAATTATGTGGCCGTCGACAACAAGGAGAAGGTTAGTGAATCAGTAGGCTTGTCCAAGGGAAAACAAATTGAAAGAATAAGGCGAAATTTATGTAAAAGATACAATGATGCGATCATGAAACCGAAATTGTATACGTGTGTACAAGTTGTAGTATCATAAAGAAAGATGAAGACTCGATAAAAGAAGAAAGGAAAAGGTGTACTTTGTGAGGATTTCATGTTAAGGACAAAAGATGACAGAACACTAGAAGGACTATGAAGCATAGCTGCGATGCAAACGAATAGTTAAGGAGAATTATGGGACAAATGAGCTAAGATAATGGAAGGACGAGTCGTGAGAATGGATGGTGTTGAATATCAACTTTCTATGGTATAGTATAAACATAAATAGGAATTCAAAACCTAGAGCAAGGAGAGTTTCAAGGATATTAAGAAGGTAGTCGTGGAGAAAGACTAGGGCTAAAAGAGCGTGGTATAGTCGGACACTCCTTAAGGGGCTTAATGAATTCCGATGTCCCCATTAATTCATTAACCTAGGGGACTACTAGTCATGAGAGGTAGAAGTGATGAGACAATAAAGACCGTTAGGATTGTATCTGATATGTATAAGCATTTTTTATTTGACACAAGAATTCAACTAGCAAAAACAAAAAACAAGTTAAACCATGCGATGAAGAGAACTCAGGCATTATATAGAAGAGTGGAGTTGAAGGATCGCTAAGGTCGGACAGATGACTATCAAAGACGGTTAATACTCAGAGGTTACAGTATAAGAAAACATCCTTTAAAAAAAGGGAGGGGGGGGGGGAGAACAAATTCAGTTTTAAGATGAGCTACAATATTCCGAAGCTCAAGAAAAGGGAAATCTTAGCACTAGAAGAGATGGAAGTTTTACCAAGAGGAATAAGTATAGGGAGTTCAATGATCTCCAAAGAAAAGGGAGATAGTGTGCCTATGAATAGCAAGATAGCAGTGCTACCTAAGATTAGAAAGTACCTCGCACTTCGCGGAAGTATGACTCTATATGGGTTATTGTGGATAGGCTGACAAAATTAGCCTATTTTCTTCCAGTCAGGACTACTTATTCAGCTGAAGACTATGCGAGGTTATACATCAGGAAGATAGTGAGACTTCGTGGGGTTCCCACATCTACTATATCGGACAGAGGAGCTCAGTTTACAGCTAACTTCTGGGGATCATTCCAGAAGGGATTGGGGACACAAGTGAGTTTTAGCACAACATTTCACCCTCAGACTGACGGACAGGCTGAGGGTACTATTCAGACACTAGAAGATATGTTGCGAGCCTGTATTATAAACTTCAGAGGTAGCTGGGATTATCATTTTCCACTTATTGAGTTTACTTATAATAATAGCTACCATTCTAGTATTCAGATGGGACCGTACGAGGCCTTATATGGGAGGAAGTGCAGGTCACCTATCGGTTGGTTCGATGTTGGTGAGGCTAAGTTAATAGGCCCAAACAAGAGCCAACAAGTTGTTGATAAGGTGAAGCTTATTCAGGAGAGATTATTGGCGCCCCAGAGTCGACAGAAGTCATATGCAGATAATCGACGTCGAGACTTAGAGTTTCAGATTGGTGATTGGGTGTTCCTGAAGGTATCACCCATCAAGGGTGTGATGAGATTCGGCAAGAAGGGGAAGCTTATCCCGAGATAAATTGGGCCTTATCAAATTATTCGTAGGATAGGAAAGGTTGCCTATGAGTTGGACCTACCATCTGATTTGGAAGCGGTACATCCAGTCTTTCATGTATCAATGTTGCGTAAATGTATTGGTGACCCTTCTAAAATATTTCCTGTAGATGATGTCCGGGTAACAGAAAAGTTGTCTTATGAGGAGAACCCCATAGCTATACTTGATCGCCAGGTTAGAAGGTTACGTACTAAGGATGTGGCTTTCGTCAAAGTATTGGGGCGAAATAATAATAGGGAAGAGGTGACTTGGGAAGATGAAGATCAAATGAAGAATAAGTATCCTTACTTGTTCCCTATGCCTGCAGGTAATTTAATCCCTTACTTGACTGTATTTATTGGTAAATGAGACTTCGAAATACTGTGGCCCTAGGAGGCATCTGTGGGTTACTGAATGCAGGTTGGTAGGTATAGCTATAGAGGAGACTGCCAAAATTTTGATAAGACTCTATAGACTAGTTTAACATTCGAGGACGAATGTTCTTAAGGGGGGAAGGATGTTACATCCCGTACTTCTGTACGTTGGATTATTTGTAAGTTAACCGACATAAGCTCTGAGGACAAGATTATTTTGAGGTTATAAGTATTTATGTTGTTACACCCCATAAGAGTCCGTGCTAATTGACTTAAGACAAAATGAACGAGTTAAGAAATTTCAAGGGAAGTTAATCGAGTTAGTAAGAATATCATTATATATATATGGTTGCCGTAAGTATCCCGAGGTGACATGGAAACCTAAAGGATTTGAAATAGTGTCATGAGTACGTATACAAGGTAATGTGAGTGCCATTTTAAAGCATTTGAGAATATTATTAATGATATAGAAGATGGACAAAAGATATGAATATACTTTTGCGATTGGAGTTTCGTCGAAGCTCTGTGAGTTCTCTAGCTATGTTTAAGGTTATTGTGATTCTCCGGACCCTTCAAGACACGTCGATGGATTGTTATGGATGTATATGAGTATTTATATTTATGTATAAGAGGTTACATGAGGGTTGGAAGAGGATTAGAAGTTAAACGAAATGAATCGGAACAACTTCAGTAAAATCTCGAACCAGATTTTTGGCCCATATTGTTGGAGGAATATCACCTAGTATATGTGGAGTTTTAAGGTGTTACAAAATCCTAAAATGAAGTTCATGAAGTCTAGTTTCCAATGCAACAAACCGCTCATCAAAATGATATCGGGATACGGAGTTATGGACGATGCAAGTTGGACTGGCGGGCAGCATGTTGAGACCCGACCCAAACATTTGCATTTCGGCCCATGAGGCCCATTAACATTAATATATATGGAAAATTCATTTGAAGGCTGGTCATTTGCATCTAGGACCTTCCAAAACATTAGAAAGAGAGGGAGAGAACATCTAGGCTAAGAAAGCCATTTTGATCAAAATCCGAGCCCCGAATCCCGAAACTCATGAAGAGAAAAGCGTTGTACGTCGCGTTGCCTTCCGTTTGAACTAAAAATCAGCCAAAAAGAAGAGTATTGATGTGGTTTCTGCATACTTAAGGTAAGATTAAAGTTCCTTTTTCATTGTTAATAAGTTTATTTAGAGTTTTAACCGATTAGAACGGACAAAATAGCGTTATAAGCTCGTTTGTTGTTTTGTTGAGATTTATGGACCGGTGGCTGTTTTAGTTGAGTTAAATGGATGGTATTAGCAGAGTTATGATGTATATTAATGGCTGGTATTGTTGTTGATGTTGTTGATGATTCAATTGAATTGGATTTTCGGGATTGTCCAGTTTATAGAGGAACTGCTGCCCGAATTTCATTAAGTTCTGTTCGTATACAAATTAGATAGTAAGTGGTGTAAATGGTCTAATCTTGATATATTCGTCGTGATTTTAGAAATACGGACTCGAGGAGTAGACGTTGGGTGATTAGGTAGATTGTCAGGTATGTAAAGCTATCCCCTTTTTTTGGCATGGTCTATACGAGACAAACTGATGACGAACGTATAAATTCCAAAGAAGCTCCTATTCTTAGAGATACTAGAATGGCTAATGTTCTTGATTTCAAGAAGCTATTTCATTATGTCCTGATACGTGTCTATGATTCCTGAAGTCCTATTTTGATATAATCCATAGTGACGTTCGAGGGTGCTTCTAGGTTATTCAAGGAGCTCAGAAATACTTTTATGAGTCTCACTTGCATTTTGACTCTAATGAATTCTAGTCCTCGGTGGTACTTGACGTGACTGTTGTCTTGATTCTCAAGTGTTAGTTCATTCTAATTATTCTATTAAGTCTCAGATGATGACTTAGTTGCATATGGTTGCTTATGATATTCTGCTCGTGCAAGCCATTAATATATCATTCACTGAGTCCCGGGCCGGGTATGTATTCGTGCACAGTTTGATTGCATTGTTCATTGAGTCCCTCACTAGAGGGCCGGGTACGGAATGTATATGATTATTTTACTGAGACCTTCTGTCACACCCCAACCTTACTAGGGTGTGATGGGCACCCGACCCCATATTCGGAGCCGAGCGAACCCGCTGACCCTTATTACATACTTAACCTCTTTAAACTCTTACATCAATAAGAAGTGGAAAACATAGTAAAGCTTTCAGAATTTTTTTCTTTTCTTTGTACTCCATTCAAACAAAATCTATCGCCATGTGGGATCTGTAACATAAAATATAAAGACACATCGGCTGGTGAAGCCGCTTTCAAGACTGACAAACTACACCCACGACTCTGTCTGCAAAGTCTCTAACTTCGAACAAGACATCATAGCATAGCGCTCTGACCAGGCAACACTCCAGAGCAATTGGAGCTTGCCAACTCCGCTGGAACATCTTCTATAATAGCTTCTACTCATCTGGGTGTACCTGCGCGGCATGAAACGCAGCCCCCAAAGAAAAGGGCTCAGTACGAGCAATGTACTGAGTATGTAAGGCATGAATAGTAACATAGCAAGAGATGTAATTATGAACAACAACAGAATAGAGATATAGAGCATATCATGAGATAAAAGAGTAACATGTACATCTGAGTGCCTCTTAGGCGGATGCCATGCATGCTTGGCTTTCTTTGAAAACTTTTCTTCTTCATATATATAGAAAATAGAACATGTCATAGCGCCGAACAACGTCGGCTCCCCCACATATGTCCCGCGTCCGGGATGATAAATTACGCCAACTGACCAGGTGGCAATGCGTGTATAGCACAACATATGGCCCTTTTCCCTATATCCCCCATATACATATACATATATCATATAAGCAGCATGCATGAAAGCCCAAAGAAAGTCATGTATCCATCGGAGTGACGTAAGGTCGGTAACCTCCGATTACATTATGGAATAACCATGGCCGCTTTGTCTCACCTTGAAGGAACAATTATTATAAGATGAGACGAGCAACGAATAACAGCATACATAAACCGACATCTGAAGGCTCAGAAACAAGTTTCAGGTCAATCCGATTTAGTATAAGAAAGTTATGAGCGTTTGAAGTACAGAACCTCTTCCGAACATTTCAGAAGTCATTTTTGGAAAATCAAAGCAATAATCACATCAAGTACCTTTCGAACATCAAATCATTCTTATCATAGTCATCATAGAAATATTCTCATGCTCGACATCATCAATGTCATTGTAAAACATATCCATCGTTTTTGTCATAAAAGCTTACAATACCATAGACCTTTGTTTTGGAAAAATACGAACATTTTTGGAAAACATTGACGGGTTGTCGGAAAAGAATCACGCCTTGAAATCATAAACATCTATCTTTTGAAAACATGGAGAATATGGAAACAATTATGAAATCATAACATCGGGATCATGCCTTTGAAAGAAAGGGACGAGCCTTAACATACCTGTTCCACGTCCTATTCGCTACGCTTATTGTCCAAGCTCGTTATCGCTAGTCTACATTCAAGAAGATTGACGCAATCATTAGATTCATCACCATATACTTGTCTTAATCCTTCAAATGAATTCATTTATAATCTGCCGAAATTTCGGCAGCATCTCCCCTGTAAATACACCATCCCCGAGAATCTAACTCAGCCCAAATCATCAATCAACAATCCGAGAATTCAACTCGGCCGAACTATCAACAACAATACCATCAATCATACCAACTACATCAACAATCAATTCAAGACGCATTCTAACATTAACAACCTTTGTCATACAATTTAACGACATTTCATTTATATTCAATTCAATTCACATGACATTCAAAACGACTTAATCAACATACTACTTCACCCGAAACCTTCCAATTCCAACAAGAACAATAGCAAACTATTTCCTTCTTTCAAATTCAATCACGACAACCCAACTTACAATCTTCCAAACAAATGTCTCACTTCCAAATTCATGAATTCCACCAACATTTTACATTAACAACTTCATTTATGCAAATATAAGAATTCATGCTAGTGTCACATTAGCTTCCACAACGACACCACAATGATTACAACTTCATTTCAAGCCATTAAATCCTCATTTTACATCATGGAATCCACAACACAACAATCAAACTACTAAATAAAAATGAATTCATCGCATCACACCCACCTAGCTACTATTCGGTCAACACCCACACACATATAAATTACATAAATTTCATCCATTGCTTCATACAATAACATGCATAAACCACCCATAACATATGTAAAAGAGGATTGAACACATACCTTTCTCACCCAACTTCTTTACTCGGCTAGGGCTTGTGAACTACACAAATAAAGGCTTTGCTTGCTCCAACAACTCCTTCATGTTAATGAGGACCTTCAAATTAGTTAGAATACTAGAAGAAAATAATTGTTCTTGATCAATTCCATGGACTCAAATTTTTGGCACCATGGCCGAACACTACTATGTTTCTCTTCTTTCTTTTTCTTCTTCTCCAAACTTCTTGTCTTGAAAGATGATTATGTCTTATTTGCCCCCACTTGTTTATATATATACTTAGCCCTTCCAATACCAAGTGGCCACCTACCCTTCTTCTTGAAGCTTCTTTAAATTAAAATAAAGATGACTAATGTCTTGCCTTATAAGCTTTGGTCTATACACATAATTTAGCTCCACCAAATAAGAATATGGACACATATTCCCTCACATGTCACACGGCCCTAGTAACTTCATGACCATTTTTTTTAAATTCCCCATTTGCCCCTAGCCTTCCACAATATTACCATGAACCATTTTGTGAATTTCCCTTTTTACCCTTAGCCTTTCTCAATATTTCCATACTAATAACAACTTATATATTGAAATACTTTGGAACATAGTCTTGCCCTTAACCTACCACATCCACCTTGAAATATCCGAATGTACGAAATACGGGATATAACACCTTCACTAGAGGACTGGGTACGGTATATATGTATATGACTTCATTCACCGAGTCCCATAATGGGCCGGGTATGGTATATGATATAGATATGCATGATTCTCATCTCGTAAGGCACAGGTGCATTGGTATCTTTGATTATCATATTTTCCTTTTGTTATCTTTTATTCAATCTTGATCTTCTTTATGGTATTTCATGCTTTATATACTCAGTGCATTTCTCGTACTAACCCCCTTTCTTCTAGGGCTGCGTTTCATGCCCGCAGGTACAAACACTCAGTTTGGTGATCCTCCAGCCTAGGACTTCTGCTCAGCTGTTTGGAGAGCTCCATTGTTCCAAAGCCTAAGTTATTTTGGTATAGATGCTTTGATATAGACTTATGCATATCCAGGGGTACGGCGGGGCCCTGTCCCGTCATATTTCACTATGATACTCTTAGAGTTCTGTAGACATATGTGGGTTGTATATAGGTTTTGGTCAGCTATATCGATATGGTTTGTTTTGAGTATTTCCGCATATAGGGGCAGCCTTGTCGGCTTGCATAATATGTTATGTTTTGGTTAGTTGTGACCTCTCAGGAGACAGGTTCATTATGATATATGACGTTATGAGTCGATAGCTTGCTTTTACAAGTTTCCTTACTGTCCTTAGTTTCAGTCTGATTATATCTAACTGGTTCGTATATGAGTGTCCAGCTCGGGCACTTGTCATGGCTCATTGGGTTGGGTCGTGACAAAAACCTAGGGTATGCAGTATAATTCGTCCTAAAGTGATTCAACCTAGGGTTTGAGTGTTCTTCATTAGGAAAGTGAATTGTTAAACTTTGTTTAACACATTAAGGTATGTCTCTTTTAAAAATCATTTTTGACTATAAGGATGATTTGTATGTCTCCCTTTTTGAAAACTTATTTTGAATGAAAATCACTTCTAAACCTATTGTTGGAAGTATAAATTTTATTCAAGATTCTTTAGTGAATGAAAGGAAAAGTAATCTTTTCATGTTTCTTGAACTCTAATTCATGTCTAAATAGTGGTTAATGTGTGTGAGGGAACAAACCCACATTAAACCTAGATTGTAACCCTATATATGTATAAGATATTGTAAATGTTTTCCTCTATGAGAGATGCTTAATAATGGTGGTTAAGAGTTGGTAATGACATTCTCATTAATGAATTGGGACATGAAAATATTTTGTAAATAGGTTATACGTTTTTAAAACATTGATTGAAATGACTTAATCTTTACGATATGGCATAATGAACCTTAATGTTAATTGATGGTGTGACATACTTTGAGACAAATTGTGAATCAGCTTCTATGCTATGAACTTTGTTGTTGTGTTTGTCCTAGCTACTCGGGAGGAAGGGTAGCCACTATGGATCCTAGTGTGGTAATTGCCTAGCCATTCGGGAGGAAGAGTGGCCACTACCGGGGTCGCTACCCGGAGTGCGGTTAATGCATAGCTATTTGGGAGGAAGGATAGCCACCGCCAATTCCATATTCCGGTGTGCTACGTTGTGACAAGGGAACCTCTACGGTCACCCCTTCGATGTGCTTGATTCTTTGGCCTGTATTGGCTTGTGTAATATTCTTATCTTCTCATAGAATTCTTGTTGTTAATTATGATCAATTGAAAGGCACATTTGAAGTTGTTCTTTGACAAGAGGCCTTATAATCAGTTTTAATAATTCTTATTGAGATACAGAAACTAATTAACTGCCATTACATTGGATTCACATGATTTTCAGGATTGATTTCTTTATGTATTATTTTACTTTATTTTCGTATTAATTGTTGTCCCTGAGGCACTCATTGTTATTTTTGATGGTATGCGAGGTAACAGAGAAGAGCAGGTTCTTGATACTCCAGGCATTTAGGAAGGACTTGTTGTTGTGGCTAATTTGGTGAGCCCACACATTCGTTCGTGGGATACCCTATTGATTTATTTATTCATTACATTAGTTTTCCGGGCTGCGTCCCGATGAGTTAGACTATTATTCCTTTATCTTAGAAGCTCCCTAGTATACATTTGTGGGTAGTTTTTGAGTCATTGATTAACTCTTGGGCACGTTGTTATGTTTGACAAGTATAGATAAGTAAAGACTTCCGCTGATTTAATTCTTATATGCATGATTTGTTTACCTTTATTTTATAAACTGTTGGAGGCGAATGTTGAACCTGGTAGGTTCAAGTGTTATTATTGTATCGTTTAGGTTCTTCTGATGTTGTTCATGACGTCGGATGCCGGTCACGTCTAGGGTGGGTTTTGGGGCGTGACAATAAGCAAAGGATCAACCATATGATCCAAGTAGCAAAACATTTGTGAGGAAAGCCTCACATTAGTGAAATGTCACTCAATAATAAGGGAAATTCTAATCTAAATGGTGAAATGTCACCCTTCTATCAAAAACAACACCAAAACATGTATATGAACTAGATAAAAAACTTAACCCATAATTAAGGAAACAACAAATGCATGGTTTAAACTACAAACAGAATTGAAAGTGAGTCGAAACAGGATAATACCTTTTCAAATGGCAACCTAGGATCAAAATGGAGGGTTTGGAGAACTAACCAAACACCAACCCAAGACAGACCCTTCAATCCTTTTTCTCGAAAAAATTTACTTTTGTATATCTTATATATTGTATCTTATACTATAATAAGTATGTATTTCGTAATGCATATGTAATATATGTAGTGTATATGATACATATTTTTCCAGTATAAAATAGTAGAGACTCAAAAAGCTTCAAACTAGAGATATATTTGAAACCCTATTCTCTCTAAAATCTCAAAATTTTTGAACTCCTGAAAATGGCCAAAGAACATAACATTTATAGAAACCAAATAGGAACCCTAGGGACAAAAAAGGAAAGGTTCTAGACCCTTCTACGAATTTCCCCTCGAAATCCACAATTTTCAATTCAAAATCCGTAAAACAAAAGGGATTTTATCCAAAATCATAATAACAATACCAGGCCCCTTAAAATCATGCGAAAATAGTACAAAATAGGACAAACGACTCCAAAAATCACACAAATACGAAAATATCAGCAAGAAAATCGTACGATGAGTCACAGAAACAAACAAAAATACCAGTACACGATCCAAAAGGACCATTAGAACACAATCAGAGCCTAACACATCACAACAACAGTACAAGGAAAGGGAATCGACGAGCAAATCGCCACAACACACCCCTTTGGGTGTTGGTGTGAGAGCATAAGATAACAAACGGCCTCATGGGCCTAGTCCATGGCATCTCACACCACCGTCGGGTGGGGGAATACCCGCGATGTCAAAGAAAAATAGAAGAAACATAGTGGAACCATGGCGGCACCACCACGGAACCCTTAATGCCGCCTCGACATTCTCTCAAAAAGAGACTAATTGTTTTTTTAGGTTAACTGTAAAAAATGACGCGTCTCAAACATTTGGGGGGGGGGGGGGGTTAAGTTGATAATTTAAAACTTAACTCCCCCTATTTAAAACATAATATAACTTTCAAATAAAATACATATTTTAGAAATAACGTATTGAATTAAAACGCCTTTGTAAACTAATATTTTGAAAAAAAATCGTAATATGTAGTTTTAAAATACGAGTTTTAAAACGAGCGCAATATTGACATAGTTTTGACTATTATTTCAAATACGTAAAAAAATGTGCTTAAATAGGCCATAATTCATGCGGTGCTGCCTTTTAATTTGCGATTTTCCCGAATTAGACGGAGCAGGACTTGTGTCTTAATTTTAAAACATGTTTGTAAAGTAAATAACTCGTAATTTCTCAAATTCGCCAATTTTCTCTTAAACAGTAATTTATACGTCAATTTAAAATTTTCTCGGGATTTTTGAAATTTTGGTTTTTGAGGTCCATCCTCACTCCATCTTGGACTCGAAAAAATTGAAAATTAAAATATGTGTTTTATAAGGTAAAAATTAGGTGTCAACAACTGCCTTTTCGAAGTTCAAGGATGACAAGGCCATCCTTGAGCTACGAATTTGAAAAACCTAATTTTTACCGAATAATAGAAATTAGAGATCTTCTTGCACAAAATTTTGAAAGTATGGTTGGACCCCAGTTTCTGGGCTTCCTACATATCTTAGACTAAATGAGAATTCAGGCCCTTTGTAGTTCTGACTCTATGAGGACTACGAATATAAAGAGTTTTCTTTGAACCACCTCAAGGTGTCTTGAGATAATTATAGGAATATGGCCGAGCCCCGAATTTTAAGTAGCCTACGTATCCCTGTGTCACGACCCAGCTAGGGGCCGCGACGGGTACC
This sequence comes from Lycium barbarum, assembly GCF_019175385.1. Lineage (NCBI taxonomy): Eukaryota > Viridiplantae > Streptophyta > Magnoliopsida > Solanales > Solanaceae > Lycium > Lycium barbarum. The sequence continues at coordinate 35,523,597 of NC_083343.1, read as the reverse complement.
CGGGGCTAGCCACCGAGCACCACTCATTCTACTACTCATCTTACTCTTTTAATGCTTGTTATCAATTTATACTCAAGACATGAGAAAATCATCTTTTCATTTGAGAGCATAAAATACTTTTATATGCATAGACCTCTTAGCCATCAAAATAATAAATACATGTACATAATAGCATCTCGTGAGACCATCTAACCCACACTGCCCATCTACGAGTCTCTACTGGAGTGCTAAAGATAAGGACGGGACAAGACCCCGTCATGCCGAAAAATACATATACATGGCTATGTATGCAAAAGAATAATCAAGCACCTCCGGGACAAAGGAGTGCTTTCAGTCAGCTGACAGCTACTATGGATCTTGGTCAAGCTCTCCTCTCTGTCTACCTGTGGGCATGAACACGGCGTCCAAAGAAAACGGACGTCAGTACGGACATTGTACTGAGTATGAGAGGCATAAACAATGAAATAAAACAATGATATAAAGGAAACATCAATATGGAACATCTGTATCTGACTGTCAAGTTTAAGGAAAAATAATGCATGTTGGCTTACTCATAATTCTGATCATGTCATGTATGCATAAATATATAAGTTGCCCGTCCGTATAGGATCGCTGTGATCATCATAACAGCAGCCTGCGTCCAGGCCTCCCGCGTCCGGGGTATCATCTCATGCCGCCCACTAGTGGTGTCTGCCCATGCCATTTGGGCATGGTGTATAATATAGCTGCCCGCCTTAGCGGTGACTGCTCGGCCAAATAGGCGCGGTGTTATATCATCATCATACATGCTCATCATAATATACTTATCGTGACATACTTATCATAATACATGCATAGGGATTTAGAACAGCTTTACTTTATCGGGGTGACGTAAGGTCGTGATCCCCCGATTTCATTATGGAGTAGTCATTGACATTCTGCCTCACCTTGAAGGAATTAGCACATAAAGTGAGTGTAAGCAATAAATTACATCATTATCATTATAGAATCATCATATCATATTATATCTCTTATCTTATATTGCCATTCATAGATATAGGCTTTTAGCTTTCCAGAATATAGGAACTCACGAAGAGGAAGGAAAATCATGCTAGAAGATTCATGCCATTAGAAAGAAAGGACTAGCCTCACATACCTTTGACGTTTAACGAAGCTATCGCTTGCTTGTTCTCCTTCGATATTGTCACACAACTATCTTACTAGGCTGTAATGGGCACCCGACCCCATACTCGGAGCCAAGCGAACCCGCTGACTCTTATTACACACATAGTCTCCTTGAACTCTTAAATCAAATATAATGAAATACATAGTAAGGCTTTCAAAATATTTCTTTTCATCGTACTCAATTCAAATAAATTCTATCGTCACATGAAACTTGTAACATGAAACACAATAACACATCGGCTGGTGGAGCCGCTTACAATACCGACATTCTATACGCACGACTCTGTCTGCAAAGTCTCTAACTTCGAACAAGACATCATAGCATAATACTCTGACCCGGCAACTCTCCAGGGGCAAATGGAGCTTGCCAACTTCGCTGAAACATCTTCTATAATGGCTTCTACTCATCTGGGTGTACCTGCGTGGCATAAAACGCAGCCCCCGAAGAAAGGGGGTCAGTACAAGCAATGTGCTGAGTATGTAAGGCATGAATAGTAACATAGTAAGAGATGTAATTATGAATAATAACAGAATGGAGATATAGAGCACATCATGGGGTAAAAGAGTAACCTGTACATCTGAATGCCTTTTAGGCGGGTACCATGCATGCTTAGTGCTGCGGAACGTGCAGCCCGATCCATATATATACATATCATATTTTACTTTCTTTGAAAACATTTCTTTTTCATATATATGTAAAATAGAACATATCATATTGCTGAGGCGTCGGCTCCGATCCATTTAGCCACATATATCCCGCGTCCGGGACGATATTAACCGATGTGGGATTTGCCTGAACCAATGTGGGATTTGCCTAAACCAATGTGGGATTCGCCTAAACCAATGTGGGATTCGCCTAAGGCAAGCCTTCCACACACCCCCTTTGGGACTCAGCGTTCTTGCTGAGGTTTGCCCCACCACTGGGTTTGCCCCACCACCGGCTCCGATACCAACTGATCAGGTGGAAATGCGTCTATAACGCCTCACCTTTCCCCTTACCCCAATAATTTCTCAACGATTACAACTTTATTTCAATTCATCCAACCTTCATTTTCATCATGGAATCCACAACTATAACAATCAAATACTAAATAAAAATTAGTTCACCCTTCCTACACAACATACATATATACGACCAATACCCCTACACACCAAATTCATGATTTTCATTCGTTTCTACACATTACAACATGTACCAATCACCGATAACACATGTAAAAGAAGATTGAACACATACCTTTCTCCACTTATTTCTTCACTCGGCTAGGGGTGTATGTTTGCACAAATAAATGGTTTTCTTGCTCCAACAACCCCTCCATGTTGTTAAGGACGTTCCAATTGGTAGAAAAGCTAGAAAAAAATAAGTTTTCTTGATCAATTCTTCATGGCTAAATTTTGGAACCATGGCCGAATACTACTACTATATTTTCTTTTCTTGAAACTTCTTCAAGTTTCTTGAAATAAATAAGATGACTAATATAATCCATGGGTCATATTTTATTTATACCCATTAAGCATCCATGTGGGCTTTGGCCCAACTAACTTGGACGGCCATATGGCCCTTTATTTCAAGCCCATCATTTTTTTTCTTTTTCCTTTTGTAATTCATGAAAAATTTATTTTTCTAAATTCCAAATTTGCCCTTAGCCTTCCTCCATATTTATATGAGTTATCTTGCGAATTTTCCTTTTTACCCTTAGCCTTTCTCAATATTTCTATACTAGTAAACAACTTGTTCATTAAAATAATTTTGAAAGATAGTCTTGCCCTTAACTTCTCACAATTATCTCGAATTATCCGAACGTACAAAATACGGGATATAACTTCTTCCCCCCCTTTGGAACATTCGTCCTCGAATGTTCAACTGGCCTCATGGGGTGTTATAATACTTCGGGAGGGTCCCTCTTATAGTTGCCCTTTTCTCCATGCTCATTCCTTATCTTTCACCCTATTTCCTTTATAATCGAACTCCTCGGTCTTTACATGAATCCTCATTCCACGTCATGGGTTTTCTAATCCACTGCGCCATCTCATTATCCTTGTCCTTCCCAGGTCATTTCTTGACACAAGTATACTTGTCTTTGATTTCTTTGTATTGGCGCTCGTTTCGTCCATCGTTATTTCTTGTTGGCTCTCCGGTGTGGATCCCCTACAAATATGATCGAGTATCGCTTCACGTCGATGATTCATATAATTCCATAGCGTATATTCTCATGCTCCGTACAATTAATGGTCCATGAACTATTTTCTAGTATCCGATGAACTCTTTTGTTTCATTCATAGGCACTGCGTTCTTTCTTTCTTTCAAAAATTCTCAGACTACCAATTGTTGATGTTTTCATTATAATAGTCATCGTCGTTCGAAACATCCTTTAAATCTTATCATTTTCTCAATCATCCGTTGTGAACTTCGCTTGTAGCCCTTTCCTGCTCTTTTTTATTACTCTTTAAAACATGTCGCTGCGTATTTAGGTACGGCGCCAATCGCCTGATGTGTGGGATTCAACTCATGGCATAAAAGAATTCATGTTGGCGTGAAGCATCCTCTTAAGGTGTCTTCCATCCTTCCCCTTCATGTCAGCCTCACGGTACCCTCATTGTCAATTCGTTTCTACTTCTTTCATGTATTCTTTTGATATGCCGATATGTTTCGAACTCTGGCCCCGAGCTAATAAATTTCCTCCTTTGGACTTGAAGTCTAATATAATATGTTCTCCCCCCCACCCCCTTTTTAAGGGGCTCCCTATACGCCAGCAGTCCTTTTGCGAAGTCTTCGTTTATACCTTACTCCTCATCTTTCTTCCCAACTCTGTGCCTAACATACCGAAAACTTCTTATCCTAAGTTTTTCTTTTACTTTCTGTCTATGTCATCATTTTGTCCACATTTCCATACCATTCCATCCACTATTCGTCCTTTCACTTGCTTAGCTCACTTGCTCATAATTCTTCTTTAACTACGCGTTTGTGTTGTAGCTGTGCGTCCATATTTCTCAAGCGTCCTGCTATCCTAGTCACTATTCCCTTAGCCCCACTTATTGAAATCGGTTCTTGAACCTCATACACTCCTCTCCTATTTCCTTTTACCACACTCTATCCCTTTTCACATGCCTTATTTGAGTTCTTACCCAAATAGTCTCGTGCTTTGCCGGTAGTTTCTCTCGGGAGCTTTACTCACTGAGGTTTCTTACCTTTCACCTTATTCCGACACTTTGATCTCTTTGTTTTCCATCTACTCACTCTCTTTCTTTTCCAAGTATCGCTGTATTAGAACTTTCCAATCTTAACCTGTAGTGAAAATGACATCAATTTACCTTGTAACACTTGTATCATTTATCTCTGTTGTCACTTGAACTTCGGTACCCTTACTCTATTGATGCCTTCCATACTGTAATACCGGCTGCTGGGACATACAACCACATGCCATACAACCACATGCCCGTCGATACAATCACATATGGGACATCATACACATTCATATATATACATATTTACTATCAACTAGCCCACAAAATACTTCCAAACGCTATTCAAGCTTATCCTAATTCCAGAGCTGTGATGCACTTTCTGTCTCTTCACCAGTCTAGTCTGCCTCGTCCTGCGCGACCTCTTATGGTCTCCAACTACCCCGCACAGTCTAGTTACCCTTAGGTTACTCTAGCTCCCCTTAGGTTACTCTAGCTTCTCATTTGTCTATTATGTCTGGATATATAGAATTTCTTGCACCCTTCCCAGGGGGTCACCCATCCTAAGATTTCTCTCACCTTGGCACTCTTAACCTCGAAACTTCGGTGGAATCCGGTGCCTTAATGCTGATATAATTGTGTCCGCTTCCTCGCGTGACCTTTATTACATGATCTAGAGCAAATTGAAGTCTTACATATTCCGACACATTTTCGTAACACGTCCTTCTCTTTGCAATTACTATTTTACCCTTTTCAATCCTCAATATTCACCTTTCACTTCCGTGCATAACTACCTCTCGTCCTAGATTCCCAGATTCCTGATGGTAACAAATATACCTTCGTCGCCGTTACTTGTAAGTACTTGGGTATCAGTCTGTTCGGATTCCCACTCACCATTCTTGTATAACAATCTATAGCAAAACTGATTGTCGACTTTCTCTAAATCCACCAACAGACCTTGCCCTTACTAAACCTCGGATGTTATCCATTTTAATCCTCTGGACTGCTAATCGTCTTGCTCGCTGTTATTTTTCACGCCATGCCCAAATCTGTAGCTTCTCTAAAATGTCACATCCCACTTGTCGTCTGTTTACGGTACTTCCTTTCCACGCTTCTTCCTGTTAGGCATACCCAACAATTCTGGCAGAATCCCCTTTACCATTCTTACTATTCAAAATCTGTACGTAGCAAATATGGACAATACCTCACAGAACATACGACTATATGACACATTCCAGCCATCCAGTGCTTCTAGTTTTCAGATGACAGAACATATATATCGAGACTTACTTTTATAACTTTCCATATCATCACTTACCTCCTTCCGTCGTATGTAAGGATTATATACGGAATTTCATTTCCCTATGTCTTGGCTCTATCGCACGATCTAAGACAGAAAGAAGGTCAACAATCCCTAGATGCCCTGCAGCCTCCTGTTTATAAATGTGGCCAGCTTCACACCCATAAACAGGACTCTACTGGACACGACTTTGCAGACAAACCCTAGGACGACCTGCTCTGATGCCACTTTGTCACACCCCAATCTTACTATAGGGTGATGGGCACCCGACCCCATACACGGAGCCGAGCGAACCCGCTGACTCTTACTACACACATAGTCTCCTTGAACTCTTAAATCAAATATAATGAAATACATAGTAAGGCTTTCAAAATCTTTCTTTTCATCGTACTCAATTCAAATAAATTCTATCGTCACATGAAACTTGTAACATGAAACACAATAACACATCGGCTGGTGGAGCCGCTTACAATACCGACATTCTATACCCACGACTCTGTTTGCAAAGTCTCTAACTTCGAACAAGACATCATAGCATAATACTCTGACGCGGCAACTCTCCAGGGGCAAATGGAGCTTGCCAACTTCGCTGAAACATCTTCTATAATGGCTTCTACTCATCTGGGTGTACTTGCGCGGCATGAAACGTAGCCCCCGAAGAAAAGGGGTCAGTACGAGCAATGTACTGAGTATGTAAGGCATGAATAGTAACATAGTAAGAGTTGTAATTATAAATAATAACAGAACGGAGATATAGAGCACATCATGGGGTAAAAGAGTAACCTGTACATCTGAATGCCTTTTAGGCGGGTACCATGCATGCTTAGTGTTGCGGAACGTGCAACCCGATCCATATGTATACATATCATATTTTACTTTCTTTGAAAACATTTCTTTTTCATATATATGTAAAATAGAACATATCATATTGCCGAGGCGTCGGCTCCGATCCATGTAGCCACATATATCCCGCGTCCGGGACGATATTAACCGATGTCGGATTTGCCTGAACCAATGTGGGATTTGCCTAAACCAATGTGGGATTCGCCTAAGGCAAGCCTTACACTCACCCCCCTTTGGGTCTCAGCGTTCTTGCTGAGGTTTACCCCACTACTGGGTTTGCCCCACCACCGGCTCCGATACCAACTGATCAGGTGGAAATGCATCTATAGCGCCTCACCTTTCCCCTTACCCCATATACATATACATATATCATGTTCATGTAGCATATACATATATCATATACATATATCGTGTAAGCAGCATGGAGGAGAGCCCAAAGAATGTTATGCCTCTATCGGAGGGACGTAAGGTCGGTAACCTCCGAATATATTATGGAAGACTCGATAGACATGTATACTTACCGACACTTGAAGGCTCAGAAACAAGTTTCGGGTCAATCGGATTTAATATAAGAAAGTTGTGAGCGTTTGAAGTACAGAACCTTCCATGAACGTTTCGGAAGCCAATTTTTGGAAAACCAAAGCAATAATCATATCAAGTACCTTTTGAATATCGCTATGAATCAAATCAACATAGAGCTTTTGGAACCACAAACTTGTATCAAGACATAGCAAAATAGTTCTTCGGAAATCAAGAACATTGGCCATCCTAGTGGCTCTAAGACTAGGAATTTCTTTGAAATCATACATACACTTTGTCATGTTGGTTTCACAAAGATCATGCCAAAAGAAAGAAAGGGTAAGCCTTACATACCTTCTCCACGTCCTATTAGCTACGTTTATTCGTCCAAGCTCGTTAGTCTACATTCAAAGAGATTTACATAATCATCAGACACATTGTCACACACTTGTCTTAATCTTTCAAACAAATTCGCTTATAATCTTGCCGAAATTTCGACAGCATTTCCCCTGTAAATACACCATCCCCGAGAACCTAACTCGGCCAATTTATCAACAATAAATCCGAGAATTCAACTCGGCCAAATTATCAACAACAATACCAACAATCATACTAACAACTCCAACAATCAATCAAAAATATATTCTAATATTAACAACCTTCGTCACATAATTCATTGGCTTTTCATTTATATCCAATTCAGTCACATATAGTCAAGTTAACACCAATTATCCCACATTCAAGTATTTATCTGAAATCATTCAAACATGATTCAAGAATACTTCAAACAATTCACATAATATTCACAACAATCCAATCAGCATGCCCCTTCACCCGAAACCTTCCAAATTCAACAAGAACAATAACAACACATTTCCTTTCTTTCCAAATTCATGAACTATACACTAACAACATTATTCTCATAATTACAAGAAACCATATTAGAATCACATTAATTCCTCCAATAATTTCTCAACGATTACAACTTTATTTCAATTCATCCAACCTTCATTTTCATCATGGAATCCACAACTACAACAATCAAATACTAAATAAAAATTAGTTCACCCTTCCTACACAACATACATATACACGGCCAATACCCCTACACACCAAATTCATGATTTCCATTCATTTCTACACATTACAACATGTACCAATCACCGATAACACATGTAATAGAAGATTGAACACATACCTTTCTCCACTTATTTCTTCACTCGGCTAGGGGTGTATGTTTGCACAAATAAATGGTTTGCTTGCTCCAACAACCCCTCCATGTTGTTAAGGACGTTCCAATTGGTAGAAAAGATAGAAGAAAATAAGTTTTCTTGATCAATTCTTCATGGCTAAATTTTGGAACCATGGCCGAATACTACTAATATATTTTCTTTTCTTGAAACTTCTTCAAGTTTCTTGAAATAAATAAAATGACTAATATAATCCATGGGCCATCTTTTATTTATTCCCATTAAGCATCCATGTGGGATTTGGCCCAACTAACTTGGACGGCCATATGGCCTTTTATTTCAAGCCCATCATTTTTTTTCTTTTTCCTTTTGTAATTCATGAAAAAATTATTTTTTCCAAATTCCAAATTTTCCCTTAGCCTTCCTCCATATTTCTATGAGTCATCTTGCGAATTTCTCTTTTTACCCTTAGCCTTTCTCAATATTTCCATACTAGTAAACAACTTGTTCATTAAAATAATTTGAAAGATAGTCTTGCCCTTAACTTCTCGCAATTATCTCGAATTATCCGAACATACAAAATACGGGATATAACAGATATCACGTTTCTACCTTCAAGAGAGAATTCGCACTAACGTTAGTTAATCGATTATAAGAATGTACTACTATTTCTAGGGAAAATTGGGCAGCACTTCCTTTGTTTGTAATACTTTTACCATGTTCTATATCAACTCCCACACTCTCACAACAACATTCACAATATTGCAATCAACAATCATCATTTATATACATCGACCACAATCCACCATTTCTCTTCAATTTCTCCACATTTGTGGTTATAGCTTACTATCGTGTTTCCTCGAATATAATACTCATTTCATGGCCCAAATGTCATTTATAACGTATTCATAATCACAACACTCCAACATTCATGATTCAACCCAACTACTATAAAACTATGACACTATTCACTCATTAATGACCCATTTCGTATATCTTTCTACAATTCAAGTATCTTAACCTTCCAATTCCTTAAACAACATGGTTTAGTCACGAAACTTACCTTAGATGATGGTTGAACAAGCCTTGAATGGAATTACTCCTCTAGCACCAAAACCCTACTTCACTTTCTTTGGGTTTTCTTGAGAGAGATGAACCTTAGCTAGGTTTCATACACTTTGTCTCATGGATTTGGTGTTATTGATCGTGGATTTCCTTTGATTTTCTTGTAATGAAGAGTAGAGAGTATTCTAGAGGTTTCTAGAGAGAAGTACCATGGAAATGAAATTAATTTAATGAGCTTGGGTCTCCTTTTAATGACTTAAAATCTGATCCGGAATGAACAGTAGTTGAAGTGTGCAGAGGTCGTAAACCGAGTTTACGGGCTGTATTTCGTGGTCGTATTTAAGCATAACAGAACCAGAAAGGTATGATGAAGTCATGGTGATTTACGATCACGGTTTACGGGCCGTATTTCGATTTACGGTCCGTATTCCATGTCTATGTAACCATTTGAACATTTGGCAGAAAGTTGAAGTTTTGTAAGTTGAAATACGACATGGTGGTTTACGGGCCCGTATACCACTTTACGGTCCGTATTTCATTTTACGACCGACTGGGCCAAAAATGCAAATCTGCAACTTTTCACATTTTTCAAAACCTATGATTAATCATTGTGGAGCATAACCTATCTCTTATTGTAATTACCTTTGAAATCTTACTCAGGGTCGTCAAACGTCGTCCCCGTCTTATTAAAACATCATATACTCGTATTATTTGTTAGTCTATTCGTTGTACGTTCACGGGGAAATTTCTGAGGTATAACACTCTTCCCCCTTTTGGAACATTCTCCCTCAAATGTTAAGTTATCGGGGATTCTAGAAACATTTCGCCAGAGTTTTCCTTGTAATATGGCACTACCATCCTGTGACAAAGCCTGTAAAACCATTGCCTCACAGGGCCATAACACAATAAAGCTCTAAGAAAGACTTACGAAAGCTCCCGAAAATAGGGGATATAATATCTGAGTAGTGATGGAAATAGGGGTGTTCAGATACTCTAATTATTACACTTCATTTATTGCATACTTACCTTATATTGTTGGCGTTCCATCTTGAGTCTCTTCTAGGGGTTGGAATAAATGCGGGTACTTGGATTTCATACTCTCCTCCGCCTCCCACGTCCTTTCTTCCCGATTGTTGTTTCGCCATAAGACCTTCTATAAAGCTACCTATTTATTTCAGAGTCTTTGCACTTGCCTGTTTAGAATAGTAATAGGCACTTCTTCTTAGGTTAGCTTTTATATTAGTTGCACATCATCTATGGGGACAATCTTTGTGGGATCTCCAATACACTTGCGGAGCATCGAAACATGGAAGACTGGATGGACTGATTCGACCTCCGAAGGCAAGTCCAATTCATAGGCGACATGACCTACCTTGCGGATAATTTTATAGGGTCCGATGTATCTAGGACTTAGCTTCCCTTTCTTGCCAAATCTCATCACCCCTTTCATCGACAATACTTTCAAAAATACCCAATCACCCGCTTGAAATTGCAAGTCTCGTCTGTGATTGTCTGCATAAGACTTTTGGCGACTTTGGGCTGTTAGCAATCGATCTCAGATCACCTTAACTTTTTCCACCGCTTGCTGAATCAATTTGGGGCCTACTAGTTGTGCTTCCCCTATTTCGAACCATCCGATTGGAGATCTACATTTCTTTCCATATAGAGCTTCATATGGAGCCATTTGAATACTAGTATGGTAGCTATTGTTATATGCAAATTCGATTAGCGGCAAATGATCGTCCCAACTTCCACCGAAATCCAGCACACATGCTCGTAGCATATCTTCCAAGGTCTGAATAGTTCGCTCGGCTTGTCCATCAGTCTGAGGATGAAATGCCGTGCTCAGCTTCACTTGAGTGCCTAGACCTTCTTGGAAGGACTTCCAAAACTTGGCTGTAAACTGTTCTCCCCTATCTGTAATAATAGCTAATGGAATACCATGAAGTCGCACAATTTCCTTGAGATATAACCTCGCATAATCTTCGGCTGAGTATGTAGTCTTAACTGGAAGAAAATGGGCTGCTTTCGTCAATCTATCCACGATCACCCATATAGAATCATACCTGCCGCGGGAATGGGGTAATCCCACGATGAAATCCATGTTGATCACTTCCCACTTCCAAGTAGGGATTTCCATTGCTTGCAATAAGCCTCCTGGCTTTTGATGTTCAACTTTTACTTGTTGGCAATTTGGACACTGTGCTACAAATTCCGCTATGTCTCTCTTTATTCCATCCCACCAATACATCATCTTGAGATCATGATACATTTGGTGGTACCTGGGTGAATAGAATATCGAGAACGATGTGCTTCTTCTAGAATTTGTTGGCGCAATTCCACCACATTCGGCAAACATAACCTGCCTCGGTATCTAAGAACTCTATCCATAGAAACTTCAAATGAAGATTTCTCTTTCCCATGAGATGTGTCTCTGTAACGACATAATTGAGGATCTTCATATTGCCGTTCTTTCACTTCCATATCCAAGGACGAAATTGTGGGATCATTGATACTAATCCCCACATTACCCGAATCGGTTACATGTACTCCAAGATTAGCTAGTTGGCGGAGCTCATGAACCATCTCTTTCTTTTCCGGAGGGACTTCATATAAACTGCCCATTGATCGGCGGCTAAGCGCATCGGCTACTATATTCGCTTTTCCGGGGTGGTACAAAATGTTCACATCATAATCTTTTAACAATTCTAACCACCGTCTCTGCCGCAGATTCAACTCCTTTTCCTTGAAGATGTATTGAATACTTTTGTGATCTGTATAGATATCAACATGCACACCATACAGATAATGCCTCCATATTTTTAAGGCATGAATAACCGCAGCCAATTCGAGATCATGAGTTGGATAATTCTTTTCATGTTTCCATAATTGTCTCGAAGCATATGCAATAACTTTACCATGCAGCATCAATACGCATCCTAATCCGACACCAGAAGCGTCACAATATACCAGATAGCCATCTGACCCTTCTGGAAGTGTTAAGACCGGGGCTGAGGTCAATCTGCCTTTCAATAATTGGAAACTGCGCTCACAAGCATCATTCCGCTGAAATTCGGCTGACTTCTGGGTTAGCTTCGTCAATGGGGCTGAAATAGATGAAAAGCCCTCTACGAATCTTCTACAATAACCTGCCAAACGTAGAAAACTATGAACTTCTGTAGGCGTTGTAGGCCTTGGCCAAGTCTTCACAACTTCAATTTTCCGAGTGTCGACTCGAATGCCATCATCTCAAAATAATATGGCCCAGAAATGTTACAGAATTTCGCCAAAACTCGCACTTTGAAAATTGTGCATACAATTCTCGGACTCGAAGAATTCCAAGAACGATACGTAAATGATCTACATATTCTGATTCTGTGCGAGAATACACCAAAATATCATCAACAAATACTATCACAAATAAGTCCAAGAGAGGCCCGAATACATTGTTCATCAAATTCATAAAAACGGCCAGAGCATTAGCCAATCCAAACAACATCACTCGGAATTCATAGTGGCCATATCTCGTTCTGAAAGCTGTTTTAGGAATATCCGCTTCTCTTACTCTCACTTGATGATAACCTGACCTCAAGTCTATTTTAGAAAACCATTTGGCACCCTGCAGTTGATCAAACAAATCATCGATCCTTGGGAGAGGATATTTGTTCTTTATCGTCACCTTGTTCAATTGCCTATAATCGATGCACATTCGTAGGGACCCGTCTTTCTTTCTCACGAACAAGACTGGGGCTCCCCACTATGATGAACTGGGTCTAATAAACCCTATTTCGAGCAAATCTTTCAACTGTGCCTTTAACTCTTTCAATTCTGCCGGAGCCATTTGATATGGAGGAATAGAAATAGGCTTGGTGTATGGAAACACATCAATGGCGAAGTCAATCTCCCTTTCAAGAGGAAGACCTGGAAGCTCGTCTGGAAACACATCTGGGAATTCATTCACTACCGGAACTGATTAGAAAGTTGGCGGCTTTGCCTCTGTGTCATGAACCCGAACTAAATGATAAATATAGCCCTTGGCTATCATCTTCCTAGCCTTAAGGTAGGAAATACACCTACCCTTTGGAGATGCTGTATTACCCTTCCATTCAAGCACGGGCACTCCCGGAAATTGAAATCGCACCACTTTCATTCGACAATTGACATTAGCATAACATGATGCCAACCAATCCATACCCATAATTACATCGAAATCTAACATTTCCAGTTCAATTAAATCATCTTTGGGCTAGCGATCACATATCACAATTACACAACTTTTATACACTTGCTTATCTATAACGGGATCACCAACCGGAGTAAATACCTCAAAAGGTTCGATTTGCTCGGGTTTCACCCAATACAACCAGCAACATATGGAGTAATATATGAGAATGTAGAACCCGGATCTATCAATGCATACACATCACGGGAGAATATAGATAATGTACCTGTAACCACATCCGGGGAGGACTCAAGATCCTGCTGTCCGGCTAAAGCATATACACGGGGCTGAGTGACACCTGCAGTAGATGGTGCCCCTTTTCCTCTACCTCATCCTGCTAACATCTGGGGATTTTTCCCTACCGGGCGCACTGCGAAAGAACCACCCACTGAACCTGTAGGCTGAACCATAACTCTACCACTCATCGACGGGCAATCTCTCATCATGTGCCCCACCAGGTGGCAAGTATAACAAGCATCCGAACCCTGGTGACATTGTCCGGAATGTCATCTACCGCACTGCTGCATCGCGGTACTGGGGATCTCCTCTGGCTATAATCTTCTTTGAACTGGGAATCTGAGGCCCTCGAACTCTGGCCCTGTCCTGAACGGAAGGAGCGATCAAATCTCCTACCTGCGAATCGAGGAAGTGCACTGGTCACCGACTGGCCGGAGTACCTAGAATATGTCTGTCTTGATCCCCCTCTATAATCACTGCGTGCTCCCATAGATCTGGCCCTCTTACTTTGTCTTCTATTAATATCACGATCACCTCTTTGTTGTTGTCACCCCTCCAAATTCTGAGCATGGGCCTGTATTTGGGAAATATCCATCCCTTCTTGCAAGGAAGCCATCAAACAATCTCTAAATAAATGTGGCCCTAGGCCACTTACAAATCTATGTACCCGATCTCCCATGTCGGCCACCATAGCCGGGGCATATCTAGCCAAAGAATTAAATTGCATGCTATACTCCCGGGCACTCATATTTCCTTGCCTCAAATTTAGAAATCTATCCGCTCTAGCTCAGCGGACCTCGGGTGGCAAATAGTGATGAATAAATGCATCCACGAATTCTTGCCAAACTGGAGGACGCGCATTCTCTCCTCTTGATAATACCCAGTTATTATACCATAAAACTGCCACATCCCGGAGTCTACAAGATACCAACTCCACGAATTCAGTTTCGGAGGCATGGACAATCTTTAATGTCCTCAACATCTCATCAATGAATCCTTGCGGGTCTTCATCCTGCTTTGAATCACGGCTTTGGTACTTGCAACCCGATCACTTGAACTCACATTTTGTCGTTGTTCCTATGCGGCGACAAATTGTGTCAATAAATGGATGGCCTCGGTCATTTGTTAACCCGATGCAACCGGTGGAGGAATTTGAGCTGGAGCTGCTCCTTGTTCTTCCACATTAGGCGGAGTAGAAGAAGTATTAGACAAGGCCTCATTATGTGATTCACCTTCTTCTATATTCATCGGAGGCTCTCTCTCTACTTGCCTCTTGTCGTAGTCTTGCCCTTCTGGGCGGCTGTAGCTTTTCCTTTTGGTGGCATTCTGAAATCACAATACACTATTAGGGAGGATAAAATCTTATGCACGACTTTATCGCACGATCTCATAAGAAGAAAGATGGTCATTTTCCTAAATGCCCCGTAGCCACTTGTTTATTAGCGTGGCACGCAACACACCATAAACAAGACTCTACTAGACACGGCTCGTAGACACTTCCTAGGACTGAACTGCTCTGATACCACTTTTGTCATGACACAGCTAGGGGCCGCGATGGGTACCCGGGGCTAGCCACCGAGCACCACTCGTTCTACTACTCATCTTTCTCATTTAATGCTTGTTATAAATTTATACTCAAGACATGAGAAAATCATCTTTTCATTTGAGAGCTTAAAATACTATTATATGCATAGACCTCTTAGCCATCAAAATAATATATACATGTACATAATAGCATCTCGTGAGACCATCTAACCCACACTGCGCATCTACGAGCCTCTACTGGAGTGCTAAACATAAGGACGGGACAAGACCCCGTCATGCCCAAAAATACATATACATGGGTATGTACGCAAAAGAATAATCAAGCACCTCCGGGACAAAGGAGTGCTTTCAGTCAGCTGACAGCTACTATGGATCTGGGTCAAGCTCTCCTCTCTGTCTATCTGTGGCCATGAACACAACGTCCAAAGAAAACAGACGTTAGTACGAATATTGTACTGAGTATGAGAGGCATAAACAATGAAATAAGACAATGATATAAAGTAAACATCGATAAGGAAAAATAATGCATGCTGGCTTACTCATAATTCTCATCATGTCATGTATGCATAAATATATAAGATGCCCGTCCGTATAGGATCAGTGTGATCATCATAACATCTGCCTGTGTCCAGGACTCCTGCGTCCGGGGTATCATCTCATGCCGCCCACTAGTGGTGTCTGCCCATGCCATTTGACCATGGTGTATAGTATAGCTGCCTGCCTTAGGGGTGACTGCGCGGCCAAATAGGCGCGGTGGTATATCGTCATCATAATATATGTATCATCGCATACTTATCATAATACATGCATAGGGTTATCGTATATTGACATTCTGCATCACTTTGAAGGAATTAGCACATAAGGTGAGTGTAAGCACTAAATTACATCATTATCATTGTAGAATCATCATATCATATCATATCACTTATCGTATATTGCCATCAATAGATATAGGCATTTAGCTTTCCGGAATATAGGAACTCACGAAGAGGAAGGAAAATCATACTAGAAGATTCATGCCATTAGAAAGAAAGGACTAGCCTCACATACCTTTGACGTTTAACTAAGCTATCGCTAGCTTGTTCTCCTTCGATATCACGTTTCTACCTTCAAGATAGAATTCGCACTAACGTTAGTTAATCGATTATAAGAACGTGCTTTGTCTCAAGGATTTGGTGTTATTGATCATGGATTTCCTTTGATTTTCTTGTAATGAAGAGTAGAGAGTATTCTAGAGGTTTCTAGAGAGAAGTTCCGTGGAAATGAAATGAATTTAATGAGCTTGGGTCTCCTTTTAATGACTTAAAATCTAATCCGGAATGAACAGTAGTTGAAGTGTACAGTGGTCGTAAACCCAGTTTACGATCCGTATTCTAGTTTATGGGCCGTATTTCGTGGTCGTAATTGTGCATAACGGAACCAGAAAGGTATGCTGAAGTCATGGTGATTTACGATCACGGTTTACGGGCCGTATTTCGATTTACGGTTTGTATTCCAACTTGTATTGAACCATTTGAACATTTGGCAGAAAGTTGAAGTTTTGTAAGTTGAAATACGACATGGTGGTTTACGGACCGTATACCACTTTACAATCCGTATTTCATTTTACGACCGACTGGGCCAAAAATGCAAATCTTCAACTTTTCACATTTTTCAAAACCTATGATTAGTCATTGTGCAGTATAACCTATCTCTTATTGCAATTTCCATTGAAATCTTACTCAGGGTCGTCAAACGTCGTCCCCTTCATATTAAAACATCATATACTCATATTCCTTTTTAGTCTATTCGTTGTACGTTCACGGGGAAATTTCCGAGGTGTAACACCATGGCTTTGGAAATCAGGCCAATTGTAGTTCTACTCGATAGCCTGAAAAGGAATATCCCTTTATGTGGGAACCCCTTTGGCTATTTTCGGTTGCAAATCCGAACCGGAGGCGGTTTTTGGAAAGGACTAATTAGTGTTAACGTTTGAAGTGATCCCAAATCCCTGGTGTAGAAAGCTTGACTCTCTCTCATACACGATTTTTTACCGGTTGCCCAAGAAAAAGTTTCACGTTTGCTTCGCATGTTTTGAATCCGGCTTTTGCTTCCATCTTCGGTAGCTTCTAGCTCGTTTCCAAATGCTGAGTCCTGCATGTTAATCTTTGGAATTTTTTTAATTTTAATGTTGTTACACCTTGGAAATTCCCCTTTAACGTACAATAAATAGGCTAGCGAAGAGCACGACGTATACGATGTTTCGATGAGTAAGAAATAGCATTTGATGATCCTAATCAAGATTCAAAGACTTTTGACATGAGGTAAGAAAGTTGACAAGATACGCAAAGGATATGTCGTGTATCGGATAAGAATTATGAGCGACGAGTTAATGATAGTGTAATGATAATTAAAAGGTGCTTTGGAGAAGAGTTATAACGTCCTTTAGATTGCTAATGAGGTGATAAACAAGTGCTAAGAAGGTTCGCTATGGATTGGAGACCAAACGAAGTGACAAGAAAAAGATCAGTGAATAGATGGGTTATACGGTCGATTATACGGACCGTATAATGTTATACGGCCCGTATAATGGACCGTAGGAGTGTCACATAATGAAGTTGTTGAGGGGTTGATTTCACGGTCACATATACGGACCGAATAAAATTATATGGCCCGTATAATGTGCCGTCAAATTGACACAGAATGGGATGATCACTGGTGCAGTTTTACGGTCACTTATACGGAGCGTATAAATTTATACGGACCGTATAAGTGTCTGTATAATGACGTCGGGACAGATTTTAAGTTTTAAATAAGAGACCCAACCCCATTTATTTCATTTCATTTTTCTTCTCCACAACTCAAGAATTCTCTAGAACTTTCCAAACTCCTCATATACAAGAATCCAAGTGAAATTAATGATCAACTTCATAAAATCAACAAAACTAGGTGTGGGAAATACATTAAAGTTCATCTAATCCAAGAAATCTCATGGAAGGTAGAAATAGGGTTTTGTTCAAGTGAAGTATTTCAACTCAAGGCTTATTCCTACACCATCTAAGCTAAGTTTTATGATATTTTCATGATGCTTAAGATATTGAGAAGTTGAAACACTTGGATTGTAGAAGAATAT
Source organism: Lycium barbarum (assembly GCF_019175385.1). NCBI lineage: Eukaryota > Viridiplantae > Streptophyta > Magnoliopsida > Solanales > Solanaceae > Lycium > Lycium barbarum. Next base: position 35,505,217 of record NC_083343.1, on the reverse strand, counting down.
AGAAAGTGGGTCATAAATGTGGGAATAGTGCTATTGTTGAGTGGTAGCATGGAATGAATCATGAATATGGATATGTTGTGATTGTAAGTAGATTATGAATGACATTTAGAACATGGAATGAGCACTATACGTGAAAGAACGTAATAGTGAATTATGACCATGATTATGGGGAAATTGAAGTGAAATTGTGAAATGTGGATAATGTAGATAAATGATGATTGTTATTTATGATATTATGAATGATGTTACGGATGTTTGGGAGTTGATATAGAATATGGGAAAAGTTGTATAAACAAAGGAAATGCTTCCCAAATTTTCCTAGAATAGTAAGCACGTTTAAGTAATCGATTGGCTAACATTCGTACCACTTCTCTTGAAGGTAGAAATGCGAATATTGAAGAGAAACATTCGAGCGATAGAGTAACTAGACGAAAAGGTATGTAAGACCAATCCCTTCTTTCTAAGACATGAATCTTGCAAATTTTTCCATGATCTTCCTATACGATGGGGACTATGAGTCTACGAATATACGAAGCTACATACGCACATGATTAAGAAAGGAAATATGGCACGAGCATGATAATGATGATGATGAACATAAGTACGAGAGATCCTAGTATAATAAAAGATGTCCATGAAGCTAATAATTCTAAGTATGTTTTCATCGATGCTTCTCTTTGCGTACACTCATCTTAAATTGTTAGTTCCTTCATGGTGAGATATGGTGTTGATGATTTATCCATAATATAAGTGGGGGATCATGACCTTATGTCACACCGACATAGCCATAGTTACTTTCAAATCCTAATGTATGTCTTAAACGCTAAATGTATAATGATGCTAAGTCATGATATGTCTATGAAATGATCAACAATGTAAGTTTGTGATATACTTATGCGAGGTAAGAAAATGTTAAGTTATGGATGATTATGTGATGCTTATGATTACACTGTTCCTAGATGGCCGGACATGTCACCGCTAATGCGGGCTGCTTATGATTCCACTGTGCCTACATGGCCGGACATGTTACCGCTAATGCGGGCTGCTTATGATTCCACCGTGCCTACATGGCCGGACATGTCACCGCTAATGCGGGCTGCTTATGATTCCACCGTGCTTAAATGGCCGAACATGTCACCGCTAAAGCGGGCTGCTTATGATGGTTACCCGAACGCGGGTTAACGATGATGATGATGATGTGATGATATATGTCCCATGATGATTCCAGTTCCATGATTATATAAATATACGATATATGTATGAAATGTACTCATCTATAGAACTCATGTAGGTTATATCCTTCTCCTATGGTTATGATTCTTCTACTATGCTTATTTCATTCATGTCTTACATACTCAGTACAATGTTCATACTGACGTCCGTTTTCTTTGGACGCTGTGTTCATGCCCATAGGTAGACAGGGAGGTGAGCTTTATCCAGACTCGTGGGAGTTGTTAGCTGTTTGAGAGCACTCCATTGTTCCGGAGGTGCTTGATCATTCTTTTGTGTATATATATGTATATTTTGGGCACGACGGGGTCTTGTCCCGTCTATATGTCTAGTACTCTAGTAGAGGCTCGTAGATACGCAGTGTGAGTTATATGGTCTCACGAAGTTGCTATTATGTATATGTATATATATTGTTTTGATAGCCGAAAGGCTAAAGTATATAAAAGTATTTGTGTTCCCAAACGAAATATGATTGTCTTATGATTTGAGTATAAATTTGATAAAAGAGCGTTCAATGAGTAAGATGAGTAATAGAACGAGAGGTGCTCGGTGGTTAGCCCCGGGTACCCGTCGCGGACCCTAGTCGGGTCGTGACAAAAGTGGTATCAGAGCAGTTCAGTCCTAGGAAGTGTCTACGAGTCGTGTCTAGTAGAGTCTTGTTTATGGTGTGTTGCACGCCACACTAATTAACAGGAAGCTATAGGGCATTTAGGAAAAATGATCGTCTTTCATTTTAAGAGATCATGCGATAGAGCTGTATTGTAAGATTTTCCCTTCTTAAAAGCGTGTTATGATTTCAGAAATGCTGCCAAAAGGAAAAGCTACAGCCGCCCAGAAGGGCAAGACTATGACAAAAAGGCAGGGGGAAAGAGAGCCCCCGATGAATGGTGAAGAGGGATGACTTCTGGGCTAGCTTCGTCAATGGGGCTGAAATAGACGAAAAGCCCTCTACGAATCTTCTATAACAACCTGCCAAACCCAGAAAACTACGAACTTCTGTAGGCGTTGAAGGACTTGGCCAAGTCTTCACAGCTTCAATTTTCTGAGTGTCGACTCGAATGCCATCATATGAAATAATATGGCCCAGAAATGTTACAGAATTTCGCCAAAACTCGCACTTTGAAAATTGTGCATACAATTCTCGGGCTCGAAGAATTTCAAGAATGATACGTAAATGATCTGCATGTTCTGATTCCGTGCGAGAATACACAAAAATATCGTCAATAAATACTATCACAAATAAGTCCAAGAGAGGCCCGAATACATTGTTCATCAAATTCATAAACACGGCCGGAGCATTAGCTAATCCAAACGACAACACTCGGAATTCATAGTGGCCATATCTCGTTCTGAATGCTGTTTTAGGAATATCCGCTTCTCTAACTCTCACTTAATGATAACCTGACCTCAAGTCTATTTTAGAAAACCATTTGGCACCCTATAGTTGATCAAACAAATCATCGATCCTTGGGAGAGGATATTTGTTCTTTATCGTCACTTTGTTCAATTGCCTATAATCCATGTACATTCGCAGGGACCCGTCTTTCTTTCTCACGAACAAGACTGGGGCTCCCCACGATGATGAACTGGGTCTAATAAACCCTATTTCGAGCAAATCTTTCAATTGTGCTTTTAACTCTTTCAATTCTGCTGGAGCCATTCGATACGGAGGAATAGAAATAGGTTTGGTGTCTGGCAACACATCAATGGCGAAGTCAATCTCTCTTTCTAGAGGAAGACCTGGAAGCTCGTCTGGAAACACATCTGGGAATTCATTCACTACCTGAACTGATTCGAAAGTTGGCGGCTTTGCCTCTGTGTCATGAACCCGAACTAAATGATAAATATCCCTTGGCTATCATCTTCCTCGCCTTCAGGTAGGAAATAAACCTACCCTTTGGAGATGTTGTATTACCCTTCCATTCAAGCACGGGCTCTCCCGGAAATTGAAATCGCACCACTTTCGTTCGGTAATCGAAATTAGCATAACATGATGCCAACCAATCCATACCCATAATTACATCGAAATCTAACATTTCCAGTTCAATTAAATCAGCTTTGGTCTGGCGATCACGTATCACAATTACACAACTTTTATACACTTGCTTAGCTATAACGGGATCACCAACCGGAGTAGATACCTCAAAAGGTTCGATTTGCTCGGGTTTCACCCTAATACAACCAGCAACATATGAAGTAATATAAGAGAATGTAGAACTCGGATCTATCAATGCATACACATTACGGGAGAATATAGACAATGTACCTATAACCACATCAGGGGAGGGCTCAAGATCTTGCCGTCCGGCTAAAGCATATACACGGGGCTGAGTGGCACCAGAAGTAGATGCTGCCCCTTTTCCTCTACCTCGGCCTGCTGACATCTGGGGAGTCTGCCCTACCGGGCGCCCTGAGGAAGAACCAGCCGCTGAACCTGTAGGCTGAACATTAACTCTACCACTCATCGACGGGAAATCTCTTATCATGTGACCCACCAGGCGGCAAGTATAACAAGCATCCGAACCCTGGTGACATTTTCCGGAATGTAATCTACCGCACTGGCTGCATCGCGGTACTGGGGATCTCCTCTAGCTATAATCTTCCCTGAACTGGGAATCTGAGGCCCTCGAACTCTGGCCCTGTCCTGAACGGAAGGAGCGATCAAATCTCCTACCTGCCAATCGAGGAAGTGCACTGGTCACCGACTTGCTGGAGTACCTAGAATATGTCTGTCTTGATCCCCCTCAATAATCACTGCCTGCTCCTATAGATCTAGCCCTCTTACTTTGTCTTCTGTCGATATCACGATCACCTCTTTCTTGTTGTCGCCCCTCCAAATTCTGAGCATGGGCTTGTATTCGGGAAATATCCATCCCGTCATGCATGGAATCCGTCAAACAATCTCTAAATAAATGTGGCCCTAGGCCACTTACAAATCTATGTACCCGATCTCCCATGTCGGCCACCATTGTCGGGGCATATCTAGCTATATAATTAAATTGCATGCTATACTCTCGGGCACTCATATTTCCTTGCCTCAAATTTAGGAATCTATCCGCTCTAGCTAGGTGGACCTCGGGTGGTAAATAGTGATGAATAAATGCATCCACGAATTCTTGCCAAACCGGAGGAGGCGCATTCTCTCCTCTTGATACCTAGTTATTATACCATAAAACTGCAACAGCCCGGAATCTATAAGTTGCCAACTCCACGGATTCAGTTTCGGAGGCATGGACAATCTTCAATGTCCTCAACATCTCATCAATGAATCCTTGCGGGTCTTCATCCGGCTTTGACCTGAAAAACTCTGGAGGATTTAGACTCATAAAATCACGGCTTTGGTACTTGCGGCCCGATCACTTGAACTCACATTTTGTCGTTGTGCCTGTGTGGCAACCAATTGTGTCAATAAATGGATGGCCTCGGTCATTTGTTGACCCAATGCAAGCAGTGGAAGAATTGGAGCTGGAGCTCCTTCTTGTTCTTCCACATTAGGCGGGGTAGAAGAAGTATTAGACAAGGCCTCATTATGTGATTCACCTTCTTCTATATTCATCGGAAGCTCTCTCTCTACCCGCCGCCTTGCCGTAGTCTTTCCCTTCTGGGCGGCTGTAGCCTTTCCCTTTGGCGACATTCTGAAATCACAATACACTATTAGGGAGGATAAAATCTTATGCACGACTCTATCACACGATCTCATAAGAAGAAAGATGGTCATTTTCCTAAATGCCCCATAGCCTCTTGTTTATTAGCGTGGCGCGCAACACACCATAAACAAGACTCTACTAGACACGGCTCGTAGACACTTCCTAGGACTGAACTGCTCTGATACCACTTTTGTCACGACACAGCTAGGGGCCGCGATGGCTACCCGGGGCTAGCCACCGAGCACCACTCGTTCTACTACTCATCTTTCTCATTTAATGCTTGTTATCAATTTATACTGAAGACATGAGAAAATCATATTTTGATTTGAGAGCATAAAATACTTTTATATGCATAGACCTCTTGGCCATCAAAATAATATATACATGTACATAATAGCATCTCGTGAGACCATCTAACCCACACTGCGCATCTACGAGCCTCTACTGGAGTGCTAAACATAAGGACGGGACAATACCCCGTCATGCCCAAAAATACATATACATGGCTATGTACGCAAAAGAATAATCAAGCACCTCCAGGACAAAGGAGTGCTTTCAGTCAGCTGACAACTACTATGGATCTGGGTCAAGCTCTCCTCTCTGTCTACCTGTGGGCATGAACACAGCGTCCAAAGAAAACAGACGTCAGTACGAACATTGTTCTAAGTATGAGAGGCATAAACAATGAAATAAGACAATGATATAAAGTAAACTTCGATATGGAACATCTGTATCTGACTGTCAAGTATAAGGATAAATAATGCATGCTGGATTACTCATAATTCTCATCATGTCATGTATGCATAAATATATAAGTTTCCCGTCCGTATAGGATCGGTGTGATCATCATAACATCAGCCTGCGTCCAGGCCTCCCGTGTCAAAGGTATCATCTCATGTCGCCTACTAGTGGTGTCTGCCCATGCCATTTGGCCATGGTGTATAGTATAGCTGCTCGCCTTAGCGGTGACTTCCCGGCCGAATAGGCGCGGTGTTATATCGTCATCATAATATACTTATCGTGACATACTTATCATAATACATGCATAGGGTTTAAGAACAACTTTACTTTATCGGGGTGACGTAAGGTCGTCATCTCCCGATTTCATTATGGAGTAGTCACTGACATTCTGCCTCACCTTTAAGGAATTAGCACATAAGGTGAGTGTAAGCAATAAATTACATCATTATCATTATAGAATCATCATATCATATCATATCACTTATCTTATATTGCCATTAATAGATATAGGCTTTTAGCTTTCCGGAATATAGGAAATCACGAAGAGGAAGGAAATTCATGCTAGAAGATTCATGCCATTAGAAATAAAGGACTATACTCACATATCTTTGACGTTTAACTAAGCTATCGCTTGCTTGTTCTCCTTCGATATCACGTTTCTACCTTCAAGAGAGAATTCGCACTAACGTTAGTTAATCGATTATAAGAACGTGCTACTATTTCTGGGGAAAAATTGGGCAGCACTTCCTTTTTTTATACTACTTTTCACATGTTCTATATCAACTCCCACACGCTCACAACAACATTCACAATATTGAAATCAACAATCATCATTTATATACATCGACCACAATACACCATTTCTCTTCAATTTCTCCACATTTGTGGTTATAGCTTACTATCGTTTTTCCTCGTATATAATACTCATTTCATGGCCCAAATGTCATTTATAACGTATTCATAATCACAACACTCCAACATTCATGATTCAACCCAACTACCCTGCAACAATGACACTATTCACTCATTAATGACCCATTTTCTATGTCTTTCTACAATTCGAGTATCTTAACCTTCCAATACCTTAAAAAACATGGTTTAGTCATTAAACTTACCTTAGATGATGGTTGAACAAGCCTTGAATGGAATTACTCCTCTAGCACCAAAGCCCTACTTCACTTTCTTTGGGTTTTCTTGAGAGAGATGAACCTTAGATAGGTTTCATACACTTTGTCTCATGGATTTGGTGTTATTGATCATGGATTTCCTTTGATTTTCTTGTAATTAAGAGTAGAGAGTATTCTAGAGGTTTCTAGAGACAAGTACCGTGGAAATGAAATGAATTTATTGAGCTTGGGTATTCTTTTAATGACTTAAAATCTAATCCGGAATGAACAGTAGTTGAAGTGTACAATCTCGTAAACCCAATTTACAATCCGTATTCTAGTTTACAGGCCGTATTTCGTGGTCGTATTTAAGCATAACAGAACCAGAAAGGTATGCTAAAGTCATGGTGATTTACGATCACGGTTTACGGGCCGTATTTCGATTTACGGTCCGTATTCCAAGTTGTATTTAACCATTTGAACATTTGGCAGAACTTGAAGTTTTGTAAGTTGAAATACGACATGGTGGTTTACGGGTCGTATACCACTTTACGGTCCGTATTTCATTTTACGACCGACTGGGCCAAAAATGCAAATCTGCAACTTTTCACATTTTTCAAAACCTATGATTAGTCATTGTGGAGCATAACCTATCTCTTATTGCAATTTCCTTTGAAATCTTACTCAGGGTCATCAAACGTCGTCCCCGTCTTATTAAAATATCATATACTCGTATTCTTTGTTAGTCTATTCGTTGTACGTTCACGGGGAAATTTTTGAGGTGTAACACCCTGGCTTTGGAAATCAGGCCAATTGTAGTTCGACTCGATATCCTGAAAAGGAATATCCCTTTATGTGGGAACCCCTTTGGCTATTTCCGGTTTAAAATCCGAACCGGAGGCGGTTTTTGGAAAGGACTAATTAGTGTTAACGTTTGAAGTGATCCCCAATCCCTGGTGTAGAAAGCTTGACTCTCGTACATGATTTTTTACCGGTTGCCCAAGAAAAAGTTTCACATTTGCTTCGCATGTTTTGAATCCGGCTTTTGCTTCCATCTTCGGTAGCTTCTAGCTCGTTTCCAAATGCTGAGTCCTGCGTGTTAATCGTTGGATTTTTTTTTTAATGTTGTTACACCTTGGAAATTCCCCGTTAACGTACAGTAATAGGCTAGCGAAGAGCACGACGTATACGATGTTTCGATGAGTAAGAAATAGCATTTGATGATCCTAATCGAGATTCCAAGACTTTTGACATGAGGGAAGAAAGTTGACAAGGTACGCAAAGCATATGTCGCGTATCGGATAAGAATTATGAGCGACGGGTTAATAATGGTGTAATGATAATTAAAAGGTGCTTTGGAGAAGAGTTATAACGTCCTTTAGATTGCTAATCAGGTGATAAATAAGTGCTAAGAAGGTTCCCTATGAATTGGAGACCAAACGAAGTGACAAGAAAAAGATCACTTAATAGATGGGTTATACGAACCGTATAATGTTATACGGCCCGTATAATGGACTGTAGGAGTGTCACAGAATGAAGTTGTTGAGGGGTTGATTTCACGGTCACATATACGGATCGAATAAAATTATACGCCCCGTATAGTGTGCCGTCAAATTGACACAGAATGGGATGATCACTGGTGCAGTTTTACGGTCACTTATACGGACAGTATAAATTTATATGGACCGTATAAGTGTCCGTATAATGACGTCGGGACAGATTTTAAGTTTTAAATAAGAGACCCAACCCCATTTATTTCATTTCATTTTTCTTCTCCACAACTCAAGAATTCTCTAGAACTTTCCAAACTCCTCATATACAAGAATCCAAGTGAAATTAATGATCAACTTCATCAAATCAACAAAACTAGGTGTGGGAAATACATTAAAGTTCATCTAAGCCAAGAAATCTCATAGAAGGTGGAACTAGGGTTTTGTTCAAGTGAAGTATTTCAACTCAAGGCTTATTCCTACACCATCTAAGGTAAGTTTTATGATATTTTCATGATGCTTAATATATTGAGAAGTTGAAACACTTGGATTGTAGAAGAATATAGAAAGTGGATCATAAAGGTGGAATAGTGCTAATGTTGAGTGGTAGCTTGGAATGAATCATGAATATGGATATGTTGTGATTGTAAGTAGATTATGAATGACATTTAGAACATGGAATGAGCACTATACGTGAAAGAACGTAATAGTGAATTATGACCAAGATTATGGGGAAATTGAAGTGAAATTGGGAAATGTGGATAATGTAGATAAATGATGATTGTTAATGTATCAAGGCAAGCCATGCAACGTCTAGGCCAGGGTCTTAATACCTTGAAACAATACCGTTTACTGGAGACCCAACTTTTTGTACGGTGATTATATCTTTTAGTAGTCTTTAAAATTTTTCTTTCGTAAAATTCTTAGTTCTCTGCAAAAAGTGAACAAACTTATCAGCGTAAAGCGAACTTTACTTAGGGAGGGCTTCGTTATTGTCCCGCCCCAAAACCCACCCTAGACGTGACCGGAATCCGATATCATGAACAATATACGAAGAACCTAAATGACACAATAATAACACTTGAACCTGCCAGGTTCAACATTCGCCTCCAACAGTTTATAAAATAAATGTAACATTAAGTTCCTTTTTAATAATCTTTCCTTACTAATGTTACACCTCGAAAAATTTTCCGTCGATGCACAAGTGAATAGGATAGTGAATAGTACGAGCATACGATATTTCCATAAGTAAGAAATGATATTCGATGACCCTAATTAAGATTTCAAAGATGTTAGAGATAGGGGAAGAAAGTTGGCCAAGAGAAGGCAAGGCATACGATAGGTATCTGAAAGGAATCACGAGTAACGAGTTAATGAGGACTTAATGATGTCTTGGAGAAGATTGATAATGTCCCTTAGATTGGTATTGAAGTTTTAAGCAAGTGCTAAGAAGGTCCGACAAGGATTGGAGATCAACGAGTCGACGAAAACGAGCTTCGGAATCACTGGGCCGTATAAATTATACGGCCAAACATACTGGCCGTATAAATTATACGGTCCGTATGTTAGGACCGTATAATCATCCCAGAATGGAATACTTATCTGGACCAAACATACGACCCGTAAAATATGTACGGATCGTATGTTGGTCCATATACCAGGTCGGGATCAGTTTTGGATCATTAAATAAGGGACCAAGTCTTATTTCATTTCACTTCCATATCACACCCCTTCTCTCTAAAACATCTCTCTACATTTATTCCACAAGAATTCAAGAGGTATTAGTGATCAACAACATAAATTAAGTACATCAAGTGTAAGAAAACCCATTAAAGATCATTCAAGTCAAGAAATCTCATTGGAGATGAACTAGGGTTTTTGCTCAAGTGGAGTGTTACCAACCAAGGCTTGTTCCTACAATATCTAAGGTAAGATTTATGGTATTTGTATGTTGTTTAAGGTATTTAAGAGTTGAGATACGTGGATTGTAGAAGGATATAGAAAAATTGGTCATGAAAGTGGAATAGTGCCATTTTGAGTAATAGCTTGAATTGAGTCATGATTCGTAATGTGTTTTGATATAAATGTGTTATAAATGATGATGAGAACACGGGATAGGAAATGTATGTGAATGAACGTAGTCGTGTGTTATGACCATGGATATGGGTGATTGAGAGTGAATTGAGAAATGTGGATAATGAGAATGAATAAGGACTATTGTTATGATATTGTAAATGTATTATTGACGTTTGGGAGATGATATACGCTATGGAGGAATGTCGTACAAATAAAGGAGATGCTGTTCGATTTTCTCTAGTTTAGTCATGTATGCTAGCTATCGATTTCTAATGATAGTATGACTTTAATGAAGGTAGAGACGCGAGCGCTGAAGGAGAACGTGCAAGTGGTAAATACTTGAACGGAAAGGTATGTAAGGCTAACCCTTCTTTCATAAGGCATGGTTCTTTGGCCAAACATCTAAATCTGCTATAAGTTTATGATGTCCTTCAAATGATTCAATCTTCCGAGCTAGTAAGCTCACGATTCTTGATATGCTACGATTGTACTAAGTTCCTCCAATGACGAGTAAGCCTATTAAGATAAATGTAATGAATGACAATAATAGTGATAATGATATCGATGACTACTATAATGGTAATAGCGATGACGATGATGATAGTGATGATAATAGTAAAGATTCTTATGAGCTATTATGTGTATGTATCGATATACGACTATTATGGGACCCCGAGCTTATAAGGCTGGGTAGAATATGTATGTATGTTTATGTAACGCGCATGCACCACTGCAGTTGGGTACGGACAACACTGAGCCTTGATAGGGCCAGGTTTGTGTAACACTGATCCTTGGTTGGCCTGGTATGTATGATCACCGAGCCTAGCTATGGTCGGGTACGTGAAACACCGAACCTTCGTGGTCGGGTATGCTATGTAAATGATATGTGTAGGACATGAATATGTGTAAGCTATGGGTAGGTATATGATATAGGTATGAGTATGAATACGAATATGATACGATTACGAATAAGAATATGTACATGATATGAATGTGAATAAGGATATGTAAATGAGTACGGATATGAATATGGATGTGGATACGGATGTATGTACACAATCACGCACTCGAAATGGAAAGTTCCTATGTAAGGCAAGTAAGTGCTTATGACGATGATTCCACTATCTCCCATCTTATGCTATTTCTTATGTTGCTTATTATGATTCTATATTGATATTGATCATGCTTTACATACTCAATACATTATTCGTATTGATATGCATGTTTCACATTTTGTAAGGCAAGTGTATTGGTGTTTTGAAAGTCATACTTGTCTCCTGTAATTTCTATTTCAATCATGATCCTATTTATTGTGTTTCATGCTTTATAGACTTAGTACATATCTCGTACTGACCCCCTTTCTTCGGGGGGGAGGGAGAGGGGGGGGGGGGGGGGGAGGGGGGCAGCATTTCAAGCCCTCTTAGAGGTCTGTAGACATATGTGTGGGTTGTATATAGATTATGATCAGCTGTGTCTATATGGTTTGTTGTGGATATTTCTGTTTGTTGTGGCAGCCTTGCTGGCTTACATATGGTATCGATATGTAGTGGCAGCCTTGTCGGCTTGCGTAGTATATTAACATGTAGTGGCATCCTTGTCGGCTTGCGTATTATAATGATATATAGTGGCAGCCTTGTCAGCTTGCGTATTTTATTACGTTGTGATTGGTTGTGACTCCTCAGGAGACAGATTATCATGATATGTGACATTGTGAACATTTGGGTCTTTGTCAATTCCCATATTGTCTATAGTGTCAGCCTGACTATGTCTAACAGGAACGTATACGAGTGTCCAACTCGGGCACTAGTCATGGCCCCGGGGCTGGATCGTGATAAAAGTGGTATCAGAGCAGTTCATCCTCGGAGTGTCTACAGACCGTGTCTAGTAGAGTCTTGTTTATCGATGTGTTGTGCACCACTTCTATAAACAGGAAGCTATGGGACATTTAGGGTATTATCTTTCCTTCTTATCCTAGATCGTGCGATAGAGCTGTATTATCAGGATAATCCCTCACTAACAAATTATTATGTTTACAGCTATGCCTCCAAAGAAAGCGACAGCTACCCAGAAGGGCAAATCGGTAGCAGGAGATACTAGCCAGACCCGGAGAGTTACTAGGGCCCGTGCCAGCTTATGCCTGAGATTGTGCTTCAGTCGGCGAGTTCTGCTACACCGCCACTTCCAGAGGAACCTAGAGCAGCAGCACCTCCAGATCAGGGGGCAGCTCCGCCGCCAGCCCCTGAGGCCCCGGTACCTAAGCCTCCAGCTCCTCAGCCAGGGCCGGAGGATAGGACCATGAGAGATGCAGTTCAGTTGCTAACCAGATTAGTGGCAGGGCAGGCTCGCAGGCATGGACTAGGAGTTGACCATGCGGATAGATATGACAGTTTGAGGGCTCGTGACTTCTTAAGTTGTAATCCTCCAGAATTTTTTGGGTCAAAACCCGAGGACGATCCGCACGAGTTTATTCGGCAGATGCAGCGTACGTTGAGAATAATCAAGGCTTCTGAGACTGAGTCAGTTGAGTTGGCTTCGTATAGGTTGCGTGATGTAGCTGTTAATTGGTATGAGTCGTGGGAGTTATCTAGGGGCGAAGATGCTCCTCCAGCAGTTTGGGATGAGTTTGTGGAGGCCTTCCATGGCCACTTCCTGCCTCCAGAGATGAGGCGAGCTAGAGTTGATAGATTCTAACATCTGAGGCAAAATGACAGGAGCGTTCGAGATTATAGTCTTGAGTTTGATTCGTTGGCCAGATATGCGCCTACTATTGCAGCTGATATGGCTGATAGAGTGCATCGTAATGTGATGGGACTGGATCGCTATTTGATTGATGGTTGTATGGCGGTGGCTCTTCAGCTAGGTATGGATTTTGCTGGAGTACAGGCATATGCACAGGGGGTAGAGGATCGACAGAGAAGGTGTCAACCAGATAGAGATTACGATAGAGGCAAACATAAGAGGGCTAGATCGGCTGGTTATCCTAGTGACTTTCAAGGCAGGAAGCCTCAGCAGTATACTAAATATTCTTCCCAGCCAACACAGAGTGCACCCCCACAGTTCCCAGGTAGGAGATTTGATAGCACAGGGTATTCAGTAGCCGGTCAGAGCTCTAGAGCTTCGGGTTCGCAGATGAACAGAGGTTTGAGTCAGTCGAGGGTACCTTTGCCTCGGTGTTCCCAGTGTGGTAAGCTCCACTCTGGGGAATGTCTTCGTGCTATAGGTGCTTTTTTTTCTTGTGGCCGTCAAGGCCATATTATGAGAGAGTGCCCGTATGGACGTAGTCTAGGTGGTGTGGCTCAGCCTACTAGGTCGGTTGCTGGTTCATCTTCTTCCGTGGCTATTCGTCCTACAGGGCAGGGTATTCAGACACCAGTAGGCCGTGGCAGAAATCGTGGCGGAGCTTCCAGTTCTAGCGTTCCTTCAAACCGCATATATGCTTTAGCTAGTAGACAGGATCAGGAGGCGTCACCGAATGTGGTTACAGGTATATTATCGATTTTCTCTCGGGATGTATATGCATTGATAGATCCTGGCTCCACCTTATCATATATATCTCGCTTTGTTGCTGGTAGAATCAGAATAGAGCCTGCGTTGATAGAACTATTTGAGGTAGCTACACCGGTAGGATATTTTGTTATAGCAAAGCAAGTGCATAGAAATTGTTCGGTGATTATATATAGTCGTTATACCATGGCAGATCTGATAGAGTTAGATATGACGGAGTTTGATGTTATTATGGGTATGGACTGGTTAGCTTCTTGTTAGGCCAACGTTGATTGTACAGAAAAGATAGTTCGATTTCTGTTCCCAGGGGAGACGGTTATAGAGTGGATGGGGAATACAGCATCGCCGAGGGGTAAGTTTATTTCATACCTCTAGGCAAGGAAGATGGTTAGAAAGGGGTATATTTTTTCATTTGGTTCGGGTGCATGACATGAAAGCAGAAGTACCGACTCTTCAATCAGTGCCGAAAGTTAATGAATTTCCAGATGTATTCCCAGATGAACTTCCAAGCCTTCCTCCCGAGCGGGAGATAGAGTTTGCTATAGATGTACTGCCAGATACTCAGCCCATATCTATTCCTCCATACAGAATGGCACCTGCAGAATTTAAGGAGTTAAAGGAGCAACTAAAAGACTTATTAGAAAAGGGCTTCATCAGGCCTAGCACATCACCTTGGGGAGCACCGGTATTATTTGTGAGAAAGAAAGATGGATCGCTGCGGATGTGTATTGATTATAGACAGCTGAATAAAGTAACAATAAAGAACAGATATCCCCTCCCCAGGATTGATGATTTATTTGACCAGCTGCAGGGTGCTAAATAATTTTCGAAGATAGATTTGCGGTCAGGCTATCATCAGGTGCGGGTGAAGGAGGCAGATATTCCCAAGACTGCATTCACGACTCGATATGGGCATTATGAGTTCAGAGTGATGTATATCGGGCTGACCAATGCTCCAGCGGTATTTATGGAATTAATGAACCGAGTGTTCAAACCATTCCTAGATATGTTCGTGATTGTATTTATCGATGATATTCTGGTCTATTCACGTTCAGAAAAGGAGCATTTGAGGATGGTACTTAGGGTGCTCCAGCACCAGAAGTTATATGCTAAATTCTCTAAATGCGACTTCTGGTTGACTTCAGTGGCATTCTCGGGGCATATTGTTGGAGCTGATGGTATTCGGGTGGATACACAGAAGATTGAGGCTGTAAAGACTTGGCCTAGACAAATGGCACCTATGGAGGTATGTAGCTTTCTGGGGCTAGCAGGATATTACAGGAGATTCGTAGAGAAGTTTGCCTTAATTTCAACGCCTTAAACAAGGCTAACTCAGAAGGCAGCTAAGTTCCAGTGGACTGACGCATATGAGCGAAGCTTTCAGTTGTTGAAAGACAAGCTGACTACGACTCCAGTCTTAACTCTTCCAGAGGGACCAGATGGCTATGTTATTTATTGTGATGCTTCAGGTGTGGGGCTAGGTTGTGTATTGATGCAGCACGACAGGGTTATAGCTTATGCTTCCCGACAGCTCAGAAAACACGAAAGGAATTATCCTACTCACCATCTAGAGTTAGCAGCGGTAATTCATGCTCTGAAGATATGGAGGCATTACTTATATGGGGTTCACGTTGATGTTTATACGGATCACAAGAGTCTCCAATATATCTTTAAGCAGAAAGAGTTGAATGGGTGACAGAGGCGGTGGTTAGAGTTGCTGAAGGATTATGATGTTGTTATCCTATACCATCCAGGGAAAGCAAATGTTGTAGCAGATGCTCTTAGCCGTAAATCTATGGGAAGCTTGACAGATGTGCAACCAGAAAAGAAGGGGATAGTTCATGAGATTTACCGACTAGCTGGCCTTGGAGTCCGTTTGGCTGATTCTGGAGATGGTGGAGTTTCCATTCGAGGACCCTATTCTAGCACAGTATAGAGATACAGCTCTTCAAAAGGAGGAGACCCCGTTCAAAGTTACACCTAATGGCGTGTTACGATATGAAGGCAGACTATGTGTACTTGAGGTTCCAGGGTTACGGCAACAGGTTATGGGAGAGGCATACTATACCCGTTATTCTGTTCATGCAGGGTCGACGAAGATGTATCATGACCTCAGATGTTTGTATTGGTAGGATGGCATGAAAAATGATATAGCAGAGTTTGTTGCTCAGTGCCCGAATAGTCAACAGGTGAAGGTAGAGCACCAGAAGCCTGGTGAGTTATTACAAGAGATAGAGATCCCAACCTGGAAATGGGAGGTAATTAATATGGACTTCATCACAGGTTTACCACGCACTCCACGGAAGTATAACTCTATATGGGTTATTGTAGATAGGCTGACAAAATCAGCCCATTTTCTTCCAGTCAGGACTACTTATTCAGTTGAGGACTATGCAAAGATATATATTAGAGAGGTAGTGAGACTCCATGGGGTTCCCATATCTATTATCTCAGACAGAGGAGCTCAGTTTACAACTAACTTCTGGAGATCATTCCAGGAGGGATTGGGGACACAGGTCAGTCTTAGCACAGCATTCCACCCTTAGACTGACGGGCAGGCCGAGCGTACTATTCAGACGCTAGGAGATATGTTACGAGCATGTATTATTTATTTCAGTGGTAGCTGGGATGATCATTTTCCACTTATCAAGTTTGCTTATAATAATAGCTACCATTCTAGTATCCAGATGACACCGTATGAAGCCTTACATGGGAGGAAGTGCAGGTCACCTATTGGTTGGTTTGATGTTTGTGAGACTAAATTAATAGGCCCAGACATGATTCAGCAAGCTGTTGATAAGGTGAAGGTTATTCAGGAGAGGTTACTTGCAGCCCAGAGTCGACAGAAGCCATATGCAGATAATCGACGTCGACACTTAGAGTTTCAAGTCGATGATTGGGTGTTCTTGAAGGTGTCACCCATGAAGGGGGTAATGAGATTCGGCAAGAAAGGGAAGCTTAGCCCGAGGTACATTGGGCCTTATCAGATTACTCGTAGGGTAGGCAAGGTTGCCTATGAGTTGGACCTACCATCTGATTTGGAAGAAGTACATCCAGTCTTTTATGTGTCGATGCTTCGCAAATGTATTGGTGACCCTTCTAGAGTATTCCCCGTGGATGAAGTCCAGGTGACAGAGGAGTTGTCCTATGAGGAGAAACCTATATCTATACTTGATCGACAAGTTAGAAGATTGCGTACTAAGGATGTGGCTTCCGCCAAAGTGTTATGGCGAAATAATAATAGAGAAGAGATGACCTGAGAAGCCGAAGATGAGATGAAGAATAAGTATCCCTACTTGTTCCCTACGCCTGCAGGTAATTTAAATTCCTCGTTTGGTTATGTTAATTAGTAGATGAGACTATATATAATGGATGATTCATTATGTGGGCACGTGTAAAGCATAGGGGCTGCATATATAAGTCACAAATTGACTCATAGATCATAATTTTTAACTTCAATTGAATTAAGAGAGAGAAGTGGAGTTGAGAGAGAGGAAGAACCTCTCGGCTATGGCTATCTTGGCCGAGCCTAAAATCAAATGAAGAGAGATTGAATTTCTAAAGCGTTCTAAGTATTTAAGGTGATTGCAACGTGCATTGAATCATTGGGGGCAGCAATGTTAAGGAGCCAAGCTTGTTAATGTAAGATTTAATTCTTTCTAACATGCTTTAGAGGTGGTTTGGACTTTGTATAAATTGGTAAATGTGAAATTGGATGTAAAGAATTGTGTGTGTTGATGCTAAGTTGTTGTTTGGGCCGTGAGAGGGCTGCTCTAACTTAAAAATGGTGAATTAATTTTGATGTTGTTGTCGTTATGGTTGTTATTGATCGTGTGACGAAAGTGAAAGAATTTGATGCTTAAGGTTATAATTGTATTGTATTCGAGGATGATTTGGTTGTATGGAAAGGAATGCAAATATAATTATAAGTAGTTATATATGTTGTTGTTCGTGTTGTTGTCGTGTTGTCGTTGATATGGCTTCTAAATTTGGAAGAAAGAAGTGTATAACGTATCGTATATAAAACGTATGTTGGTCTGTTTGGTGTATAATCTTAAATGTTAATGATTTGGATTGGAAAAGGATTAAGAAAGGTTATTGGGTTGTTTGAGTTGTTTATGGGCTGGATTGTTAGGATATGATATGAATATTTCTATTACTGTTGTTGTTGGTATTGCTGTGATAACAGGAGATTAATTAGAAGTTCGGGTTAGGCGAGTTATATAGGGGAAATGCTACCCGATTTCCGTTAAGTACTTAACTAACCAAAACCCTAATCAAGGAAGTATGAACTAAAGAACGATTCCTATAAGTGATTGGTTGTAGATTTATAAGCTATATAGTATAGTTGACTAACGATAGCGTTACTTTCATATTAAATAGGCTAAAGGGGCGACGAAGCGAACTTGATTACGATTAACCCATAACAGGTATGTAAAGTTATCCTTTCTTTCTTTTGGCATGATTCATATGAAACGAACAAACGACGAATGTATAAATTCTTATTCTTAGAGACATTAGGATGGTTAATCTTCTTGATTTCCAGAACCTATTTCATTATGTCTTGATACGCGTCTATGATTTCAGTCGTCCTATTTCGATATAATCCATAGTGACATTCGAAGGGTACTTGATATGACTATTGTCTTGATTTTCGATGATGGTTCATTTTGATTATCCTATTGAATCTCAGATATGATTTAGTTTGCATATGGTTGCTCACTACTCTGCTCGTGCATGCCTCAATATATCTTTTACTGAGTCCCGGGCCAAGATACGTTTTCGTGCACAGTTTCACTGTAATGTTCACCGAGTCCTTCACTAGAGGGCCGGGATACAATATACATATATATATATATATATATATATGATATGATACTATGATGATGTGATTGTGGCGCCAAGGATGGTATGTGATGACTTTATTCACCGAGTCCCATAGTGGGCCGGATATGGTATATGATATTGATATCCATGTTTCACATTTTGTAAGGCAAGTGTATTGGTGTTTTGAAAGTCATACTTGTCTCCTGTAATTTCTATTTCAATCATGATCCTCTTTATTGTGTTTCATGCTTTATATACTCAGTACATATCTGATACTGACCCTCTTTATTCAAGGGGGGGGGGGGGGGGGGCTGCGTTTCATGCCCGCAGGTACAGATACTCGATTCGGTGATCCTCCAGCTTAGGATTCCCACTCAGCTGTCTTGGAGAGCTCCATTGCTCCGGAGCCAAGACTTTTGAAACAGATCTTTTGATATATATATATATATATATATATATATATATATATATATATATATATATATATATGTTTTTCCAGGGGTACGGCGGGGCCCTCTCCCGTCATATTTCACAGATGATACTCTTAGAGGTCTATAGACATATGTGTGGGTTGTACATATATTATGATCAGCTGTGTCTATATGGTTTGTTGTGGATATTTCTATTTGTTGTGGCAGCCTTGCCAGCTTGCATATGGTATCGATATGTAGTGGCAGCCTTATCGGCTTGCGTAGTATATTGGCATGTAGTGGCTGCCTTGTCGGCTTGCGTAGTATAATGATATATAGTGGCAACCTTGTCGGCTTGCGTATTTTATTACGTTGTGATTGGTCCTGACTCCTAAGGAGACAGATTATCATGATATGTGACATTGTGAACGTTTGGGTCTTTGTCAATTCCCATGTTGTCTGTAGTGTCAGCCTTACTATGTCTAACAGGTACGTATACGACTGTCCAACTCGGGCACTAGTCATGGCCCCGGGGCTGGGTCGTGACAAAAGTGGTATCAGAGCAGTTCATCCTCGGAGTGTCTACAGACCGTGTCTAGTAGAGTCTTGTTTATCGGTGTGTTGTGCACCACTTCTATAAACAGGAAGCTACAGGACATTTAGGGTATTATCTTTCCTTCTTATCCTAGATCGTGCGATAGAGTTGTATTATCAGGATAATCCCTCCCGAACAGATTATTATGTTTACTGCTATGCCTCCAAAGAAAGCGACAGCTGCCCAGAAGGGCAAATCGGTAGCAGGAGATACTAGCCAGACTCGGAGAGTTACTAGGGCCCGTGCACAGCTTATGCCTGAGATTGTGCTTCAGTCTGCGAGTTCCGCTACACCGCCACTTCTAGAGGAACCTAGAGCTGCAGCAGCTCAAGATCAGGGGGCAACTCCACCGCCAGCCCTTGAGACCCCAGTACCTGAGCCTCCAGCTCCTCAGCCCGGGGCGGAGGATAGGACCGTGAGAGATGCATGTTCAGTTGCTGACCAGATTAGTGGCAGGGCAGGCTCGCGGGTATGGACTACGAGTTGACCATGCGGATAGACATGACAGTTTGAGGGCTCGTGACTTCTTAAGTTTTAATCCTCCAGAATTTTTTGGGACAAAACCCGAGGACGATCCGCTGGAGTTTATTCGGCAGATGCAGCGTACGTTTAGAATAATCAAGGCTTCTGAGACTGAGTCTGTTGAGTATGCTTCGTATAGGTTGCGTGATGTAGCTTTTAATTGGTATGAGTCGTGGGAGTTATCTAGGGGCGAAGATGCTCCTCCAGCAGTTTGGGATGAGTTTGTGGAGGCCTTCCTTGGCCACTTCTTGCCTCCAGAGATGAGGCGAGCTAGAGTTTATAGATTCTTACATCTGAGGCAGAATAGCAGGAGCGTTCGAGATTATAGTCTTGAGTTTGATTCGTTTGCTAGATATGCGCCTACTATTGTAGCTGATATGGCTGATAGAGTGCATCGTTATGTGATGGGACTGGATCGCTATTTGTTTGATGGTTGTATGGCGGTGGCTCTTCAGCTAGGTATGGATAAGGCTCGAGTACAGGCATATGCACAGGGGGTAGAGGATCGACACAGAGGGCGTCAGCCAGATAGAGATTACGATAAAGGCCAGCATAAGAGGGCTAGATCGGCTGGTTATCCTGGTGACTTTCGAGGTAGGCAGCCTCAACAGTATACTAGATATTCTTCCCAGCCAGCATAGAGTGCACCCCCACAGTTCCCAGGTAGGATATTTGACAGCACAGGGTATTCAGGAGCCGGTTAGAGCTCTAGAGCTTTGGGTTCCCAGATGAACAGAGGTTTGAGTCAGTCGAGGCTACCTTTACCTCGGTGTTCCCATTGTAGTAAGCTCCACTCTGAGGAATGTCGTCGTGCTATAGGTGCTTGTTTTTCTTGCGGTCGTCCAGGCCATATTATGAGAGAGTGCCCGTATGGAGGTTGTCCAGGTGTTGTGGCTCAGCCTACTGGGTCGGTTGCCGGTTTATCTTCTTTCGTGGCTATGCGTCCTATGGGGCAGGTTATTCAGACACAGGCAGGCCGTGGCAGAGGTCGTGGCGGAGCTTCCAGTTCTAGCTGTCCTTCGAACCGCATATATTCTTTGGCTAGTAGACAGGATCAGGAGGCGTCACCGAATGTGGTTACAGGTATATTATCGATTTTCTCTCGGGATGTATATGCATTGATAGATCCAGGCTCCACCTTATCATATATATCTCCCTTTGTTGCTGGTAGAATCAGAATAGAGCCTGAAGATATGGAGGCATTACTTATATGGGGTTGACGTTGATGTTTATACGGATCACAAGAGTCTCCAATATATCTTTAAGCAGAAAGAGCTGAATGTGCGACAGAGGCGGTGGTTAGAGTTGCTGAAGGATTATGATGTTGATATCCTATACCATCCAGGGAAAGCAAATGTTGTAGCAGATGCTCTTAGCCGTAAATCTATGGGTAGCTTGACAGATGTGCAACCAGAAAAGAAGGGGATAGTTCATGAGATTTACCAACTAGCTGGCCTTGGAGTCCGTTTGGCTGATTCTGGAGATGGTGGAGTTTCTATTTGAGAAGTCGCTGAATCCTCTATCATGGAAGAGGTAAAGAGGCACCAGTACGAGGACCCTGTTCTAGCGCGGTATAGAGATACAGCTCTTCAAAAGGAGGAGACCCCGTTCAAAGTTACACCTGATGGCGTGTTACTATATGAAGGCAGACTATGTGTACTTGAGGTTGCAGGGTTACGGCAACAGGTTATGGGAGAGGTACACTATGCCCGTTATTCTGTTCATGCAGGGTCGACGAAGATGTATCATGACCTCAGATGTTTGTATTGGTGGGATGGCATGAAAAAGGATATAGCAGAGTTTGTTGCTCAGTGCTCGAATAGTCAACAGGTGAAAGTAGAGCACCAGAAGACTAGTGAGTTATTACAAGAGATAGAGATCCCATTCTGGAAATGGGAGTAATTAATATGGACTTCATCACAGGTTTACCGCGCACTCCACGGAAGTATGACTCTATACGGGTTAGTGTAGATAGGCTGACAAAATCAGCCCATTTTCTTCCAGTCAGGACTACTTATTCAGCTGAGGACTATGCAAAGCTATATATCAGAGAGGTAGTGAGACTCCATGGGGTTCCCATATCTATTATCTCAGACAGAGGAGCTCAGTTTACAACTAACTTCTGGAGATCATTCCAGGAGGGATTGGGGACACAGGTGAGTCTTACCACAGCATTCCACCATTAGACTGACGGGCAGGCCAAGCGTACTATTCAGACGCTAGGAGATATGTTACGAGCCTGTGTTATTGATTTTAGAGGTAGTTGGGATGATCATTTGCCACTTATCAAGTTTGCTTATAATAATAGCTACCATTCTACTATCCAGATGGCACCGTATGAAGCCTTATATGGGAGCAAGTACAGGTCACCTATTGGTTGGTTTGATGCTGGTGAGACTAAATTAATAGGCCCAGACAAGATTCAACAAGCTGTTGATAAGGTGAAGGTTATTCAGGAGAGGTTACTGGAAGCCCAGAGTCGACAGAAGCCATATGCAGATAATCGACGTCGACACTTAGAGTTTCAAGTTGGTGATTGGGTGTTCTTGAAGGTGTCACCCATGAAGGGGGTAATGAGATTCGGCAAGAAAGGGAAGCTTAGCCCGAGGTACATTGGGCCTTATCAGATTACTCGTAGGGTAGGCACGGTTGCCTATGAGTTGGACCTACCATCTGATTTGGAAGAAGTACATCCAGTCTTTCATGTGTCGATGCTTCGCAAATGTATTGGTGACCCTTCTAGAGTATTCCCCGTGGATGATGTCCAGGTGACAGAGGAGTTGTCCTATGAGGAGAAACCTATAGCTATACTTGATCGGCAAGTTAGAAGATTGCGTACTAAGGATGTGGCATCCGTCAAAGTGTTATGGCGAAATAATAATAGAGAAGAGATGACCTGAGAAGCCGAAGATGAGATGAAGAATAAGTATCCTTACTTGTTCCCTACGCCTGGAGGTAATTTAAATTCATCGCTTGGTTATGTTAATTAGTAGATGAGACTATATACTATAGCAATAAAGGAGACTTCCCCGAAATCTTTATGAGACTTTATAGGACTAGTTTAACATTTGAGGACGAATGTTCTATAGGGGGGAAGGTTGTTATATCCCGTATTTTTGTACATTGGATTATTCGTAAGCTAATCGACATAAGTTTAAGGACGAGATTATTTTTGGGATATGAGACAAGGACTTTCAATCCCGATTTTTAATATGGCACGACTTTCTTGTAAATTCTAATTAGTATAGAAATATTAGTGGAGATTAGGAATTAATTAACCATGATTAGATTATTAAGTGGGGATTTAGGGATTAATTAGCCTAATTAGCATATTAAGTTGGCCCCACCGAATTCTTTAAAATATATATATATATATATATATATATATATATATATATATATATATATATATATATATAATGGATGATTCATTATGTGGGCACGTGTAAAGCATAGGGGCACGTGTAAAGCATAGGGGCTGCATATATACGTCACAAACTGACTCATTGATCATAATTTCTAACTTCAATTGAATTAAGAGAGAGAAGTGGAGTTGAGAGAGAGGAAGAAGCTCTCGGCTATGGCTATCTTGCTCGAGCCTAAAATCAAATGAAGAGAGATTGAATTTCTAAAGAGTTCTAAGTATTTAAGGTGATTGCAACGTGAATTGAATCATTGGGGGCAGCAATGTTAAGGAGCCAAGCTTGTTAAGGTAAGATTTAATTCTTTCTAACATGCTTTAGAGGTGGTTTGGACTTTGTATAAATTGGTAAATGTGAAATTGGATGTAAAGAATTGTGTGTGTTGATGCTAAGTTGTTGTTTGGGTTGTGAGAGGGCTGCTCTAACTTAAAAATGGTGAATTCATTTTGAAGTTATTGTCCTTATGGTTGTTATTGATCGTGTGACAAAAGTGAAAGAATTTGATGCTGAAGGTTATAATTGTATTGTATTCGAGGATGATTTGGTTGTGTGGAAAGGAATGGAAATATAATTATAAGTAGTTACATATGTTGTTGTCGTGTTGTCGTTGATATGGCTTCTAAATTTGGAAGAAAGAAGTGTATAACGTATCGTATACAAAACGTATGTTGGTCTGTTTGGTGTATAATCTTAAATGTTAATGATTTGGATTGGAAAATGATTAAGAAAGGTTATTGGGTTGTTTGAGTTGTTTATGGGCTGGATTGTAAGGATATGATATGAATATTTCTATTACTGTTGTTGTTGGTATTGCTGTGATAACAGGAGATTAATTAGAAGTTCGGGTTAGGCGAGTTATATAGGGGAAATGTTGCCCGATTTCCGTTAAGTTCTTAACTAACCAAAACCCTAATCAAAGAAGTATGAACTAAAGAATGATTCCTATAAGTGATTGGTTGTAGATTTATAAGCTATAAAGTATAGTTGACTAACGATAGCGTTACTTTCATATTAAATAGGCTAAAGGGGCGACGAAGCGTACTTGATTACGATTAACCCATAACATGTATGTAAAGTTATCCTTTCTTTCTTTTGGCATGATTCATATGAAACGAACAAATGGCGAATGTATAAGTTCTTATTCTTAGAGACATTAGGATAGTTAATCTTCTTGATTTCCAGAACCTATTTCATTATGTCTTGATACGCGTCTATGATTTCGGCCATCCAATTTCGATATAATCCATAGTGACATTCGAAGGGTTCTTGATATGACTATTGTCTTGATTTTCGATGATGGTTCATTTTGATTATTTTATTGAGTCTCAGATATGATTTAGTTTGCATATGGTTGCTCACTACTCTGCTCGTGCATGCCTCAATATATCTTTCACTGAGTCCCGGGCCAGGATACGTTTTCGTGCACAGTTTCACTGCAATGTTCACCGAGTCCTTCACTAGAGGGCCGGGATACAATATACATACATACATACATATATATATATATATATATACATATATATATGATGTGATTGTGGCGCCAAGGATGGTATGTGATGACTTTATTCACCGAGTCCCATAGTGGGCCGGATATGATATATGATATTGATATGCATGTTTCACATTTTGTAAGGCAAGTGTATTGGTGTTTTGAAAGTCATACTTGTCGCCTATAATTTCTATTTCAATCATGATCCTCTTTATTGTGTTTCATGCTTTATATACTCAGTACATATCACATACTGACCCCCTTTCTTCAGGGGGGGGGGGGGGGCTGCGTTTCATGCCCGCAGGTACAGATACTCGATTCGGTGATCCTCTAGCATAGGATTCCCACTCAGCTGTCTTGGAGAGCTCCATTGCTCCGGAGCCTAGACTTTTGGAACAGATCTTTTGATATATATATATATATATATATATATATATATATGTTTGTAGACATATGTGTGGGTTGTATATATATTATGATCAGTCGTGTCTATATGGTTTGTAGTGGATATTTGTATTTGTTGTGGCAGCCTTGCCGGCTTGCATATGGTATCGATATGTAGTGGCAGCTTTGTCGGCTTGCGTAGTATATTGACATGTAGTGGCAGCCTTATCGGCTTGCATATTATAACGATATATAGTGGCAGCCTTGTCGGCTTGCATATTTTATTACGTTGTGATTGGTTGTGACTCCTCAAGAGACAGATTATTATGATATGTGACATTGTGAACGTTTGGGTCTTTGTCAATTCCCATGTTGTCTATAGTGTCAGCCTAACTATGTCTAACAGGTACGTATACGAGTGTCCAACTCGGGCACTAGTCATGGCCCCGGGGCTGGGTCGTGACAAAAGTGGTATCAGAGCAGTTCATCCTAGGAGTGTCTACAGACCGTGTCTAGGCATTTAGGGTATTATCTTTCCTTCTTATCGTGCGATAGAGCTGTATTATCAGGATAATCCCTCCCGAACAGATTATTATGTTTACTGCTATCCCTCCAAAGAAAGCGACAGCTGCCCATAAGGGCAAATCGGTAGCAGGAGATACTAGCCAGACTCGGAGAGTTACTAGGGCCCGTGCGCAGCTTATGCCTGAGATTGTGCTTCAGTCGGCGAGTTTTGCTACACCGCCACTTCCAGAGGAACCTAGAGCAGCAGCAGCTCCAGATCAGGGGGCAGCTCCACCGCCAGCCCCTGAGGCCCCGGTACCTGAGCCTCCAGCTCCTCAGCCCAGGGCGGAGGATAGGACCATGAGAGATGCAGTTCAGTTGCTGACCAGATTAGTGGCAGGGCAGGCTCGCGGGTATGGACTAGGAGTTGACCATGCGGATAGACATGACAGTTTGAGGGCTCGTGACTTCTTAAGTTGTAATCCTCAAGAATTTTTCGGGTCAAAACCCGAGGACGATCCACAGGAGTTTATTCGGCAGATGCAGCGTACGTTTAGGATAATCAAGGCTTCTTAGACTGAGTCTGTTGAGTTGGCTTCGTATAGGTTGCGTGATGTAGCTGTTAATTGGTGTGAGTCGTGGGAGTTATCTAGGGGCGAAGATGCTCCTCCAGCAGTTTGGGATGAGTTTGTGGAGACCTTTCTTGGCCACTTCCTGCCTCCAGAGATGAGGCGAGCTAGAGTTGATAGATTCTTACATCTGAGGCAGAATGGAAGGAGCGTTCGAGATAATAGTCTTGAGTTTGATTCGTTGGCTAGATATGCGCCTACTATTGTTGCTGATATGGCTGATAGAGTGCTTCGTTATGTGATGGGACTGGATCGCTATTTGATTGATGGTTGTATGGCGGTAGATCTTCAGCCAGGTATGGATATTGCTCGAGTACAGGCATATGCACAGGGGGTAGAGAATCGACACAGAGGGCGTCAGCCAGATAGAGATTACGATAAAGGCCAGCATAAGAGGGCTAGATCGGCTGGTTATCCTGGTGACTTTCGAGGTAGGCAGCCTCAACAGTATACTACATATTCTTCCCAGCCAGCACAGAGTGCACCCCCACAGTTCCCAGGTAGGAGATTTGACAGCACAGGGTATTCAGGAGCCGGTCAGAGCTCTAGAGGTTCGGGTTCCCAGATGAATAGAGGTTTGATTCAGTCGAGACTACCTTTGCCTCGGTGTTCCCTGTGTGGTTAGCTCCACTCTGGGGAATGTCGTCGTGCTATAGGTGCTTGTTTTTCTTGCGATCGTCAAGGCCATATTATGAGAGAGTGGCCGTATGGAGGTTGTAGTGGTGTGGCTCAGCCTACTGGCTCGGTTGCAGGTTTATCTTCTTCCGTGGCATTGCGTCCTATGGGGCAGGGTATTCAGACACTAGCAGACCGTGGTAGATTTCGTGGTGGAGCTTCCAGTTCTAGCGGTCCTTCGAACCGCATATATGCTTTGGCTTGGAGACAGGATCAGGAGGTGTCACCGAATGTGGTTACAGGTATATTATCGATTTTCTCTCGGGATGTATATGCATTGATAGATCCAGGCTCCACCTTATCATATTGCTGGTAAAATCAGAATAGAGCCTGAGTTGATAGAATCATTTGAGGTAGCTACACCGGTAGGAGATTCTGTTATAGCAACGCAAGTACATAGAAATTGTTCGGTGATTATATATAGTCGTTATACCATGGCAGATCTTATAGAGTTAGATATGACGGAGTTTGATGTTATTATGGGTATAGACTGGTTAGCTTCTTCTTATGCCAACGTTGATTGTACAGAAAAGATAGTCCGATTTCAGTTCCCAGGGGAGCCGGTTATAGAGTGGATGGGGAATACAGCATTGCCGAGGGGTAAGTTTATTTCATACCTCGAGGCAAGGAAGATGGTTAGAAAGGGGTATATTTATCATTTGGTTTGGGTGCATGACTTGAAAGCAGAAGTACCGACTCTTCAATCAGTGCCGATAGTTAATGAATTTCCAGCTGTATTCCCAGATGAACTTCCAAGCCTTCCTCCTGAGCGGGAGATAGAGTTTACTATAGATGTACTGCCAAATACTCAGCCCATATCTATTCCTCCTTACGGAATGGCACCTGCAGAATAGAATGCGTTAAAGGAGCAACTGAAAGACTTATTAGAAAAGGGCTTCATCAGGCCTAGCACATCACCTTGGAGAGCACCGGTATTATTAGTGAGAAATAAAGATGGATCGCTGCGGATGTGTATTGATTATAGGCAGCTGAATAAAGTAACAATAAAGAACAGATATCCCTTCCCCAGGATTGATGATTTATTTGACCAGCTACAGGGTGCTAAATACTTTTCGAAGATAGATTTGCGGTCAGGATATCATCAGGTGCGGGTGAAGGAGGCAGATATTCCCAAGACTGCATTCAGGACTCGATACGGGCATTATGAGTTCAGAGTGATGTCTTTCGGGCTGACCAATGCTCCAGCGGTATTTATGGAATTAATGAACCGAGTGTTCAAACCATTCCTAGATATGTTCGTGATTGTATTTATCGATGATATTCTGGTCTATTCACGTTCAGAAAAGGAGCATGCAGATCATTTGAGGACGGTACTTAGGGTGCTCCAGTACCAGAAGTTATATGCTAAAGTTTCTAAATGCGAATTTTGGTTGACTTCTGTGGCATTCTCGGGGCATATTGTTGGAGCTGATGGTATTCAGGTGGATACACAGAAGATTGAGGCGGTAAAGACTTGGCCTAAACCAACGACACCTATGGAGGTACGTAGCTTTCTGGGGCTAGCAGGATATTACAGGAGATTCGTAGAGAAGTTTGCCACAATTTCAGCGCCTTTAACAAGGCTAACTCAGAAGGCGGCTAAGTTCCAGTGGACTGACGCATGTGAGCGAAGCTTCCAGTTGTTGAAAGACAAGCTGAGTACGGCTCCAGTCTTAAATCTTCAAGAGGGACCAGATGGCTATGTTATTTATTGTGATGCTTCAGGTGTGGGGCTAGGTTGTGTATTGATGCAGCACAGCAGGGTTATAGCTTATGCTTCCCGACAGCTCAGAAAACGTGAAAGGAATTATCCTACTCACGATTTGGAGTTAGCAGCAGTAATTCATGCTCTGAAGATATGGAGGCATTACTTATATGGGGTTCACGTTGATGTTTATACGGATCACAAGAGTCTCCAATATATCTTTAAGCAGAAAGAGCTGAATGTGCGACAGAGGCGGTGGTTAGAGTTGCTGAAGGATTATGATGTTGATATCCTATACCATCAAGGGAAAGCAAATGTTGTAGCAGATGCTCTTAGCCGTAAATCTATGGGTAGCTTGACAGATGTGCAACCAGAAAAGAAGGGGATAGTTCATGACATTTACCGACTAGCTAGCCTTGGAGTCTGTTTGGCTGATTCTGGAGACGGTGGAGTTTCTATTCGAGAAGTCGCTGAATCCTCTATCATGGAAGAGGTAAAGAGGCACCAGTACGAGGACCCTGTTCTAGCACGGTATAGAGATACATCATTTCAAAAGGAGGAGACCCCGTTCAAAGTTACACCTGATGGCGTGTTACGATATGAAGGCAGACTATGTGTACTTGAGGTTGCAGGGTTATGGCAACAGGTTATGGGAGAGGCACACTATGCCCGTTATTCTGTTCATGCAGGGTCGACGAAGATGTATCATGACCTCAGATGTTTGTATTGGTGGGATGGCATGAAAAATGATATAGCAGAGTTTGTTGCTCAGTGCCCGAATAGTCAACAGGTGAAGGTAAAGCACCAGAAGCCTGGTGGGTTATTACAGGAGATAGAGATCCCAACCTGGAAATGCGAGGTAATTAATATGGACTTTATCACAGGTTTACCGCGCACTCCACGGAAGTATGACTCTATATGGGTTATTGTAGATAGGCTGACAAAATCAGCCCATTTTCTTTCAATTAGGACTACTTATTCAGTTGAGGACTATGCAAAGCTATATATCAGAGAGGTAGTGAGACTCCATGGGGTTACCATATCTATTATCTCAGACAGAGAAGCTCAGTTTACAACTAACTTCTGGAGATCATTCCAGGAGGGATTGGGCACATAGGTGAGTCTTAGCACAACATTCCACCCTTAGAGTGTCGGGCAGGCCGAGCATACTATTCACATGCTAGGAGATATGTTACGAGCCTGTGTTATTGATTTCAGGGGTAGCTGGGATGATCATTTGCCACTTATCAAGTTTTCTTATAATAATAGCTACCATTCTAGTATCCAGATGGCACTGTATGAAGCCTTATATGGGAGGAAGTGCAGGTCACCTATTGGTAGGTTTGATGTTTGTGAGACTAAATTAATAGGCCCAGACATGATTCAGCAAGCTGTTGATAAGGTGAAGGTTATACAGGAGAGGTTACTGGCAGCCTAGAGTCGACAGAAGCCATATGCAGATAATCGAAATCGACACTTAGAGTTTCAAGTTGGTGATTGAGTGTTCATGAAGGTGTCACCCATGACGGGGGTAATGAGATTCGGCAAGAAAGGGAAGCTTAGCCCGAGGTACATTGGGCCTTATCAGATTACTGGTAGGGTAGGCAAGGTTGCCTATGAGTTGGACCTAAAATCTGATTTGGAAGCAGTACATCCAGTCTATCATGTGTCGATGCTTCACAAATGTATTGGTGACCCTTCTAGAGTATTCCCCGTGGATGATGTCCAGGTGACAGAGGAGTTGTCCTATGAGGAGAAACCAATAGCTATACTTGATCGGCAAGTTAGAAGATTGTGTACTGAGGATGTGGCTTCCTTCAAAGTGTTATGGCGAAATAATAATAGAGAAGAGATGACCTGAGAGGCCGAAGATGAGATGAAGAATAAGTATCCCTACTTGTTCCCTACTCGTGCAGTTAATTTAAATTCCTCGCTTGGTTATGTTAATTAGTAGACGAGACTATATACTATAGCAATAAAAAAGACTTCCCCGAAATCTTTATGAGACCTTATAGGACTAGTTTAACATTTGAGGACGAATGTTCTAAAGGGGGGAAGGATGTTATATCCCGTATTTTTGTACATTGGATTATTCGTAATCTAATCGACATAAGTTTAAGGACGAGATTATTTTTGGGATATGAGACAAGGACTTTTAATCCCGATTTTTAATATGGCACGACTTGCTTGTAAATTCCAATTAGTATAGAAATATTAGTGGAGATTAGGACTTAATTAACCATGATCAGATTATTAAGTGGGGATTTAGGGATTAATTAGCCTAATTAGCATATTAAGTGGGCCCACCGAATTCTTTAAAATATATATATATATATATATATATATATATATATATATATATATATATATATATATATATATATATATATAATGGATGATTCATTATGTGGGCACGTGTTAAGCATAGGGGCTGCATATATAAGTCACAAACTGACTCATTGATCATAATTTCTAACTTCAATTGAATTAAGAGAGAGAAGTGGAGTTGAGAGAGAGGAAGAAGCTCTCAGCTATGGCTATCTTGGCCGAGCCTAAAATCAAATGAAGAGAGATTAAATTTCTAAAGAGTTCTAAGTATTTAAGGTGATTGCAATGTGAATTGAATCATTGGGGGCAGCAATGTAAGGCGCCAAGCTTGTTAAGGTAAGATTTAATTATTTCTAACATGCTTTAGAGGTGGTTTGGACTTTGTATAAATTGGTAAATGTGAAATTGGATGTAAAGAATTGTGTGTGTTGATGCTAAGTTGTTGTTTGGGCCGTGAGGGAGCTGCTCTAAATTTATAATGGTGAATTAATTTTGATGTTGTTGTCGTTATGGTTGTTGTTGATCGTGTGACGAAAGTGAAAGAATTTGATGCTTAAGGTTGTAATTGTATTGTATTCGAGGATGATTTAGTTGTGTGGAAAGGAATGGAAATATAATTATAAGAAGTTATATATGTTGTTGTTCGTGTTGTAATCGTGTTGTCGTTGATATGGCTTCTAAATTTGGAAGAAAGAAGTGTATAACGTATCGTATATAAAACGTATGTTGGTCTGTTTGGTGTATAATCTTAAATGTTAATGATTTGGATTGGAAAAGGATTAAGAAAGGTTATTGGGTTGTTTGAGTTGTTTATGGGCTGGATTGTAAGGATATGATATGAATATTTCTATTACTGTTGTTGTTGGTATTGCTGTGATAACAGGAGATTAATTAGAAGTTCGGGTTAGGCGAGTTATATAGGGGAAATGCTATCCAATTCCCGTTAAGTTCTTAACTAACCAAAACCCTAATCAAGGAAGTATGAACTAAAGAATGATTCCTATAAGTGATTGGTTGTAGATTTATAAGCTAGAAAGTATAGTTTACTAACGATAGCGTTACTTTCATATTAAATAGGCTAAAGGGGCGACGAAGCGAACTTGATTACGATTAACCCATAACAGGTATGTAAAGTTGTCCTTTCTTTCTTTTTGCATGATTCATATGAAACGAACAAATGACGAATGTATAAGTTCTTATTCTTAGAGACATTAGGATGGTTAATGTTCTTGATTTCCAGAACCTATTGCATTATGTCTTCATACGCGTCTATGATTTCAGCCGTCCTATTTCGATATAATCCATAGTGACATTCGAAGGGTACTTGATATGACTTGTCTTGATTTTCGATGATGGTTCATTTTGACTATTCTATTGAGTCTCAGATATGATTTAGTTTGCATATGGTTGCTCACTACTCTGCTCGTGCATGCCTCAATATATCTTTCACTGAGTCCCGGGCCAGGATACGTTTTCATGCACAGTTTCACTGCATTGTTCACCGAGTCTCTCACTAGAAGGTCGGGATACGGTATATATATATATATATATATATATATATATATATGATGATATGATGATGTCATTGTGGCGCCAAGGATGGAATGTGATGACTTTATTTACCTAGTCCCATAGTGGGCCGAATATGATATATGATATTGATATGCATGTTTCACATTTTATAAGGCAAGTGTATTGGTGTTTTGAAAGTCATACTTGTCTCCTGTAATTTCTATTTCAATCATGATCCTCTTTATTGTGTTTCATGCTTTATATACTCAGTACATATCTCGTACTGACCCCCTTTCTTCGGGGGGGGGGGGGGGGGGGCTGTGTTTCATGCCCACAGGTACAAATACTCGATTCGGTGATCCTCTAGCTTAGGATTCCCACTCAGCTGTCTTGGAGAGCTCCATTGCTCCGGAGCCTAGACTTTTGGTACAAATCTTTTGATATATATATATATGTTTGTCCAGGGGTACGGTGGGGCCCTGTCCCGTCATATTTCATTGATGATACTCTTAGAGGTCTGTAGACATATGTGTAGGTTGTATATATATTATGATCAGCTGTGTCTATATGGTTTGTTGTGGATATTTCTGTTTGTTGTGGCAGCCTTGCCGGCTTGCATATGGTATCGATATGTAGTGGTAGCCTTGTCGGCTTTCGTAGTATATTGACATGTAGTGGCAACCTTGTCGGCTTGCGTATAATAATGATATATAGTGGCAGCTTTGTCGGCTTGTGTATTTTATTACGTTGTGATTGGTTGTGACTCCTCAGGAGACAGATTATCATGATATGTGACATTGTGAACGTTTGGGTCTTTGTCAATTCCCATATTGTCTATAGTGTCAGCCTGACTATGTCTAACAGGTACGTATACGAGTGTCCAACTCGGGCACTAGTCATGGCCCCGGGGCTGGGTCATGACAAGTAAGCTCACGATTCTTGATATGCTACGATTGTACTAAGTTCCTCCTATGACGAGTAAGCCTATAAAGATAAATGTTATGAATGACGAAAATAGTGATAATGATATCGATGACTACTATAATGGTAATAGCGATGACGATGACGATGACGATAATGATAGTGATGATAATAGTAAAGATGCTTATGAGCTATTATGTATATGTATCGATATATGACTATTATGGGACCCCGAGCTTATAAGGCCGGGTAGAATATATATGTATGTTTATGTAACGCGCGCGCACCACTGCAGTTGGGTACGGATGTTATATCCCGTGTTTTCGCGTGTTCGGGAAAAATTTGAAATAATTTTGATTTGAAAGGAATAAGGTCACATGTTGATTTGAAGTAATATATGTGTGTGTTGTTCATGAAAAATATTAGTGTGGAAACACGAGGAAGGCCAAGGGCAAAAATTGGAATTTTGGAAATTAGTTTCGGGAATTTCAAAACGAGAATTATAAGTCATTGGGCCCAAGAAAAATGAAAAGAAAATGAGGCCCATTTGTTGAGAGGGGTGGCCGGCCATTTAGAGGCCCAAGTCCACCAAAATAATACAATATTTTCCATGTGCCAATTAATTAAAAAGGGGGCTTTATGTGTAGAAGATTCAAGAAAATTAGAAGCAAGAACAACACAAAGAAAGAGAGCAAAAAAAAAAGAAGAGCATTCGGCCCTTTGCTCTCACTTTCACCTCTCAAAAATCTTGATCCAAAAATATTTTTCTTGTGGTATTTCTACTAAATTAAGGGTCCTTTACAACTTGGTGCAATTGTTTGGAAGGAAAGAGCACTTGTTTCTTCAATATAACAACTTAATCAAGTGAAGGAGTTGAAGAGAAAAGGTAAGAATTTATCCCTCCTTACTATGTTATGAAGGTTGGTTTATGTTGTAGAATTCATGAAAGCATGGAAGTTTGCAAAGTGGGTATGAAATGTAGTATGTGTCCGTGTGTGTATATGTGTTGTATATCTATTGTGGGTTGAATTTATGTTGTATTCTAGTTGTGTGTAGGATGGAATTCATATTGAGAATGAAAGTGGAATGAATTTGGTTGAAGTTGGAAATGTATATGTTGGCCGTGTGGTATTTGAAGTTGGAATGAGAATGAATTAATTTGGTTTAACATGTTAGTTGTGTTATTGTGATGCTTGCAATGTAAATGAAGATGAAATGATATAAGTTTGCATTGAAATGGAATGTAGAAGTTTATGTCGTTTTAGTATGATTTTATGACATGATGAAAATGGAGTTGTTAAGGTGCAAATTATGATAATTGTTGATAAATTTGGGATATGGAAGCATGTTATGAATAAGTACGTTAAGGATTAGAAGTTTTGAATGAATTATGACTTTGGTGGAAAGTTGTATATTTTATATATCGTATGAATTTTTTTTACAAATGATATGAAGTGTTTCTAAACTATATTGTGATGATGTTGGTTGATGATGAATGTGAAATCCTTGAGATTTGTTTGGAAATTTGAAATTTGAAATGGAAGTATTGCTTTATGTAGAAAAGAAGAATATTGACGTTAGAACCGTTTTGATGTGATTCGTAATAACTTTGGTATTGTGGGTTGTGTTGTTGATATATATTGAGCCGAGCTAAGCCTCGGGGGTGTTATATGTATAGGGGAAATGCTGCCGAAATTTCGGTAGACAAATATGAAGTTGAGTGAATTCTTAAGTCTTGAAATTCCTAATTGGTAACTTTGACCATTCGTAGATTTTGGACGAAACGGGAAGCGAGTTTGAACAAGCGTAAGAAGTGAGAAAGGTATGTAAGGCTACCCCATTCCTTCTTTTGGCATGTCCTAGGTATACTAGGTCGATATTGGAGCCCCGGGGGCAATTCTGTTCCTTGAAATCCGAAATGGAAATCGAGTACCATTCATTCAATTGAATTGAACTATAAAACTCATATTTTGTTGGAAAGTGACCATATGTTCAAAACTTTTGTAAACGTAATCGATTTGCTTTGAAACCTCCATGTATGATTCCATAGACCCCAAATGTCCGCGGTTCAGGTCCGCCACCTCGACTTGGCCCGAGGTGGGCCCGCTAACTCCGAGACTCTCTTGTTTGCTCTATTAGTCTCATTTATGTATAAGGCCGGCAAAGGATTTTCGTTTGTGAATTTGGCTATCGAAAAATAATACTTTGATTGCCACGATATCCTAAATTATATTTTGAGCCACAATTACCATTTAGGAAATACTTTTGTGAAATGAACCCCGTTTTGATTAATTGTTCGAACTATTTGGACTAATGAGTCAACATATGATTTTATCAAGTTTGCAAAAGTATTTTTATATAAATAAATTGCATTGTTTGCTCACGACTCTGCTCGTGCCCTTATTATGATTTCGTCCACCGGTTCCCGGGCCGGTTATGGTTCGTGCGCACTATGATAAATTCGGCCGTATGCTGTGTTACGGTTCTCGAGACCTCGCCATAGGGCCGGGTTCCGTTGGAGTTATGCTGTGATATGGCTGGTGATATGTTACGATGATATGTGTGTGTTCGGGGATGTACGGAGATTTGAACCTTCTGGTGTTATGCTGTGTGTGGCACCAGCGTCGGAGTGGTGACCACGTTCCTGAGCTTTGCATGATTTCTTTATCTGCATTATGTACGTATGTTTTTGGCACAGATTTTGATATACTGGTCAGTATTCTCCTTTTTGTATCCTGTTTGTTTCCAGTTATGGTTTACACTTCTGCACTCTATGCTTTACATACTCAGTACATCTTTCGTACTGACCCCCTTTCTTCGGGGGCTGCGTTTCATGCCCGCAGGTACAGACGCCGGTGATCCACCACTGTAGGCTCCACGTCCTGCTATTACAGAGTGCCCCTTTTGATTCGGAGCCCATGTGTCGGTATATATCTTTTGTGATGTATATGCATCTGTATATTTGACTATTTGGGGTACGGCGGGGCCCTGTCCCGTCATATGTTTTCGTTTTGTATTTGTAGAGGCCTGTAGTCATATATGTGGGTCGAGGGTCCTATATGTGTCTGTTTTGATTACGATCTGTGTCTTAATGCGGTCCGTCTATTATGGCGGCCAAAATGGCCCTTATGTTTATATTTGTACATGTGATCGGCGATGTGCATTCCGCCGTTTCTCTCTGTTCCGATATCATATTTTGGTACGCGTGACCGCTTAAGACAAGTTTTGATTTAAATTATGTTTAAAATGGCTATTATGAACTTTGAGCTAAGTTCGGGTTTGATAACTGGATATGTGAATCGGTCTGGATGCCCAAGTAGGGTGCTAGTCGCGGCCCACGGGGCTGGGTCGTGACAAAAGTGGTATCAGAGCGGTTTGTCCTCGGAATGTCTACAGGCCGTGTCTCGTAGAGTCTTGTTTTTCGGTGTGTTGTGCACCACATCTATAAACAGGAGGCTACAGGGCACTTAGGGTGTTACTTTTCTTTGGATCTTAGATCGTGCGATAGAGCCAGCTGTAGGAAATGAATTCCTTTTCTTACTAACCCTTGAATGCAGCTGGAGAACGGTATCAACGTGAGACAGCGATTGATAATATGGGAAGCTACACAATACACAGGTAAGTAATGGTATGAAAGACGTATGCTGGGTAAGGTATTCTGAAGTACGATTAAAACATAAAGTCGAACATTGAAAAGAGAAATAAATATGAAAAGTGTAGCAGGTGCAGTTGAGCTGGGCATGTGAGGTAAGCCTCGGCATATTTATACATTTATTTGAAACTGTTAGCCCCGTGTGGCTGTGAGGCGATATGATATGATATGTATATACGTATATGTGTTGGCCCTGTGAAGCATGGTTAGTATTTCCTGTGTATAGGTTTTGGGATAGTAAGAAATACAGAGGAACCTCTGCCCAAATTTTCTAGAAATACGAAAGGGAAGATGAGATATAAATTCTTAACGTGTCTTAAAGGTCGATACCGATAGGATAAATCTATTATGGTAGATTAAAAGTTTAAGAGGTACCCTCCATGTCATTTGTAAGAAGCATATACGAGTAGCAAATTCGTAAATCATTTGGAGGGACCAGAAATATGTCCCAATCCATTTTTGTTTCAGCACAGCCCATGTGAAGGGCAAAAATGTCCGACGATCAAGTTTCCTCTAATTAAAAGGATACAAAACGTATGACAAGCAGTTGAGAATTGAGCGGTTCGTTCTCGACTTAAATACATAGATATATACAAATATGGAGGTAATTATGTGAATCAAGTACTAAAAGATTTCGCGAAATTCGTCGGACTCTAGTTTTCTTTCGCTAGTGGCCGGAAGATGCCTTGCGGTATCGACTGATTGGAGCCGGAATTTGTGGGATAAAAACTTAAGCTCGTGGGCTGTCTAGAAATATATATATATACGAAGGTAAATATTGAGGGTTTACAGGGGGCGACGCGGAAATCATAAAGTCAGAAAAGTAATAGAATTCTCATTAGGCCGGGATGGGACCCGCTACGAGAACGTTTTGGAAAGTTGTTAAGACCCCGATTTGTCTCAAATTACGTGACAAAGGCTGTGCGGGGCAATTGGCGTAATTATACCGGCCTTAACGTGCCTAAATTCGTTAAAGTTGTAAGGTTAAGCGTGCCAGGGCCAGAGCAATTCTGGGATGGGTGACCCCCCTGGGAAATGTACAAGAATTTTCGCAAACTTAGATATGAGAGATGAGTAGGAAATTCTGGGTGACCAAAAGGGAATTAGGGTGTGTGATATGGCTAGAAACTTTATAGGGGCCACACGAGCTGAGACGGATTAGATTGCTAAAAAGGGAAGAAAAGCAGCGCAGCTCTGAAACTAGAGTTAGTATGAATAAGTGATTGAAGATGTATTGTAAAAGCAAGGGTAGTGATATATATATGTATGTGTAGGGCCCCCATTTATGATTGTGTCGATTGAGTTGGCAGACCCTGATAGCCATTGTTGTAATATACGGAAAACATTCACCGGACGGAATTTATGAGACAAAGTGAAAGGTATGGTACAGATGTTACGAAATAAACTGATATTCATTTTTCTACCAGTTGAGATTGGAAGATTCTAATACGACGATGTTTGGAAAGAAAAGAGAATGATTGAGTGGAAGGTAAACAAAATGTTAGAAAAGTGAAACGTAAGAAACGTAATTAAGCGGGACCTCTAAAAGAGTTAATGGGTAAAGCACGGGAATTATTCGTGAAAACGGACTAAAATGTAGTAGTGCAGGACAAAGGAAACCTATGGTATGGAATGATGAATCTTGTGCATATCAGGTAATTCCAATATTGCGAAAAAACAGAACGACGGACAAGGAACGGGTGTGAAAGAAGGAATAACTTGGCCAAATCATCCAATGAGGAGGAATATAATTATTAAAAGATAAATTGTTATATTCATTACGATATTTGAGTGTCAACTATTGAATAAGATTGTGTACTATGTAATTATGATTCTATTAAGGTTTCGTACGAAAATAACCAAGTTGTAGGTAGAAAAAAAAGATACGAATGTGGTGTAAGTATAACCCCAAAGAGGGGGAACGAAGGAGAATAAGCAAAGTAAGTATACATGAAAACAACTGACATACAGAAGCCTGAAGCGATAAAGGACTGCCCTAGGCCTTCGACATTGACGGAAATATGTAATTCTCCGAGAATGGTCCGATTATAGCTTATGTTCCCCGGCAGCTCAGACCGCACGAGGAGAAATTATTTCGCTCATGATCTGGAGTTAGCTACGGAGATTCATGCTTTAAAGAGATGGCGGCACTACTTATATGGGGTCCGCGTTGACATTTATATGGGCCCTAAGAGCCTCTAGTATATTCTAAGCCAAAAGGAGCCGAATTCGCGGCAGAAAAGATGATTCAAATTATTGAAAGATTATGACGTTAATATTTTATGCCACCCTAGAAGGGCTAACATTGTGGCAGACGCACTTAGTCGTGAACCTATGGACGGCATTAATCAATGTACATTCAGAAACAAAGAATTGGTTTGAAAAACGCATCTGTCGGCTAGCCTTAGAGTCCGTTTGGTCGGTTCTGAAGATATTGAACTTTTCGTCTGAGAAGCTGCAGAATCATCGATTATGGAAGAGGTAAAACATCGTCAGTTTGAGGAGTCTACTCTGGTATGGTAGAGAGACGACCTTTGACAAGAAAAAGATTCAGCACGAGGTTGTACCGGATGAGTATTGTCATACCGAGGCAGATTATGTGTGCCCGACATCGTAGGGCTACAACGGCCAATTATGAGCGGAGCGCGTAATGTTCGGTATTCTGTTTATCCTGAATTCACTAAAATGTGCCCTGACCCCAGATGCTGGTACTGGCGGAATAGCATGAAACGAAACATCGCAAGGCCGTTGCCCAGTGCCCGAATTGCCAGCAGATTAAAAATTGAACATCAGAAGCCTGATGGACTATTCTAGGGAATGGAAATTCTGACCTAGAAACGGGAGATAATTAATATGAATCTCATTACGGGTTTGCCTCGCACTCCACGGAAGTATGATTTCCATATGGGTTATTGTTAATAGGCTGACAAAATCGGTCCAATTTCTTCCCGTCGAAACCACTTATTCAGATGAGGGTTATGCCAGACTATATGTATTAAAGGAATAGTGAGACTCCACGGAGTTACTATGTCTATTGTCACTAACAGAGGTACTCAGTTTATGACTAATTTTTGGAGATTCGTTTTCAGGAAGGATTAGGGGCTCAGATAAGTCCGAGCACAGTATTTCACCCTCAGAGCAACAGACAGGCCGAGCACACTATACAGACGCTAGAAGATATGTTGCGGGCCTGTATTATTGATTTCGTAGGTAGCTGGGATGATCACCTGCCATTGATCGAGTTTGCTTATAATAACAACTACTATTCTAGCATCCAGATGGCCCCTATGAATCTTAGTATGGCAGAAAATTCAAGTCACTGATCAGCTAGTTCGATACTGGCGAAACACAATTAATCGATCCAGATATAATCCAGCGGGCCGTTGATAAAGTAAAACTTATCCGAGGGAGACAATTAGCAACTTAGAGTCGGCATAAATCGTGTGCTGATATACGACGTCGACCATTGGAATTTCAGCTTAGTGATTGGGTGTTTTTGAAAGTATCAACTATGAAAGGTGTAATGTGATTCGGCAAAAAGAGTAAGCTCAGTCCGCAATATATCGGACTTTATCAGATTATTTAAAGGATTGAGAATGTCACTTACGAGCGAGATCTACCATTTGATCTGGAAGCGGTAAATCTGATATTTTATGTATCTATGCTCCGCAAATGCGTCGGTGGTCCTCCCAAAATATTTCCAGCAAATGATATTCCGGTGACGAAGGAACTATCGTACCAAGAGCAGTCTGTAGCCATCTTGGACCGCCAGGTAAGAAGATTACGGAACAAAGGTTTAGTTTTCGTTAAGGTAGTATGGCGAAGCAATAATAGAGAAGCAATGACCTTGGAAGTAGAGGACGGAATGAAAAAGGAGTGTTCTCTACGCCTACTGGCAATCTAAATTTTGTTATACTAATTGGTAAGAAATCATGTGTGCTACTCATAAGAAGAAACTCCCCCGAAGTATTTACGGACCCTATAAGATTAATCTAACATTCCAGGACGAATGTTCTAAAGGGGGGGAGGATGTTATATCCCGTGTTTTCGCGTGTTCGGGAAAAATTTGAAATAATTTTGATTTGAAAGGAATAAGGTCACATGTTGATTTGAAGTAATATATGTGTGTGTTGTTCATGAAAAATATTAGTGTGGAAACACGAGGAAGGCCAAGGGCAAAAATTGGAATTTTGGAAATTAGTTTCGGGAATTTCAAAACGAGAATTATATGTCATTGGGCCCAAGAAAAATGAAAAGAAAATGAGGCCCATTTGTTGAGAGGAGTGGCCGGCCATTTAGAGGCCCAAGTCCACCAAAATAATACAATATTTTCCATGTGCCAATTAATTAAAAAGGGGGCTTTATGTGTAGAAGATTCAAGAAAATTAGAAGCAAGAACAACAAAAAGAAAGAGAGCAAAAAAAAAAAAGAGCATTCGGCCCTTTGCTCTCACTTTCACCTCTCAAAATTCTTGATCCAAAAATATTTTTCTTGTGGTATTTCTACTAAATTAAGGGTCCTTTACAACTTGGTGCAATTGTTTGGAAGGAAAGAGCACTTGTTTCTACAATATAACAACTTAATCAAGTGAAGAATTTGAAGAGAAAAGATAAGAATTTATCCCTCCTTACTATGTTATGAAGGTTGGTTTATGTTGTAGAATTCATGAAAGCATGGAAGTTTGCAAAGTGGGTATGAAATGTAGTATGTGGCCGTGTGTGTATATGTGTTGTATATCTTTGGTGGGTTGAATTTATGTTGTATTCTAGTTGTGTGTAGGATGGAATTCATATTGAGAATGAAAGTGGAATGAATTTGGTTGAAGTTGGAAATGTATATGTTGGCCGTGTGGTATTTGAAGTTGGAATGAGAATGAATTAATTTGGTTTAACATGTTAGTTGTGTTATTGTGAGGCTTGCAATGTAAATGAAGATGAAATGATATAAGTTTGCATTGAAATGGAATGTAGAAGTTTATGTCGTTTTAGTATGATTTTATGACATGATGAAAATGGAGTTGTTAAGGTGCAAATTATGATAATTGTTGATGAATTTGGGATATGGAAGCATGTTATGAATAAGTACGTTAAGGATTAGAAGTTTTGAATGAATTATGACTTTGGTGGAAAGTTGTATATTTTGTATATCGTATGAAAATTTTGTACAAATGATATGAAGTGTTTCTAAACTATATTGTGATGATGTTGGTTGATGATGAATGTGAAATCCTTGAGATTTGTTTGGAAATTTGAAATTTGAAATGGAAGTATTGCTTTATGTAGAAAAGAAGAATATTGACGTTAGAACCGTTTTGATGTGATTCGTAATAACTTTGGTATTGTGGGTTGTGTTGTTGATATATATTGAGCCGAGCTAAGCCTCGGGGGTGTTATATGTATAGGGGAAATGCTGCCGAAATTTCGGTAGACAAATATGAAGTTGAGTGAATTCTTAAGTCTTGAAATTCCTAATTGGTAACTTTGACCATTCGTAGATTTTGGACGAAACGGGAAGCGAGTTTGAACAAGCGTAAGAAGTGAGAAAGGTATGTAAGGCTACCCCATTCCTTCTTTTGGCATGTCCTAGGTATACTAGGTCGATATTGGAGCCCCGGGGGCAATTCTGTTCCTTGAAATCCGAAATGGAAATCGAGTACCATTCATTCAATTGAATTGAACTATAAAACTCATATTTTGTTGGAAAGTGACCATATGTTCAAAACTTTTGTAAACGTAATCGATTTGCTTTGAAACCTCCATGTATGATTCCATAGACCCCAAATGTTCGCGGTTCAGGTCCGCCACCTCGACTTGGCCCGAGGTGGGCCCGCTAACTCCGAGACTCTCTTGTTTGCTCTATTAGTCTCATTTATGTATAAGGTCGGCAAAGGATTTTCGTTTGTGAATTTGGCTATCGAAAAATAATACTTTGATTGCCATGATATCCTAAATTATATTTTGAGCC
This sequence comes from Lycium barbarum, assembly GCF_019175385.1. Classification (NCBI taxonomy): domain Eukaryota; kingdom Viridiplantae; phylum Streptophyta; class Magnoliopsida; order Solanales; family Solanaceae; genus Lycium; species Lycium barbarum. Next base: position 35,461,884 of record NC_083343.1, on the reverse strand, counting down.
ACAATTACCATTTAGGAAATACTTTTGTGAAATGAACCCTGTTTTGATTAATTGTTCAAACTATTTGGACTAATGAGTCAACATATGATTTTATCAAGTTTGCAAAAGTATTTATATATATATAAATTGCATTGTTTGCTCACGACTCCGCTCGTGCCCTTATTATGATTTCGTCCACCGGTTCCCGGGCCGGTTATGGTTCGTGCGCACTATGATAAATTCGGCCGTATGTTGTGTTACGGTTCCCGAGACCTCGCCATAGGGCCGGGTTCCGTTGGAGTTATGCTGTGATATGGCTGGTGATATGTTACGATGATATGTGTGTGTTCGGGGATGTACGGAGATTTGAACCTTCTGGTGTTATGCTGTGTGTGGCACCAGCGTCGGAGTGGTGACCACGTTCCTGAGCTTTGCATGATTTCTTTATCTGCATTATGTACATACGTTTTTGGCACAGATTTTGATATACTGGTCAGTATTCTCCTTTTTGTATCCTGTTTGTTTCCAGTTATGGTTTACACTTCTGCACTCTATGCTTTACATACTCAGTACATCTTTCGTACTGACCCCCTTTCTTCGGGGGCTGCGTTTCATGCCCGCAGGTACAGACGCCGGTGATCCACCACTGTAGGCTCCACGTCCTGCTATTACAGAGTGCCCCTTTTGATTCGGAGCCCATGTGTCGGTATATATCTTTTGTGATGTATATGCATCTGTATATTTGACTATTTGGGGTACAGCGGGGCCCTGTCCCATCATATGTTTTTGTTTTGTATTTCTAGAGGCCTGTAGTCATATATGTGGGTCGATGGTCCTATATGTGTCTGTTTTGATTACGATCTGTGTCTTAATGCTGTCCGTCTGTTATGGCGGCCAAAATGTCCCTTATGTTTATATTTGTACATGTGATCGGCGATGTGCATTCCGCCGTTTCTATCAGTTCCGATATGATATTTTGGTACGCGTGACCGCTTAAGACAAGTTTTGATTTAAATTATGTTTAAAATGGCTATTATGAACTTTGAGCTAAGTTCGGGTTTGATAACTGGATATGTGAATCGGTCTGGATGCCCAAGTAGGGTGCCAGTCGCGGCCCACGGGGCTGGGTCGTGACAACGGACAACACTAAGCCTTGGTAAGGCCAGGTATGTGTAACACTGAGCCTTGGTTGGCCAGGTATGTATGATCACCGAGCCTAGCTATGGTCGGGTACGTGAAACACCGAACCTTCGTGGTCGGGTATGCTATGTAAATGATATGTGTAGGACATGAATATGTGTATGCTATGGCTAGGTATATGATATAGGTATGAGTATGAATACGAATATGATACGATTACGAATAAGAATATGTACATGATATGAATGTGAATAAGGATATGTAAATGAGTACGGATATGAATATGGATGTGGAAACGGATGTATGTACACAATCACACACTCGAAATGGAAAGTTCCTATGTAAGTCAAGTAAGTGCTTATGATGATAATTCCACTATCTCCCATCTTATGCTATTTCTTATGTTGCTTATTATGCTTCTATATTGATATTGATCATGCTTTACATACTCAGTACATTATTCGTATTGACGTCCTTTTGTTTGTGGACGCTGCGTCATGCCCGCAGGTGCCCAGGGAGACAGACTTGATCCATAGCTACATTCTCAGGGGCTGCATAGCGGAGCTCCATTTCATTCAGAGCTATAGCTTTTGGGTACTTATTCTTTTGTGTACATAATTATGGGCATAGCGGGGTCCTGTCCCGCTTATGTGACATGACATACTCTCCTTAGAGGCTCGTAGACATGTGTATATGGTTAGATATGATTGGCCTTGTCGACCTATATTTTGGATTTCATTTTGTTAGCCTCGTCAGCTTATGTACATTGATATGGGCACATATGTCAATGATGATATAAAGGTATTGTTGTCCAATGGGACTAGTTTGACTGATGAATAGAAATATATGTTTTATTATGTGTCTCACCTAGATGTAAGTAAGTGTAAGCTAAGGGGGTGCCCGGGTGGGCTAGCACCGGGTGCCCGTCGCGGCCCTCTGGTTGGGTCGTGACAACTAAATTAAACAAAATTATAAGTAACTGCATATATCAGGATCACAATTATGAAATAAGATCAGCGGAGGTCTAATATAAGTAAATAGTCATAAACATGGCAAACACCCATTACGTCATACGAGTCTTTGACAATCTACCCACAATTCTGACAACTATCTATGGAGCTTCTAAGAGACACAACAATCATCTAACTTCGGGACGCAGCCCGAAAATCTAGAATAATAAATGAAACAGGAAGTGTCCCATGAAAAAAGATGTGGGCTCACCAAATCAACAGCAAAAACAAGTTCTCCTAAGCATCGAAAGTATCACGAATCTGCTCTTCTACGTTACCTAACATACCATAAAAAACAACAATGGTATGCCTGAGTACTTTCGTACTCAGTGAGTTCCTCGGGGACAACAAGTAATATAAAAATAAAATATAATAATACATAAAGAAATCAGTTCCGAAAATCATGTGAAACCAATGTAAGAGCAGTTATTCGGTTTGTGTATCTCAATAAAAATTATCAAAACAGATTATAAAGCCTTTTTTCAAGTTACAAGTTTCAGTTATGCCTTTCAAATTGATCATGATTGTCAACAACGGTTCCATGAGAGAATAAGAATATCACACATGCCAATACAGTCCAAGAATCAATCACATCGAAGGGATGACTGTAGAGGTTCCCTAAACACAGCGCACCGCACCGGAATATGTAATTCTCGGTGGCTATCCTTCCTCCCGAATAGCTAGGCATTAACCGCACTCCGGGTAGCGAACCCGGTAGTGGCCACTTTTTCTCCCGAATGGCTAGGCAATTACTACACTAGGATCCATAGTGGCTACCCTTCCTCCCGAGTAGCTAGGCCAAACACAACAACAAAATTCATAGCATAGAAGCCGATTCACAATTTGTCTCAAAGTAGTCACTCCATCAAATAGCATTAAAGTTCATTATGCCATTATGAAAACCATAATTTCATAGATAATCTTGAAAACCTTTCCACATCTTTAAACAAGATTCCTTTGTTATAGTTTCTTTTTAAAATCATCAATACCAACAATTAACCATCATCACTGATCATCTCTTATATAAGAAAACAATTATGATTTCATATACGTATGTAGAGGATAATCAATCAAGGTTTAATGTGGGCTTGTCTCCTCACGCACATTAGCCATTAATCAAAACATGAATTAGGGTTTTGTATGAGAGATTCACCTTTTTATTCAATATAGAACTTTTTAGAAGAAGACATATATCCATAATAAGGTTTTTAAAAGAGAGACATACAAATTACCTTCATAGTCCAAAAAAAAAAGGATTTTTAAAAGAGACATACATCCAAAACCAATTTTCAAAAGAGAGACGTACCTTAATGAAGCCTTACGTAACTCAACAATTCACTTTTACAATGAAGAACACCCAAAACCCTAGCTTGGGTCACTTTGAGAAAGATTACCTTGCAACCCTAAGTTTTTCATTCAAGAATCATGGGTTTAATGCTAGGATGGAATAACAATGTTAAAGATGTTCTTACCCTATGTTTTGGGGAAGCCCTAGGGTTATTTCTCCTCAAAAAGTCGCCCAAAGATCAATTGGAATGATGGTTTAAGAAAATTTCACGTTCTTGGGGTTTTTATAGTCGACCAAGGCGCGTGACGCATCGTGCGATTCACATGTTTTACCCGTGAAACATAGCCCTATCGTACAACGTGTCAGAGGGGCGTGATTTATGGTGTTCATCCTGAGATTCGCACGATTGAACCGCGGGATGATCCCGCGAAATGCACGTATGTTAAACGGCCGTAACTCTTTACTCAAAAGTCCTTTTGAGCTACACCATATATCTTTGGAAAGCTATTTCAAAGATCTACAACTTCTATTAGAGGATGTTTTCCCAAATTCGCAACAGATTTTTACGAAATTGTCCTACAAGACAGGTCAACAAATCTTAGGGGATTTTAAGAACTCTTACGTACTTCGTCTTCCAAAATCATATTGATAGGACTTCTTATGCATAAAATGTCACATTAATTCTCATTTAATACCTTCACACCTAACTCAGAATTATGGAGTGTTACATTATCCCCCCCTTAAGATCATTCGTCCTCGAATGAGAATTGTAGCCTAGAAAGAATTCGCTAACCCACAAGTTGTTTCGAACAAACAAAATGATTCATCTATGAATATTTTAAATGCTAGCTCATACCTGCCATAGGTAACAAGTAAGGATATCTCTTCTTCATGGCCTCCTCTGCTTCCCAAGTAGCTTCCTCAGTATTATGGTTTCGCCACAACACTTTAACCGACGCTACATCCTTTGTTCTCAACCTTCTAATTTGACGATCCAAGATGTGAACTGGTTCTTCTTCATAAGACAGAGCTTCATCAATTTCAATATCTTCATAGTGCAACACATGGGAAGGATCAAGTTTATACAATCTCAATATCGAAATGTGAAACACCGGATGAACCATGGATATCTCAGCTAGTAATCTCAACTCGTACGCTACCTTTCCAACCAATTTCGTAATCTCGTAAGGACCAATATAGCAAGGACTAAGCCTGCCCGTTCTGCCAAAACGCATTACCCCCTTCATAGGTGACACTTTCAAGAAAACCTTGTCACCAACAACAAATTCCAATTCCCTATGCCTCATGTCCGTGTAAGACTTTTATCTACTCTGTACGGTCTTCAGTCGTTGCACAATAAGATTTACCTTGTCGATCGCCTCACGAACTGAATCAGGACCCAACAACTCTACTTCCGTTGGTTCAAACCAACCAATTGGAGACCGACAACGCCCCCCATAAAGAGACTCATAAGGAGCCATCTGAATACTAGATTGATAGCTATTATTGTAATAGAATTCCAAAGGTAGGTGTTCATCCCGACTTCCTCCAAAATCGATTGCATAAGCACACAACATATCCTCCAAAGTTTGAATAGTTCTCTCTGCTTGCCCGTCAGTTTGAGGATGAAAGGCAGTGCTCAATTTCACTCTAGTCCCCAAACCTTCTTGAAACGTCTGCCAGAATTGAGCAGTAAATTGCGTACCTCTGTCAGATATGATAGATACCGGAACACCATGCAACCTAACAATCTCCTTCAAATATAACTTGGCGTACTCGGCCATGGCATATGACGTCTTTACAGGAAGAAAATGGGCAGACTTCGTGAGTCTATCCACGATTACCCATATTGAATCATACTTGGCCCTTGTACGAGGTAAACCTGCAACAAAATCCATATTTATCATCTCCCACTTCCATTGAGGAATCTCACTGTTTTGAGCCAAGCCACCAGGCCTTTGATGTTCATCCTTCACCTGTTGACAGTTCAAACACTTAGCCACAAAGTTAGAAGTATCAACCTTCATGCTCTTCCACCAATAATGTTGTCTCAAATCCTTATACATTTTAGTGGATCCCAGATGAACCGAATACTTGGAACTCTGAGCTTCCATCATTAATTATTTTTGAAGACCATCAACATCAGGAACACACAATTGTCCTTGCAACCGCAGAATACTATCACCAGTACCCACAGTAAAGAAAGTGTACTCACCCCTTTCCACTCGATCTCTCAGCTTTCCCAAAAGTTCATCATCATATTGCTTAGATTTAATCCTTTCTACAATGTCAGACCGTGATGGAGTGATTCCCACTAACTCTCCATTTTCAGTTTCATCAAGACTAACCCCAAGACTGGCAAGCCTTCAAATCTCTTTCCCCATGGGCATGTCATGAGCACACAAATAAGCCAACGTGCCCATAAATTTCTACTCAAAGCGTCAGCAACCACATTAGCCTTACCCGGATGATACAAAATATTAAAGTCGTAATATTTTAACAACTCCAACCACCTTCTTTGTCTGAGGTTCAACTCTCGCTGCTTGAAGATATATTGCAAACTTTTTTGATCAATGAAAACATCACAATGCTCACCATACAGATAATGACGCCAAATTTTCAAAGCAAATACCACTGCAGCCAATTCCAAGTCATGAGTCAGATAGTTCTTCTCATGCTTCTTCAACTGTCGTGAAGCATAAGCAATCACCTTGCCGTTCTGCATCAATACACAACCCAAACCAGTTCAAAAAGCATCACAATACACTATATATCCACCAGACCTAGAAGGTAAAGTTAAAATAGGAGCCGAAGTCAACCTTGTCTTAAGTTCTTGGAAACTCTTTTCACAAGCTGCGGACCACTGAAACTTAGCAGTCTTGTGTGTCAATTTAGTTAATGGAGAGGCTATTGACGAAAAGCCTTCCACAAAATTTCGGTAATAATTTTCCAAACCCAAGTAACTATGAATTTTCGTCGCACTAGTTGGTCTTGGCCAATCCTTAACCGCTGAAATTTTCTGAGGGTCTACTTTAATGTCGTCACCAGTCACCACATGACCTAAGAAATCCATAGACTCCAGCCAGAATTCACACTTACAGAATTTTGCATAAAGCTTGTTCTCCTCGAGTGTTGTCAAAGTTATTCTAAAATGATTAGCATGATCCTCACGACTTTTAGAATACACCAAAATATCATCAATGAACACAATAATGAAATGGTATAGATAAGGCTTAAACACACGATTCATCAAATCCATGAATGTAGAAGGCACATTAGTCAACCCAAAGGACATGACTAGGAACTCAAAGTGCCCATAAGGAGTACGAAAAGCTGTTTTAAAGATGTCCTTCTCCTTTATCTTCAATTGATGATATCAAGACCACAGGTCAATCTTCAAAAAGAACTTAGCACCCTGAAGTTTGTCAAACAAATCATCTATCCTAGGCAAAGGATATTTATTCCTAATGGTCACTTTATTAAGTTGACGGTAATCAACGCACATCCTAAGGGAACCATTTTTGGTTCTAACAAACAAGACTGGAGCACCCCAAGGTGAGGAACTTGGTCGGATGAAACCTTTATCCAACAAGTCCTTCAACTGATCCTTTAACTCCCTTAGCTCCGCTGGAGCCATATGATAAGGTAGGATAGAAATAGGTTGGGTGTCAGGAATAACATCAATCCCAAAATCAATAACCCTATCAGGAGGAATACTAGGGAGATCTTCGGGAAACACTTTGGGATAATCACTAACTATGGGAACAGATGCAAATTCAGGTACTGCGACTTTTGTATACAGCAACCTAATGGTAAATGCACCCATTCGTAATCATCTTATGGGCCTTAAGATAGGAAATAAACCTACCCCTTGGCTTAGCAATTTCACCCTCCCACACAATAACAGGCACCTCGAGAAAGGCGAAGCAAACTAATTTATGGTGACAATCTACATTAGCATAACATGCGGACAACCAGTCCTTCCCCATAATTACGTCACAATTCACCATCTCAAGTTTATAAAAATCAGCCACGGTCTCACGACCTTTAATCACAACAACATAATTCCTATACACTCTAGAAGCAATAACAGGAACACCCAAAGGCGTAACAGCAGCGAAGGGTTCCAACAAAGGTTCAGGTTTCATACCCATATCAAGAGCAAAATTGTTACGCCTTGGAAATTTTTTGTTAATGTACAGTGAATAGACTAACGAAGGGCACGAAGTATACGATGTTTCAATAAGTAAGAAATAACATTTGATGATTTTAAATGAGATTTCAAAGACATTCGAAGTAAGAGAAGAAAGTTTGCCAAGAAAGGCAAGGTATACGTTATGTATCGAGAAAGATTTACGAGTATCGAGTTAATGATGACCTAATGATGGTTTGGAGAAGATTTATAAAATCCCTTAGATTGTTAATGAGGCGTTAAACAAGTGTTAAGAAGGTTACATAAGGATTGGAGATCAAACAAGTCGACGAGAACGAATTCCGAAAAAGTTGGGCAACATACGGTCCAACGTACGGACCGTATAAAACATATTGACCGTATGTTCTGCCCAGAATGGGACCTTCACTGGACCAAACATACGGTCCAGACATACGGTCAGTATAAAATGTACGAACCGTATGTTGGTCCATATGTTCAGGTCGGGACAGATTTTAAGTTGATATAAGGGCCCTCTCTCGCATTTATTTCATTTCATTTTCTCACTCTACACTTCAAGAACACTCTAGAATCCTCTCCACTCTTCACCCACTAGAACCCAAGAGAAATATATGATCAACTTCATCAAACCCAAAAAATCAAGTGTATGAAACATAACAAAGTTCATCTAAGCCAAGAAATCCCAAGGGAAGTGAGCTAAGGTTTCGGTGCAAAAAGAGAATTTCCACTCAAGGCTTATTCTTCCATTATCTAAGGTGAGTCTTATGATCATTCCATGTTGTTTAAGGTGTTTAAAAGTTAAAACACTTGGATTGTAGAAGGATATAGAAAATGGGTCATGAATGTGTGAATAGTGACATTTTGAGTTGTAATTTGGAGTGAATCACGAATATTGAGATGTGGTGATTATAAATAAGCTATAAATGACATTTAGAACATGGGGTAAGTATTATATGTGAGAAAATGCGATAGTGAACTATGACCACGATTATGGGAGAGTCGAAGTCAAATTGTGAAGTGCGAATAATGTAGATGAATGATGATTGTTGTTTATAATATTGTGAATGTTGCGATGGATGTTGGGAGTTGCTATGTAAAATGAGGAAAGTTGTATAAACAGAGGAAATGCTGCCCAATTTTCTCTAGCAATAGTAACACGTTCTTATAATCGTCTAACTAATGTTAATACGAACTCCCTTGAAGGTAAAGACATGAGCATTGAAGGTGAACGATCAAGCGGTAGAATAGCTAAAGGAAAAGGTATGTAAGGCTAGTCCCTTCTTTCTAAAGCATGATTCCTATAGCATGAATCCATCTATCTTTCCATGATTTTCCTACATATCAGAAACTATGAGTCTACGATTATAAAGAGCTCCATACAAGATAAAGAAAAGAGACACGTTATGAGCATGACAATATTGATGATGAATATAAGTCTAGAAGTCCTAAAGCTCATGAATGCCATTCCTACGAAGATGATGATCCTTATATGATTCCTATGATATTATTTCCCCTACCTCTCCATGACTTTCTTACATTCCGGGAATTATGAGTCAACATTGATAAAGATCTTCTTATGAGATAAAGATGAGGAATATATCATGAATGTGATAATAATGATGATAAGTTTAAGCCTAGAGATTCTAAAGCAAGGAATGATGTCTATGAAGTTAATGATCCTATTTGCGATCCCTTGATGTTGTTCATGGTGTACACTCACCTTAAAATGTTAGTTCCTTCAAGGTGAGATATGATGAATATGGTCACTTCATAATGTAATCGGGGGTTCTCGACCTTATGTCACCCCGATATTGTTATAGATTGTCTGTAAGCTTTAATGCATGTCCTATGACCAATGTCCCGAAAAATTACGAGTCTATGTTCATAGAGGATTTCATATGAGATAAAAGTAAGAGATATGCCATAGATGCGAGGATGGTAACGATGAGCCTAAGTCTAGAGAATATAAAGTCTATCATACGATATTTATACGAAGTTCACGCTACGAATACGATATGATTTCATAGATCGTCTTTAAATTCAAATGTATGCCTTATGGAAAGTTATGGTAAGCTTCTGAGATGTATGTGATGGAAACGATGATGATGAGATATACCGAGCCTTGTTATGGCCGGGTCCGGAGGACATGTATGTGATATTGTCGAGCCACAACGTGGCCGAATACGGATATTGTCGAGCCGCTACGTGGCCGAATACTGATGATGCTTTATGTGTATGAGAAGATACGGTACTACGATACATACATATATATATATATATATATATATATATATATATATAGATGCTACGATGATGTATACGCTATGGCGATACCTGTACCATGATTATATATGATATAGGCATGAAAGGTAACCACCCTTAAAAGTTACGCAGGTTATATCTTCATTTTATGTCTTATGATTTCTCTATTATGTTCATTTCATTCATGCCTTACATACTCAGTACAATGTTCATACTGACGTCCGTTTCGTTGAAAGTTGTGTTCATGCCCACAGGTAGACAGGGAGACGGTGCAGACCTACAGGAGCTATCAGCAGATTTACAGGAGCACTTCATTATTCCGGAGGTGCTATTTGGTTTATCCTTTTGTGTATATATATGTATATGTATATGTATTTTGGGCACGACGGGTTCTTGTCCCGTCCATATGTCTAGTAGTCTAGTAAAGGCTCGTAGATACGTATATGTGGGTAGTATGGTCTCATGATGTTGCTATTGTATCTATATTATTATTTTGATAGCCCAGAGGCTTATGTATATAAATGTAATTACGTTTCCAAATGAAAAATGGTTTTTCCTATGATTGAGTATTATATTAATGAATGTACGCTTAATGAGTATTATAAGCAGTAGAATGAGTGGTGCTCGGTGGTTAGCCCCGGGTACCCGCCATGGCCCCTAGTCGGGTCGTGAGAAAAGTGGTATCAGAGCAGTTCAGTCCTAGGAAGTGTCTACGAGCCGTGTCTAGTAGACTCTTGTTTATGGTGTGTTGCACGCCACACTAATAAACACGAGGCTACAGGGCATTTAGGAAAAATGACCATCTTTCAACTTAAGAGATTGTGCGATAGAGCTGTGTTATAAGATTTTCTCCTCTAAATTGTATGCTATGATTTCAGAAATGCAGCCAAAGGGAAAAACTACAGCCGCCCAGAAGGGCAAGACTACGATGAAAAGGTGAGTAGAAAGAGAGCCGCCAATGACTGTAGAAAAGGGCGAGTCACAGAATGAGGCTCTATCCAATACTTCCGCCACCCCGCCCAATGTAGAAGAACAAGGAGGAGCTTCTGCTCCAACTCCTCCACTAGTTGCTTCGGGTGAACAAGTGACCGAGGCTATTCACTTATTGACACAGCTAGTTGCCGCCCAGGCACAGCGGCAGGGTTCGGGTTCAAGTGACAGGGTTGTTAGTACTAGAGCCCATGATTTTGTGAGTTTGAATCCTCCGAAGTTTTTCGGGTCAAAGCCAGATGAAGGCCCTCAACGTTTTATTGATGAAATGTTGAGAACATTAAGGATTATTCATGCCTCCGAAACCGAATCTGTGGAGTTAGCAACTTATAGACTCCGGGAAATGGCAGTCTTATGGTATAAGAACTTGGTATCATCAAGAAAAGAGATTGCGCCTCCTCCGGTTTGGCAAGAATTTGTAGATGCCTTCATCCGCCACTATTTACCACCCGAGGTCCGCCGAGCTAGAGTGGATAGGTTCTTAAATTTGAAACAAGGAAATATGAGTGCCCGGGAGTATAGCCTTCAGTTTAATTTATTGGCTAGATATGCTCCAACTATGGTGGCCGACATGGGAGATAGAGTGCACAGGTTTGTGAGTGGCTTAGGGCAACATTTATTTAAAGATTGCTTAACGGCTTCATTGCAAGACAGGATGGATATTTCCCGTATTCAAGCCCACGCCCAGAATTTAGAAGAGCAACAACATCCGCAAAAGGGCGAGCGTGATATTGATAAGGGGCAAAGTAAGAGGGCCAGATCCATAGGTGCCGATAGCGACTATAGAGGGGATCGAGGAAGTCATATTTGTTACACCTTGGAAAATTCTCCGTTAACATACAGTGAATAGGCTAGCGAAGAGCACGACATATACAATGTTTCAATAAGTAAGAAATAGCATTTTGTGATCCAAATTGGTGTTCAAAGATATTTGACGTGAGGGAAGAAGGTTGTCAAGGAAAGTAAGGGATGTGTCGCGCGTCGGGTAAGAATTATGAGCGATGAGTTAACGATGGCGTAATGATGTCTTGGAGAAGAGTGATAACATCCCTTAGATTGGTATTGAGGTGTTAAATAAGTGTCAAGAAGGTTCCATAAGGATTGGAGATCAAACGAGTCAACGAGACAGAGTTCGGATGAACTGGGCATTATACGACCCAACATACTGGCCGTATGTCTGGCTGTATAATTAGCCCGGAATACCATATCTCTCTGGACCAAACATACAGCCAAACATACGGCCCGTATAAAATGTACGGACCGTATGTTGGTCTGTATATCTTGGTCGGGACAGATTTAAGTGTTTAATATAAAGACCCTCCTCGCATTTTAATTCATTTCATTTCCACTCTCCTCTCTTCAAGAAACCTCTAGAACACTCTCCATTGTTCATCCACAAGAAACCAATAGAAATTGATGAACAACTACATCAAATCCATGAAATCAAGTGTATGAAACCTAAATCTGTCCCGAGGTGTAGAAATCAAGTGTAGAAATACACTTCGTGCTCTTCGTTAGCCCATTCATTGTGCATCAACGGGAAATTTTCCGAGGTGTAACATTCTTTCCCCCTTAAGAACATTCGTCCTCGAATGTTAAGCACTCGGGGATTTATGAAAATTTTGCCAGAGTTTCCCCTATAATATGGCACTACCATCCTGTCACAACAACCCATAATAACAATGCCTCACGGGGCCACAACATAATAGCAACAGAATTTGGCCACACACGACCAAAAAGTATAAAAGGAAAACATACATACCTTATGATCTTGACGTCTCATTTTGGATCCCCTCTAGGGGCTGAAATAAATGCGGGTACTTGGATCTCATAATTTCTTCCGCTTCCCATGTCATATCTTCTCGTTTACTGCTTCTCCATAAAACCTTAACTGAGGCCACCTCTTTGTTTCTAAGCCTCCGTACTTGCCTATCTAGTATGGAAATGGGTACCTCTTTATAAGTCAACTTCTCTGTCACTTGAACATCATTTACTGGAACGATCATAGCAGGATATTCAACACACTTCGAAGCATTGAGACATGGAAAACTGGATGGACTGACTCCAAATCCGGAGGTAAATCTAACTCACAGGCCACTTTGCCTACTTTGTGCACAATCTCATAAGGTCCAATGTACCGGGGACTAAGCTTCCCCTTTTTGACAAATCTCATAACGCCCTTCATTGGAGACACTTTCAAGAATACCCAATCTTTCACTTGGAACTCTAAGTCCCTTCGACGATTATCCTCATAGAACTTCTGACGACTTTGGGCTGCTAATAACCGATCTTGTATGAGCTTGACTTTTTCTATGGATTGTTGGACCAAGTCTGGCCCTATCAATTTAGTCTTTCCTACCTCGAACCACCCAATTGGGGATCTACACTTTCGCCCATATAAAGCCTCATACGGTGTCATTTGGATGCCAGAATGATAACTATTATTGTAAGAAAATTCAATGAGTGGCAAGTGATCATCCCAATTACCTCCAAAATCTATCATACATGCCCGTAACATTTCTTCAAGAGTCTGAATGGTACGTTCAGCCTGCCCATCGGTCTGTGGATGAAATGTCGTGCTAAGGCTCACTTGAGTCCCTAAACCCTCTTGGAAGGACTTCAAAAAATTAGCTGTAAACTGAGTTCCTCTATCAGAGATAATAGATATAGGAACACCATGGAGTCGCACTATCTCTTTAACAAAAATCTTTGCATAATCTTCCGCTACATACGTCGTTTTGACCGGTACGAAATGAGCCGAATTCGTGAGTCTATCTACAATCACCCATACAGAATCATACTTACATCGAGAACGGGGTAAGCCCGTAATGAAGTCCGTGTTAATTACTTCCCACTTCCAACTTGGAATTTCTATAGCTTGCAACAATCTGCCCGGCTTTTGGTGCTCGATTTTCACTTGTTGACAGTTGGGACATTGAGCTACGAATTACGCTATATCTTTTTTCATCGCATTCCACCAATATATTGATTTAAGATCATGGTACATTTTCGTTGCTCCGGGGTGAACAGAATAACGGGAACAATGAGCTTCTCTCAATATTTGGTGGCGTAAACCTGCCACATCGGGAACACATAATCTGCCTCTACATCGAAGAACTCCGTCTTCTGAAATGTCAAATGATGACTCCTCTTTCTGAGGGAGTGTATCTCTGTAACGCAATTGCATGGAATCTTCATATTGCTGCTCTTTCACTTCCGTTACTAGCGACGAGACTGCTGAATTCTAAATGGTAGTTCCCCTGCTATCTGAGTCCACTACCCGAACTCCTAGGCTAGCTAACCGCTGGAGCTCACAAGACATTTCTCTCTTCTCTAGTCGTACATCACACAAACTTCCCATAGGTCTGCGACTAAGAGCATTAGCCACAACATTTGGCTTTCCGGGATGATATAAGATATCAACATCATAATCTTTTAGCAATTCCAACCATCGTCGTTGCCACAAATTCAACTCTTTCTGCTTGAAGATATATTGAAGACTCTTATGATATGTATAAATGTCCACATGGACACCATATAAATAATGTCTCCATATCTTTAACGCATGAACTACTACAGGCAATTCTAGATCACGGGTTGGGTAATTCTTCTTATGTTTCTGCAATTGCCTTGAAGCATACGCAATCACATTACCATGTTGCATCAACACACAGCCTAGCCCAATGCCTGAAGCATCGCAATAAACAACATATCCTCCCAATCCCTCTGGAAGTGTCAGGATTGGGGCAGAAGTCAATCTATCCTTTAACTCTTCGAAACTACGTTCACAAACATCTGTCCACTGAAACTTTGCTGATTTCTGGGTCAACCTTGTGAGTGGTGCAGAAACAGAAGAAAAACCTTCAACAAATCTCCTGTAATAACCTGCTAAGCCCAGAAAGCTACCAACCTCCGTAGGAGTTGTGGGCCATGGCCAAGTCTTCACGGCCTCAATCTTTTGGCTATCCACCCGAATACCATCGGCCGCAACAATGTGCCCCAGAAATGTCACTGAGTTCAACCAAAACTCACACTTGGAAAATTTTGCAAACAACTCTCGAGTTTGAAGAACTCTAAGGACAGCACGCAAATGATCCGTATGTTCCACCTCGGATCTAGAATACACCAAGATATCATCGATAAATACTATCACAAACAGATCTAGGAAGGGTCTGAACATATTATTCATCAAATCCATAAATACTGCTGGTGCATTAGTTTTCCCAAATGACATTACCCGGAACTCAAAATGACCATATCTTGTTCTGGAGGATGTCTTTGGGATATCTTTCTCCCTAACTCTCACCTGATGATACCCGGACCTCAAATCTATCTTTGAAAACCATTTGGCCCCTTGTAATTGATCAAATAAGTCATCAATCCTCGGGAGAGGATATTTGTTCTTAATCGTCACCTTATTCAATTGTCGATAGTCAATGCACATTCTCAAGGAGCCATCTTTCTTTCGGACAAACAATAAGGGTGTTCCCCACGGGGATGAACTAGGCCTAATAAAACCTTTCTCAAGCAAGTCTTTCAATTGCTCATTCAACTCTTTCAATTCTGCGGGAGCTATTCTATAAGGAGGAATAGATATAGGCTTAGTGTCCGGAAACACATCAATAGCAAAATCAATCTCCCGCTTAGGAGGGAGGCCTGGGAGCTCTTCCGGGAACACATCCGGAACTTCATTTACTACAGGAACTGACTGAAGAGTCGGCGATTCAGCTTCTACATCTTGAACCCGAACTAGATGATAAATACATCCTTTCGTGATCATCTTCCTTGCCTTTAGATAGGAAATAAACCTACCTTTTGGTGACGCAGCATTCCCCTTTCATTCTAGAACTGGTTCTCCAGAAAATTGGAAACGAACCATTTACATTCTTCAATCAAAATTGGCATAGCAAGAAGCCAACCAATACATGCCCATAATAACATCAAAGTCTACCATTTTTAGCTCATGCAAATGACCATAGTACGACGGTCACAAATCAAAACTATGCAGTTTCTATATACTCGGCTAGCTACTACCGATTCACCCATGGGTGTAGACACCTCAAAAGGTTTGATCGACTCCGGTTCGACTCTAAATCGACCCGCAATATATGGAGTAACATATGACAATGTGGAGCCCGGATCAATCAAAGCATACACATCATGAGAAAATACCGATAATATACCTGTGACCAAGTCAGGAGAAGACTCAAGATCCTGGCGTCCAACCAAAGCATAAATACGGTGCTGAGGACCGTTAGAACTGGGAACTCTCCCTCTGCCTCTACCATGGCCGACTAGCGCATGTGAACTGTCACGCCCCAACCCCGTGGGCCATGACTAGTGCCCGACCTGGAAACTCGTACGTACCTGTTGGATATAGTCAAACTGAATCTAAGAACAATATGGTAACTTACAAAAGAACTCCAAGGATCATAACGTCGTCACGTATATATATATATATATATATATATATATATATCTAGATAAACTGTCTCCTGAGGAGTCACAACTAATCAAATCATAAGATGATACGCAAGCCAACAAGGCTGCCACTACATATCTGTTACATCCGACATTTTTGTTCATTCGGAAAATTCAAGATAAAATGACTTGTGATGAATAAGGCCACAATTGGACCTTACTTGGCATGAATGTGTAAGTTATGAATACCTTGGTGTGGAATTACGAAAGGTGGCCAAGGGCAAAATTGGAATTTTGGAAATTTGCCCATGAATTATAATATGTAACCAACCATTTTGGGCTCCAAAAATTCTTAGACTAAGGCCCAATATGGGAGGCCCAACCGGCCACAAAGGGGTCCAAACCCATAAAATATTTTTATTATGCATATAATATTGTATAAGTAGGATAAGATTGAGAGAACCTTCAAGAAAAACAAAGAGTGAAGAACAAAAAAAAAGGGAGCATTTCGGGTTTGGAGAGGAAAAGAAAGAAAAGAAAGAAATTTTTTTTTGAGCCAATCCTTTGGTTTAGAAGGTTCATCTCTTGAGAGATTATTGCTAAGAACAAGATTCTCTACAAGTTGATATAAAGATTGTGGCAAGAAAACAATTTCATCCTCCAAGTGAAGAACTTGAAGAAAGGTAAGGATTTCATGCTCTTGTTGTGTTAAAAATGATGTATGCATGTTGTAGTATGTGTGAATGAATGAAAAATATGGAAATTTGGTGTGTTGGAAATTGGGGTGTGTGGCCGAATGCATATATGGTTATTGCATGATTTTAATGGTTTGAATTCTTGTGTAAGTTAGTTGTAGTATGGTGGAAATTGTATTAGAAATGAAAGTGGAATGAACTAGTGAAATTTGGAAAATATAGCATGTGGCCGTGTGGTGTGTGTTGGTGTTGGAAGGTGAATTGAATCTTGTTAGCATGTTAATTGTGTTGTTATGGAAGATTGGTTATTAAGTTGTTGAAGGAAATTATTGAACTTTGTTATGATTTGTGTATAAGTGAAAATGAAAGTGTTAAGAGGCAAATTATGCTTATGACAATGAACTTGGAATATAAAAATGTGTTGATGAGTTTGCATGTTGAAAGTTAGGAAGGGATTGGAAAAGTAGTGACTTGATGGAAAGTTGAATGTTTGTGAATTTTATGAATATCTTGTGAATATTATGTGAACATGTTATGGATTCCTCCGATGTGTGTCGTAATGATTTTGATGGATAATGGATAAGAAAATAATAAGTTTTGGTTGGAAATGTAAGCTTGAAACGAAAGATGATTCGTCGTGTCGAAGGGTGGCTAATAATGCCATAGCGTATGATTTAGTGTTTATTGATGTTTGTTGTTGTTTGGATGTCTCCTCTGGGTTGTTGTGTTGCTAAGTTGAGCCGAGCTAAGTCTCGGGGATGTCGTATATACAGAGGAAATGCTGCCGAAATTTCGGTAGGCAATTATGTGTAAAGTTAGAGTATTGAAAGAATGAAACTAACCAAATGGTAAACTTGACCATTTCCAGATTTTGGACGAAATTTGGATTGACGCCGAGCGAGCATAAGGCGCCATCGAGGTATGTGAAGCACTTCTCTACGTTCCTAGGCATGTTCTGGATGTGGTAGGCTCGGCCGCGAGCCTTAAGTCCGACTCCGTTCCCCGGAATTCGAGACGGAAAACCGCTCCAATTCCTTCAATTCAATTGAACCTATTTTCTTACAAATTGTCCTTAAAGTGAGATTTTGCACAAAAATTTCCCCAAACGGAGTCGGAACACTTCCGAATGAGTATGGGTGACCTCATAAGGTCAATTATCAATAATTTACGTATGTAGTCTCGGGTGGGTCCGAGGTGGGCCCACAAGGCCCGATACTCCCGGTACGATTTTAAAATACATCTGTTTTGGTCCGATGTTCTCCAAAAACTTCTGAACTATTGTTTTATGTATATTATGGATATTTTTGTGTAAATTATACAATATGATTTCTGAACAGTTGAGAATCCCATTCTGATAATAATCTGTCGTGCCTTCCCAACTAGGATATAGGCGCGTACTATGCATACTATCTGGATATTCTGATTTTGGCTCGCCGTTTGGCATCCTTCAATTTGATCGAGTCTGTATGTTGAGTCTGTAGGTAGGTGGTTTCTCATTTATCGATTCGTGTCTGTCTCAATGCATTCTTTCACTGCGACCCGGGCCAGGTTCTGTTATCGTGCATAATTCTCTGCATTGTTCACCGCGTCCCTCGGCGTACGGGCCGGGATCTGTATGTCTGTATGATCTGTGTATGGGGATGGCGGCCAGGATGGCATATGATCTGATTTGATTCTGTCTGTCCACCGCGTCCCGTACTAAAAGGGCCGGGTTCTGTTACCGCGCCCCCAGACAGGGCCGGGATCTGTATGAATATATGCGTGTGCCATCTGTATTTATAAAGCACACGCCTTTGTATGATTTTGTATGACTCTGTTCTACTCTGCATGCATAATTCTGTCCGTCATACTACTGTCTGTCCGTCTGTGTTACGACTATTTCTGTATGTCCGTATGGCTTCTGCTTCTGTATGTCCGTATGGATTCAGATTCTGCTCGTCTGTCCGTATTATGATTCCGTCTGTCTGTCCGAACTATAATTCTGTTCATTTGTGTGTAACACGATTCTGTATGTCTGTCTGGATCATAACTCTGTCCGTTAGTTTGACTTATGATTTTGCCCGTTATATTTCTGTGACTCTAGTTCGGACTATGTTTATATCTGTTACGTTTCTGCTTTACATACTCGGTACATTTTCCGTACTGACCCCCGTTCTTCGGGGGCTGCGCTACATGCCCGCAGGTACAGACGCACCAGGTGATACGCCGCCCGCGTAGGTTTCCGACTCTGCCTTTTGAAGAGCTCCTTTGACCCGGAGCATATCTTTTGGTATATATTTTCTGTCTTCTGTGTACTCCGTATGTGTGTATATTCTGGGTACGGCGGGGCCCTGTCCCGCCATATGATTTTGTATGTCTGTAGAGGCCTGTAGATAGATGTGTGGGTTACGGGTTTCGTCTGTATGTTAGCCTTATCGGCTTACTTGTAATGTCTGTATATTCAGGTATATATGTATATATACGTATGGTTGCGCGCGTGCCGTATTTGTATCGGCCTATTTCCGTACTTCTGTTTTGAAACGAAAAAAAAAAAATCTGTATGATTCGAATTCGATCAGATAGGTACGTATGGGTATCCAGTTAGGGTACCAGTCGCGGCCCACGGGGTTTGGGTCGTGACAAAAGTGGTATCAGAGCGGTTAGTCCTCGGTATGTCTACAGGCCGTGTCTAGTAGAGTCTTGTTTATCGATGTGTTGTGCACCACATCTATAAACAGGAAGCTACAGGGCATTTAGGATGTTACCCTTCTTTGGATTCTTAGATCGTGCGATAGAACTGTATTAGTAGGATGATCCTTTCCTAACGATCTGTTATGTTTCAGTGATGCCTCCGAGGAAGGCAACAGCTGCCCAGAAGGGCAAGGCGAGGATTGAGGCAGGAGAGACCAGCCAGGCCCCGAGGGTTACCAGGGCCAGTCTACAGCCTGCACTTGAGGATGTGCCCCCGTCGTCTGGGTCTGTTACACCCCCCTTGCGGGAGGACATCAGAGCAGCAGGAGCTGCTAATCGGGAGACGGCTCCACCGCAAGCTCCTGAGGTTCCAGTGCCCGAGCCTCCAGCTCCACAGGTAGGGGCGGAGGGTAGGGCCATACGAGATGCGGTTCAGCTATTGACCACATAAATGGCGGAGCAGGTTCGCAGGCATGGATTTGGGGGTGGTCGTACGGACAGGTATGAGACCTCCAGGGCTCGCGAGTTTCTGACATGTGGTCCTCCAGAATTCTCCGGGACCAAGTCTGAGGAAGGCCCCCAGGAGTTCATTAGAAAGATGGAGAGCACACTGCTATTGATTAAAGCTTCGCCGACTGAGTCTGTGGAGTTGGCTTCGTATCGATTGTATGAGGTGGCAGCAAATTGGTATGAGTCTTGCCAGCTCTCCAGGGGCGACGACGCGCCCCCAGCAGTATGGGCCGAATTTACTAAGGCCTTTCTTGACCATTTTCTACCACCAGAGCTACGAAGAGCTAGGGTCGATCGGTTCTTGAACTTGAGACAGAATGGTAGAAGTGTTCGCGAGTATAGCCTAGAGTTCGATTCACTGGCTAGGTATGCACCCACCATAGTAGCTGAGATGGCCGACAGGGTGCACAGGTATGTGATGGGACTGGACTCTTATCTGATTGATGGTTGTTTGGCTGTGGCTGCTCAGCCAGGGATGCATGTAGCCCGGGTACAGGCACACGCCCAGGGCATGGAGGACCGACGTAGGGAACGTCGGCCTGATGGGGGTTACGACAGGGGCCAGCCTAAGAGAGCCAGATCGGCTGGGTATTCAGAGGGATTTCAGAGCGAGCCTTCCCAGCGGCAGAGAAATAGGTATTCGTCCCAGCCAGCCTACAGTACGCCCCCACAGTTCGCAGGACAGAGCTCCAGAGGTCCCGGTCAGTCGAGGCCACCCATACCCCCGTGTTCTTATTGTGGGAGGCCCCACCCGGGGGAGTGTTACCGCGCTACGGGCGCTTGTTATTTTTGTGGGAGCCCAGACCATCGAGTCAGAGAGTGCCCACTTAAGGGCAGTTCGGGTTCAGCCCTGCCTGCTGGGTCCGTTGCAGGCTCATCTTCTCCTTCAGCGGCCATGCGCCCTGCGGGGCGAGGAGCACCAGCACCAGCACCCGCACCAGCGCCAGCGGGTCGTGGCAGAGGACGTGGTGCAGCTTCTGGTTACAGCGGTCCTTCGAACCGCGTGTTTGCTTTAACCGGCCGGCAGGACCCAGGAGCGTCTTCGAGTGCACGCCCAGGTACGCCAGCCAATCCTTTTTGAGAAATGTATGTATGGATAAGTTTGTATTTTGCTGAATTACGTGATCTTATACTTCTGGGTATTGGAAATAGTAAGATAAATGTTAATTTAGTGGATACCGAGATTCAGAAAAGCAATATGGTAATGGTATGACTTAGCCGGGGGTGGGACCCGCTACCAAAATTTTTCAGAAAATCTGCGAAGACCCCGATCTACTCTAAAATTACGTGACAAAGGTCGTGAGGGGCAATCGACGAAATTATATTAGCCCTAACGTGTCGAAATGCATGAAAGTTTCGGAGTTAAGCGTGCTCAGGCCATAGCAATTCTGGGATGGGTGACCCCCTGGGAAGTAATGCAAAGTTTTGCTCAAGTGTAGGTATGACCGATATAAATGAGAACTTGGGGTAATCTAAAGGAAAAGAGAATGTATGGAGTAATTAGCGCCTTTACAGATACCACACAGACCGACGCGGGTTAAATGGGCAAAAAGGAAAGGTGCGATACCACTCGGAAAACTTAGCGAATCTGGATAACAGTCAGCGACGACCCGAATGTTGTCAGGGGATAGAAAAAGCCCAATTACATCATAAGTTAGTCTGGTATGGCGATGGTTGTAAAAGGAAAGAGAGTATGGATAGTAGGGAAGGAGAGAGATAAGTAGAGCGAGTAAGCAGAAACTTTGAAAAAAGTCGATAAGCGACACCCAAGACGATTTGTATGATTGATTCTGAATACGTTCCTGTCTGACATGTCTCTGTACGATTAACCCTGATTACGAATCTGTCTGACACACCTCTGTATGTCTGACTCTGGATATAAATCCGTCTCGTGTGCCTCCGTACGTCTAATTGTGGTCACGCATCTGTCTGATACATCTCCGCATGTCTGATTCTAAGTGTGACTCTGTATGATACATTTCTGTAAGCCTGATTCCGATTTCGAAATCCGTCCGATACCTTTTTATACATCTGACTCTGATCTCAGATCTGTCTGACATACTTCCGTATCTCTTCTTTTGATTATGAATCTATCCGCCATAGTTTGGCATGTCTGCTTCCGATTACGAATCCGTCCGATATGTTTCTACGCGTTCGGTTCCAGTCCTGAATCTGTTGGTAAGAAGTGTCTGGTATGAAGTGGGATTATATTGATGTGGTAGAAATCTCCGGAGTGTAACAAGAAATGATACGGACTATGACGTCTGGAAAGCGTTCGTCAGTTACAAGAATATAGCTTATGGTTCGACGATTGCGTGGGGTACGAGAAGATATATTATAAAGGCATCTGAATCTGTGATGTGAAAAAAATTACCCCATATGTTGGTAAAGAAGCCATATCGGAAAGTCAGCAAAGGACGACTATAAAGAGAACCCTCCCGGAGTAGTATGGCGCCCCATAAGGTCAATTTAACATTCGAGGACGAATGTTCTAAAGGGGGGGAGGATGTTACATCCGACATTTTTGTTCATTCGGAAAATTCAAGATAAAATGACTTGTGATGAATAAGGCCACAATTGGACCTTACTTGGCATGAATGTGTAAGTTATGAATACCTTGGTGTGGAATTACGAAAGGTGGCCAAGGGCAAAATTGGAATTTTGGAAATTTGCCCATGAATTATAATATGTAACCAACCATTTTGGGCTACAAAAATTCTTAGACTAAGGCCCAATATGGGAGGCCCAACCGGCCACAAAGGGGTCCAAACCCATAAAATATTTTTATTATGCATATAATATTGTATAAGTAGGATAAGATTGAGAGAACCTTCAAGAAAAACAAAGAGTGAAGAACAAAAAAAAAGGGAGCATTTCGGGTTTGGAGAGGAAAAGAAAGAAAAGAAAGAAATTTTTTTTTGAGCCAATCCTTTGGTTTAGAAGGTTCATCTCTTGAGAGATTATTGCTAAGAACAAGATTCTCTACAAGTTGATATAAAGATTGTGGCAAGAAAACAATTTCATCCTCCAAGTGAAGAACTTGAAGAAAGGTAAGGATTTCATGCTCTTGTTGTGTTAAAAATGATGTATGCATGTTGTAGTATGTGTGAATGAATGAAAAATATGGAAATTTGGTGTGTTGGAAATTGGGGTGTGTGGCCGAATGCATATATGGTTATTGCATGATTTTAATGGTTTGAATTCTTGTGTAAGTTAGTTGTAGTATGGTGGAAATTGTATTAGAAATGAAAGTGGAATGAACTAGTGAAATTTGGAAAATATAGCATGTGGCCGTGTGGTGTGTGTTGGTGTTGGAAGGTGAATTGAATCTTGTTAGCATGTTAATTGTGTTGTTATGGAAGATTGGTTATTAAGTTGTTGAAGGAAATTATTGAACTTTGTTATGATTTGTGTATAAGTGAAAATGAAAGTGTTAAGAGGCAAATTATGCTTATGACAATGAACTTGGAATATAAAAATGTGTTGATGAGTTTGCATGTTGAAAGTTAGGAAGGGATTGGAAAAGTAGTGACTTGATGGAAAGTTGAATGTTTGTGAATTTTATGAATATCTTGTGAATATTATGTGAACATATTATGGATTCCTCCGATGTGTGTCGTAATGATTTTGATGGATAATGGATATGAAAATAATAAGTTTTGGTTGGAAATGTAAGCTTGAAACGAAAGATGATTCGTCGTGTCGAAGGGTGGCTAATAATGCCATAGCGTATGATTTAGTGTTTATTGATGTTTGTTGTTGTTTGGATGTCTCCTCTGGATTGTTGTGTTGCTAAGTTGAGCCGAGCTAAGTCTCGGGGATGTCGTATATACAGAGGAAATGCTGCCGAAATTTCGGTAGGCAATTATGTGTGAAGTTAGAGTATTGAAAGAATGAAACTAACCAAATGGTAAACTTGACCATTTCCAGATTTTGGACGAAATTTGGATTGACGCCGAGCGAGCATAAGGCGCCATCGAGGTATGTGAAGCACTTCTCTACGTTCCTAGGCATGTTCTGGATGTGGTAGGCTCGGCCGCGAGCCTTAAGTCCGACTCCGTTCCCCGGAATTCGAGACGGAAAACCGCTCCAATTCCTTCAATTCAATTGAACCTATTTTCTTACAAATTGTCCTTAAAGTGAGATTTTGCACAAAAATTTCCCCAAACGGAGTCGGAACACTTCCGAATGAGTATGGGTGACCTCATAAGGTCAATTATCAATAATTTACGTATGTAGTCTCGGGTGGGTCCGAGGTGGGCCCACAAGGCCCGATACTCCCGGTACGATTTTAAAATACATCTGTTTTGGTCCGATGTTCTCCAAAAACTTCTGAACTATTGTTTTATGTATATTATGGCTATTTTTGTGTAATTTATACAATATGATTTCTGAACAGTTGAGAATCCCATTCTGATAATAATCTGTCGTGCCTTCCCAACTAGGATATAGGCGCGTACTATGCATACTATCTGGATATTATGATTTTGGCTCCCCGTTTGGCATCCTTCAATTTGATCGAGTCTGTATGTTGAGTCTGTAGGTAGGTGGTTTCTCATTTATCGATTCATGTCTGTCTCAATGCATTCTTTCACTGCGACCCGGGCCAGGTTCTGTTATCGTGCATAATTCTCTGCATTGTTCACCGCGTCCCTCGGCGTACGGGCTGGGATCTGTATGTCTGTATGATCTGTGTATGGGGATGGCGGCCAGGATGGCATATGATCTGATTTGATTCTGTCTGTCCACCGCGTCCCGTACTAAGAGGGTCGGGTTCTGTTACCGCGCCCCCAGACAGGGCCGGGATCTGTATGAATATATGCGTGTGCCATCTGTATTTATAAAGCACACGCCTTTGTATGATTTTGTATGACTCTGTGCTACTCTGCATGCATAATTCTGTCCGTCATACTACTGTCTGTCCGTCTGTGTTACGACTATTTCTGTATGTCCGTATGGCTTTTGCTTCTCTATGTCCATATGGATTCAGATTCTGCTCGTCTGTCCGTATTATGATTCCGTCTGTCTGTCCGAACTATAATTCTGTTCATTTGTGTGTAACACGATTCTGTATGTCTGTCTGGATCATAACTCTGTCTGTTAGTTTGACTTATGATTTTGCCCGTTATATTTCTGTGACTCTAGTTCGGACTATGTTTATATCTGTTACGTTTCTGCTTTACATACTCGGTACATTTTCCGTACTGACCCCCGTTCTTCGGGGGCTGCGCTACATGCCCGCAGGTACTGACGCACCAGGTGATACGCCGCCCGCGTAGGTTTCCGACTCTGCCTTTTGAAGAGCTCCTTTGACCCGGAGCATATCTTTTGGTATATATTTTCTGTCTTCTGTGTACTCCGTATGTGTGTATATTCTGGGTACGGCGGGGCCCTGTCCCGCCATATGATTTTGTATGTCTGTAGGGGCCTGTAGATAGATGTGTGGGTTACGGGTTTCGTCTGTATGTTAGCCTTATCGGCTTACTTGTAAATGTCTGTATGTTCAGGTATATATGTATATATACGTATGGTTGCGCGCGTGCCGTATTTGTATCGGCCTATTTCCGTACTTCTGTTTTGAAACGAAAAAAAAAAAATCTGTATGATTCGAATTCGATCAGATAGGTACGTATGGGTATCCAGTTAGGGTACCAGTCGCGGCCCACGGGGTTTGGGTCGTGACAAAAGTGGTATCAGAGCGGTTAGTCCTCGGTATGTCTACAGGCCGTGTCTAGTAGAGTCTTGTTTATCGATGTGTTGTGCACCACATCTATAAACAGGAAGCTACAGGGCATTTAGGATGTTACCCTTCTTTGGATTCTTAGATCGTGCGATAGAACTGTATTAGTAGGATGATCCTTTCCTAACGATCTGTTATGTTTCAGTGATGCCTCCGAGGAAGGCAACAGCTGCCCAGAAGGGCAAGGCGAGGATTGAGGCAGGAGAGACCAGCCAGGCCCCGAGGGTTACCAGGGCCAGTATACAGCCTGCACTTGAGGATGTGCCCCCGTCGTCTGGGTCTGTTACACCCCCCTTGCGGGAGGACATCAGAGCAGCAGGAGCTGCTAATCGGGAGACGGCTCCACCGCAAGCTCCTGAGGTTCCAGTGCCCGAGCCTCCAGCTCCACAGGTAGGGGCGGAGGGTAGGGCCATGCGAGATGCGGTTCAGCTATTGACCACATTAATGGCGGAGCAGGTTCGCAGGCATGGATTTGGGGGTGGTCGTACGGACAGGTATGAGAGCTCCAGGGCTCGCGAGTTTCTGACATGTGGTCCTCCAGAATTCTCCGGGACCAAGTCTGAGGAAGACCCCCAGGAGTTCATTAGAAAGATGGAGAGCACACTGCTATTGATTAAAGCTTCGCCGACTGAGTCTGTGGAGTTGGCTTCGTATCGATTGTATGAGGTGGCAGCAAATTGGTATGAGTCTTGGCAGCTCTCCAGGGGCGACGACGCGCCCCCAGCAGTATGGGCCGAATTTACTAAGGCCTTTCTTGACCATTTTCTACCACCAGAGCTACGAAGAGCTAGGGTCGATCGGTTCTTGAACTTGAGACAGAATGGTAGAAGTGTTCGCGAGTACAGCCTAGAGTTCGATTCACTGGCTAGGTATGCACCCACCATAGTAGCTGAGATGGCCGACAGGGTGCACAGGTATGTGATGGGACTGGACTCTTATCTGATTGATGGTTGTTTGGCTGTGGCTGCTCAGCCAGGGATACATGTAGCCCGGGTACAGGCACACGCCCAGGGCATGGAGGACCGACGTAGGGAACGTCGGCCTGATGGGGGTTACGACAGGGGCCAGCCTAAGAGAGCCAGATCGGCTGGGTATTCAGAGGGATTTCAGAGCGAGCCTTCCCAGCGGCAGAGAAATAGGTATTCGTCCCAGCCAGCCTACAGTACGCCCCCACAGTTCGCAGGACAGAGCTCCAGAGGTCCCGGTCAGTCGAGGCCACCCATACCCCCGTGTTCTTATTGTGGGAGGCCCCACCCGGGGGAGTGTTACCGCGCTACGGGCGCTTGTTATTTTTGTGGGAGCCCAGACCATCGAGTCAGAGAGTGCCCACTTAAGGGCAGTTCGGGTTCAGCCCGGCCTGCTGGGTCCGTTGCAGGCTCATCTTCTCCTTCAGCGGCCATGCGCCCTGCGGGGCGAGGAGCACCAGCACCAGCACCCGCACCAGCGCCAGCGGGTCGTGGCAGAGGACGTGGTGCAGCTTCTGGTTACAGCGGTCCTTCGAACCGCGTGTTTGCTTTAACCGGCCGGCAGGACCCAGGAGCGTCTTCGAGTGCACGCCCAGGTACGCCAGCCAATCCTTTTTGAGAAATGTATGTATGGATAAGTTTGTATTTTGCTGAATTACGTGATCTTATACTTCTGGGTATTGGAAATAGTAAGATAAATGTTAATTTAGTGGATACCGAGATTCAGAAAAGCAATATGGTAATGGTATGACTTAGCCGGGGGTGGGACCCGCTACCAAAAATTTTCAGAAAATCTGCGAAGACCCCGATCTACTCTAAAATTACGTGACAAAGGTCGTGAGGGGCAATCGACGAAATTATATTAGCCCTAACGTGTCGAAATGCATGAAAGTTTCGGAGTTAAGCGTGCTCAGGCCATAGCAATTCTGGGATGGGTGACCCCCTGGGAAGTAATGCAAAGTTTTGCTCAAGTGTAGGTATGACCGATATAAATGAGAACTTGGGGTAATCTAAAGGAAAAGAGAATGTATGGAGTAATTAGCGCCTTTACAGATACCACACAGACCGACGCGGGTTAAATGGGCAAAAAGGAAAGGTGCGATACCACTCGGAAAACTTAGCGAATCTGGATAACAGTCAGCGACGACCCGAATGTTGTCAGGGGATAGAAAAAGCCCAATTACATCATAAGTTAGTCTGGTATGGCGATGGTTGTAAAAGGAAAGAGAGTATGGATAGTAGGGAAGGAGAGAGATAAGTAGAGCGAGTAAGCAGAAACTTTGAAAAAAGTCGATAAGCGACACCCAAGACGATTTGTATGATTGATTCTGAATACGTTCCTGTCTGACATGTCTCTGTACGATTAACCCTGATTACGAATCTGTCTGACACACCTCTGTATGTCTGACTCTGGATATAAATCCGTCTCGTGTGCCTCCGTACGTCTAATTTTGGTCACGCATCTGTCTGATACATCTCCGCATGTCTGATTCTAAGTGTGACTCTGTATGATACATTTCTATAAGCCTGATTCCGATTTCGAAATCCGTCCGATACCTTTTTATACATCTGACTCTGATCTCAGATCTGTCTGACATACTTCCGTATCTCTTCTTTTGATTATGAATCTATCCGCCATAGTTTGGCATGTCTGCTTCCGATTACGAATCCGTCCGATATGCTTCTACGCGTCCGGTTCCAGTCCTGAATCTGTTGGTAAGAAGTGTCTGGTATGAAGTGGGATTATATTGATGTGGTAGAAATCTCCGGAGTGTAACAAGAAATGATACGGACTATGACGTCTGGAAAGCGTTCGTCAGTTACAAGAATATAGCTTATGGTTCGACGATTGCGTGGGGTACGAGAAGATATATTATGAAGGCATCTGAATCTGTGATGTGAAAAAAATTACCCCATATGTTGGTAAAGAAGCCATATCGGAAAGTCAGCAAAGGACGACTATAAAGAGAACCCTCCCGGAGTAGTATGGCGCCCCATAAGGTCAATTTAACATTCGAGGACGAATGTTCTAAAGGGGGGGAGGATGTTACATCCGACATTTTTGTTCATTCGGAAAATTCAAGATAAAATGACTTGTGATGAATAAGGCCACAATTGGACCTTACTTGGCATGAATGTGTAAGTTATGAATACCTTGGTGTGGAATTACGAAAGGTGGCCAAGGGCAAAATTGGAATTTTGGAAATTTGCCCATGAATTATAATATGTAACCAACCATTTTGGGCTCCAAAAATTCTTAGACTAAGGCCCAATATGGGAGGCCCAACCGGCCACAAAGGGGTCCAAACCCATAAAATATTTTTATTATGCATATAATATTGTATAAGTAGGATAAGATTGAGAGAACCTTCAAGAAAAACAAAGAGTGAAGAACAAAAAAAAAAGGGAGCATTTCGGGTTTGGAGAGGAAAAGAAAGAAAAGAAAGAAATTTTTTTTTGAGCCAATCCTTTGGTTTAGAAGGTTCATCTCTTGAGAGATTATTGCTAAGAACAAGATTCTCTACAAGTTGATATAAAGATTGTGGCAAGAAAACAATTTCATCCTCCAAGTGAAGAACTTGAAGAAAGGTAAGGATTTCATGCTCTTGTTGTGTTAAAAATGATGTATGCATGTTGTAGTATGTGTGAATGAATGAAAAATATGGAAATTTGGTGTGTTGGAAATTGGGGTGTGTGGCCGAATGCATATATGGTTATTGCATGATTTTAATGGTTTGAATTCTTGTGTAAGTTAGTTGTAGTATGGTGGAAATTGTATTAGAAATGAAAGTGGAATGAACTAGTGAAATTTGGAAAATATAGCATGTGGCCGTGTGGTGTGTGTTGGTGTTGGAAGGTGAATTGAATCTTGTTAGCATGTTAATTGTGTTGTTATGGAAGATTGGTTATTAAGTTGTTGAAGGAAATTATTGAACTTTGTTATGATTTGTGTATAAGTGAAAATGAAAGTGTTAAGAGGCAAATTATGCTTATGACAATGAACTTGGAATATAAAAATGTGTTGATGAGTTTGCATGTTGAAAGTTAGGAAGGGATTGGAAAAGTAGTGACTTGATGGAAAGTTGAATGTTTGTGAATTTTATGAATATCTTGTGAATATTATGTGAACATGTTATGGATTCCTCCGATGTGTGTCGTAATGATTTTGATGGATAATGGATATGAAAATAATAAGTTTTGGTTGGAAATGTAAGCTTGAAACGAAAGATGATTCGTCGTGTCGAAGGGTGGCTAATAATGCCATAGCGTATGATTTAGTGTTTATTGATGTTTGTTGTTGTTTGGATGTCTCCTCTGGATTGTTGTGTTGCTAAGTTGAGCCGAGCTAAGTCTCGGGGATGTCGTATATACAGAGGAAATGCTGCCGAAATTTCGGTAGGCAATTATGTGTGAAGTTAGAGTATTGAAAGAATGAAACTAACCAAATGGTAAACTTGACCATTTCCAGATTTTGGACGAAATTTGGATTGACGCCGAGCGAGCATAAGGCGCCATCGAGGTATGTGAAGCACTTCTCTACGTTCCTAGGCATGTTCTGGATGTGGTAGGCTCGGCCGCGAGCCTTAAGTCCGACTCCGTTCCCCGGAATTCGAGACGGAAAACCGCTCCAATTCCTTCAATTCAATTGAACCTATTTTCTTACAAATTGTCCTTAAAGTGAGATTTTGCACAAAAATTTCCCCAAACGGAGTCGGAACACTTCCGAATGAGTATGGGTGACCTCATAAGGTCAATTATCAATAATTTACGTATGTAGTCTCGGGTGGGTCCGAGGTGGGCCCACAAGGCCCGATACTCCCGGTACGATTTTAAAATACATCTGTTTTGGTCCGATGTTCTCCAAAAACTTCTGAACTATTGTTTTATGTATATTATGGCTATTTTTGTGTAATTTATACAATATGATTTCTGAACAGTTGAGAATCCCATTCTGATAATAATCTGTCGTGCCTTCCCAACTAGGATATAGGCGCGTACTATGCATACTATCTGGATATTCTGATTTTGGCTCGCCGTTTGGCATCCTTCAATTTGATCGAGTCTGTATGTTGAGTCTGTAGGTAGGTGGTTTCTCATTTATCGATTCGTGTCTGTCTCAATGCATTCTTTCACTGCGACCCGGGCCAGGTTCTGTTATCGTGCATAATTCTCTGCATTGTTCACCGCGTCCCTCGGCGTACGGGCCGGGATCTGTATGTCTGTATGATCTGTGTATGGGGATGGCGGCCAGGATGGCATATGATCTGATTTGATTCTGTCTGTCCACCGCGTCCCGTACTAAAAGGGCCGGGTTCTGTTACCGCGCCCCCAGACAGGGCCGGGATCTGTATGAATATATGCGTGTGCCATCTGTATTTATAAAGCACACGCCTTTGTATGATTTTGTATGACTCTGTGCTACTCTGCATGCATAATTCTGTCCGTCATACTACTGTCTGTCCGTCTGTGTTACGACTATTTCTGTATGTCCGTATGGCTTCTGCTTCTGTATGTCCGTATGGATTCAGATTCTGCTCGTCTGTCCGTATTATGATTCCGTCTGTCTGTCCGAACTATAATTCTGTTCATTTGTGTGTAACACGATTCTGTATGTCTGTCTGGATCATAACTCTGTCCGTTAGTTTGACTTATGATTTTGCCCGTTATATTTCTGTGACTCTAGTTCGGACTATGTTTATATCTGTTACGTTTCTGCTTTACATACTCGGTACATTTTCCGTACTGACCCCCGTTCTTCGGGGGCTGCGCTACATGCCCGCAGGTACAGACGCACCAGGTGATACGCCGCCCGCGTAGGTTTCCGACTCTGCTTTTTGAAGAGCTCCTTTGACCCGGAGCATATCTTTTGGTATATATTTTCTGTCTTCTGTGTACTCCGTATGTGTGTATATTCTGGGTACGGCGGGGCCCTGTCCCGCCATATGATTTTGTATGTCTGTAGAGGCCTGTAGATAGATGTGTGGGTTACGGGTTTCGTCTGTATGTTAGCCTTATCGGCTTACTTGTAAATGTCTGTATGTTCAGGTATATATGTATATATACGTATGGTTGCGCGCGTGCCGTATTTGTATCGGCCTATTTCCGTACTTCTGTTTTGAAACGAAAAAAAAAAAAATCTGTATGATTCGAATTCGATCAGATAGGTACGTATGGGTATCCAGTTAGGGTACCAGTCGCGGCCCACGAGGTTTGGGTCGTGACAATATCAATATCATAAGCAAGCCGAAAAGGCTGCCACTACAGACGAACATCATATCATAGCACATCGAATAGACACAGGTGAACATAACTTATACACAACCCACACATATGTCTACAGACCTCTAAGAGTATCGATAGCGAAATATGACGGGACAGGGCCCCGCCGTACCCCTGGATAAACATATACGTATACATCATAAGATCTATACCAAAAGTCTAGGCTCCAGAACAACGGAGCTTTCCAAGACAACTGAGTAGAAGTCCTATGCTGAAGGGTCACCAAACCGACTATCTGTACCTGCGGGCATGAAATGCAGCCCCCCCGAAGAAAGGGGGGGGGGGTCAGTACGGAATATGTACCAAGTATATAAAGCATGAAATACAGTAAAGAGAATCATACAGAAATAGGGAGTACAGGAGACAAGTATAACATCCAGAATACCAAAACACTTGCCTTTTGAAAAATAAATCATGCATGTCAATATCATATATCATACCCGGCCCATTATGGGACTCGGTGAATAAGGTCGCCACATACCATCCTTGGCGCCATAAACACATCATAACACCATCACATCATAACACCATCACATCGTAACACCGTCACATCATAACGCCATCATATATATATATATACCGTACCCGGCCCTCTAGTTAGGGACTCTGTGAACAATGCAGTGAAACTGTGCACGAAAACGTATCCTGGCCCGGGACTCAATGAAAGATATGTTGAGGCATGCACGAGTAGAGTAGTGAGCAACCATATGCAAATTAAATCATATTTGAGACTCAATAGAATAATCAAAATGAACTATCATTTGAAAATTAAGACAATAGTCATATCAAGTACCTTTCGAATATCACTATGGATTATAACCAAATAGAACTTCTGGAATCATATACACGTATCAAGACATAATGAAATAGCTTTTGGAAATCAAGAACATTAGCCATCCTAGTGGCTCTAAGAATAGGAACTTCTTTGGAATCATATACACATCGTCTGTTCGTTTCATAAAGATCAGGCCAAAAAGAAAGAAGGGTTAACTTTACATACCTGTTGACGGTTAATCGTAATCACGTTCGTTTCGTCGCCTCTTTAGCCTATTTAATATGAAAGTAACGCTATCGTTAGTAAACTATACTTTCTAGCTTATCAATCTGCAACCAATTACCTATAGGAACCATTCTTCAATTCATACTTTCTTGATTAGGATTTTTATTAGTTAAGAACTTAACGGAAATCGGGCAGCATTTCCCCTGTATAACTCGCCTAACCCGAACTTCCAATTAACCTCCTGTTATCACAGCAATACCAACGATGACAGCAATAGCAATATTCATATAGAATCCTTACAATCCAACCCATAAACAACTCAACAACCTTTCTTAATCCCTTTCTAATCCAAATCATTAACATTTAAGATTATACACTAGACAAACCAACATACGTTTTGTATACGATACGTTATACACTCCTTTCTTCCAAATTTAGAATCCACATCAACGACAACACGACAACAACACGAACAACAACATACGAACATGAACCATACTTTTAATCCTCTCAACTCAACAATTCCATATAACAACCACAACTCCTAATATCAACGGATTCATGCAATTTCTTACTTCCAATTTCATCGAATCTAATTTTAATCTTTCCATTTCAACATCATCAATACAATTATACCATAAAATGAGAAAATCTTACCTTAATTTAATCGGAGGAAATTCTACGCTTATTTGCTCTAATTTCGCTATTTCTTTTTCCTCAATTCAATACCAATGTTGCTATCACCTCCTTGGACTTGTAAATCACCTTGGAATTAAATCAAAGCAAACCAAAATAGATTTTTTTTTACCATGGCTGGCCGTGAGCAGCAGCCATGGCTATGCTCTCTCTTTTATTTTTTATTTTCAATTGAATTGTGCACAAAATAAAGTGCACGGCTTAGGCATGATTCACAATTTGTCAATTCGTATATGCTTCCTAGCCATAGGACATGTGTCCACTTACCTTGACATGTGTCCCACCAATGAGTCATCACTTTTTTTTTTAATTTAAAAACGGGTGGGGCCGACAAGATATAATTAACATAATTAATCTTAATTAATCACTACTCCCTACTTAATAATCTAATCATAATTAATTAGTCTGTAATCTCCAATAATATTTCGACACTAAATAAAATTTATAAGCAATTCATGTACTAATTAAAATTGAGAATTAAAAGTTCTTATTTCATATCCAAAAATAATTCCGTCCTTAAACTTACGTCGATTAGCTTACGAATAATCCGACGTGCAAAAATATGGGGTATAACTGATGTGAGTACACCCTAAAGGGGAAAGCGGATAAGAGAAATACAGCCATCCTGTTGGGGATATACTACGATACATACATACATACATATATATATATATATATATATATATATATATATATATATATATATAGACGATATGGTGATGTATGCGCTATGGCGATACCTGTACCATGATTATATATGATATAGGCATGAAAGGTATCCACCCTTAAAAGTTACGCAGGTTATATCTTCATCTTATGTCTTATGATTTCTCTATTATGTTCATTTTATTCATGCCTTACATACTCAGTACAATGTTCGTACTGACGTCCGTTTCTTTGGACGTTGTGTTCATGCCCACAGGTAGACAGGGAGATGGTGCAGACCTATAGGAGCTATCAGCAGATTTACAGGAGCACTCCATTATTCCGGAGGTGCTATTGGGTTTATCCTTTTGTGTATATATATATATATGTATATGTATTTTGGGCACGACGGGGTCTTGTCCCGTCCATATGTCTAGTACTCTAGTAGAGGCACGTAGATACGTATGTGTGGTTAGTATGGTCTCACGATGTTGCTATTGTATCTATATTATTATTTTGATAGCCGAGAGGCTTAAGTATATAAATGTAATTACGTTTCAAAATGAAAAATGGTTTTTCCTATGATTGAGTATTATATTATTGAATGTACGCTTAATGAGTATGATAAGCAGTAGAATGAGTGGTGCTCGGTGGTTAGCCCCGGGTACTCGTCATGGCCCCTAGTCGGGTCGTGACAAAAATAAAGGGTCATATAGGATAAGTTTGAACCTGGATAAATCAATGAATAGGCATCATGAGAATAGATCACAAGGATACCTGTCTCAAAACACCTGCAACCACAGCTTACGATCACCACCACAAACCTACAATAGAATTCCAAGAGGCTTTGTACTATCCATCACATTATATAGCACAACCAACGTGCACCTCATAGCACTATTGTTCACTATGTTAGAAATTACAACACGAATTAATGAGATTCTCGCAAGACACGAATTAACGAACGCATTAGAATGATCCTAAAGGATTTCAAGCTCTACAGCACAATCTAGAATCAAGAAGAATAGGAGACGCCTATAAATGTCCTGGGAGTTTCTCGGTCATGCAGGTGATCAGGCTGCATAAGGAAAACTCCACTAGACATAACTCCACAGACACCGACAATAATCCTAGGACATATTTAATCCTAAGCTCTGATACCAAGCTTGTCACGCCCCAAAACCCACCCTATACTTGACCGGCATCCGACATCATGAACAATATTGGAAGAACCTAAACGACACAATAATAACACTTGAACCCGCCAGGTTCAATATTCGCCTCCAACAGTTTATAAAATAAATGTAACATCAAGTTCCTTTTAATAATCTTTCCTTATTAAATTGAACAAAGTTATAAGTAACTGCATATATCACGATCACAATTATGAAATAAGACCAGTGGCAGTCTAATATAAGTAAATAGTCATAAACGTGGCAAACACCCATTAAGTCGTACGACTTTGACAATCTACCCACAATTCTGACAACAATCTATGGAGCTTCTAAGAGACACAACAATCATCTAACTTCGGGACGCAGCCCGGATATCTGGAATAACAAATGAAACAGGAAGTGTCCCACGAACAAAGACGTGGGCTCACCAATCAACAACAACAGCAAGTTCTCCTAAGCATAGAAAGTATCACGAACCCACTCTTCTCCATTACCTAACATACCATCAAAAACAACAATGGTATGCCTGAGTACTTTCGTATTCAGTGAGTGCTCGGGGACAACAAGTAATATAAAAATAAAATATAATAGTGGCTAGGACCACTTTTCCTCCCGAATGGCTAGGAAATTACTACACCAGGATCCATAGTGGCTACCTTCCTCCCGAGTAGCTAGCCCAAACACAACAACAAAATTTATAGCATAGAAGCTGATACACAATTTGTCTCAAAGTAGTTACTCCATCAAATAGCCTTAAAGTTCATTATGCCATTATGAAAATCCATAATTTCATAGATAATATGTTATACCCCGTATTTTATATGTCGAGTTATTCATAAAATAATCGACGCGAGTTAAAGACGGAACCCTTCCCGGACACGGAATAGAAATCCTTAATTTTTCAATTTTTATTAGAACATAAATTTGTTTATAAATTTTACTTAGTGTAAACATATTAATGGAGATTAGGGATTAATTAACCATGATTGGATTATTAAGTGGGGATTAAGACTTAAATATTCACTAATTATGCACTAGTGGTCGTGTGGGCCCCACTGTCACATGACCAAATCAGATTTTTGCCCATGCTTTAGTTGGGGGAACGTGTAAGACTATCTTGAGCAGAAAAATGGTCTACTTTTTTTACCATGCTTCAGCCACATCTCATTTCCCAACCCCACAAAGTGAACTTAGAGAGAGAGGCTCTCATCTTCACCAAGTGAAGAGGAAAGAGAGCCACGGCCAGCCATGGCAGTTCCACCACCAAGCACGGCCAGCCCTTCTATTCTTTTCTTACCATTAAACCCCTAAAGTGTTCTACACATTCACCATTATGTTTCAAGTGAAGGAGAAACCATAAACATTCCATGCAAGCTCTTATAAGCTCACGGCCAGAATTGGAGCTCTCCAATTTGATTAAAAAAAAAATATTTTTCCAAAGTGTTTCAACCCTTAGGAAGGTGCATAGCAACGTGGAATAGCCATTGGAGCAACAAGAACAAGTATTAGTTCAAGTCATCAGGTAAGAATTGATCATCTTTTTACACGTTTTTAGTAAGGATTTGGACGTGTTGTAAATGTGCAAATGTAAATTGAATCCATGCAATTAGGTGTGTTGATGTTGGTGCATGATAATAGCCATGGAATTATATGTGGTGATGTTGAAGTATGGTTGTAACTTGGTGAACATGAATTGCATGTATAAAATTTTTAATATTGGTGTTGGAATGCTAATGTGGCCGTAGGGACTGTTTTAGTTGAAATGGGTGGACTGATTTTATTTAGTAATTATGATTGTTGCTATCATAAATTACATATTAAAAGGATGAAAAGAATTAGGAAGTTAAAGGTGAAGTTGTGTTGATATAAATACAAATTGAATCCATGAAATTATGTGTATTGATGTTGAAGCATGGCTGAAGCCGTGTAGGGACTGTTTTGTGTAGAAGGTGGTGAACTAATTTTACTTGGTAATTCGATTGTTGTTGTCATGAATTTTATGATGGAAATTAAGGTATTTAACGGTTAGAGTTGGAGCTAAAATTGTTTGTGGGTTGTTGTAAGGATTGTAGTGATAATAATGTAGCTTATTTGCATATGAATTGATGATGTAGTTGTCGTGTGGCTGCTGGTCGTATCTCACTGAAATTATATGAAAAGAAGATATGAAATAATGTGTAAGAATCGTATGTGGTTTGCTTAGTATGTTCGTAAGCGTTTGCAAGAATTCCGAGCATCTTTTGTGTGAAAGTTAGGGGCTGTTTTGGATGTGTCGTTGTTGTTCTTATTGAGCTTGGAAGATTGATGATAATTAAGATTATGCATTGTGTTGTATGTTAGTTGGGCTGTTATAAAGTTGGTTACATGAAAACGTTAAGGTTACGGACTATTAGGATAACTTGAAGACGTAGTAGTCGTATGTGAATCGTTATTGAATATTGTGAACGTTGGCTATTTGGAATATTGCGTGGACTGTTTGGAATGTTGTGCGGGCTGTTCGGAGTGATTCTTGCATCTTGTCTTGAATAGCCTCGATATAGTACTTAAACGTATAATTATTGGCGTTAGCTTGAATAGTATGTAATTAGTTCAGGATGTAAGGAAACCGTCGTCTAAATTGTCTAGAAAGGAGTTGCTAACGTTGGGAAACGTTTTGAATCTCCCCGTAGCTTAACCATAATTCTTGACGTCTTAATATAGGTTGAAACTTTGGGCAGCGTATACGAGTTGTGTTACGAATAAACGCCAAAGGTATGTAAAGTTAACACTTCTTTCGTTTTTTTTGGCATGATCCTTACAAAACGAATAGACGATATGTATATGGTTCCAAAGAAGTTCCCATTCTTAGAGCCACTAGGATGGCTAATGTTCTTGATTCTCAGAATTTGATTTATTATTATTTTGATATGTACATATGATTTCAAAGCTCCATTTTGATAAAATCCACAGGGACATCCGAATGTACTTGATATGATTATTATTTGAATTTGCAAATGATAGTTCGTTTTGATTATTCTATTGAGTCTTGATAATGTTTAAAATTGCATATGGTTTCTCACTACGCTGCTCGTGCATGCCTCAATATATCTTTCACCAAGTCCCGGGCCGGGTATGTTATCGTGCACAGTTTCACTGCATTGTTCACCGAGTCCCTCACTAGAGGGTCGGGTATGGTATATATATATGATGATATGATGACATGATGATGAGATGACGATATGATGATATGATGA
Source organism: Lycium barbarum (assembly GCF_019175385.1). Taxonomy (NCBI): domain Eukaryota; kingdom Viridiplantae; phylum Streptophyta; class Magnoliopsida; order Solanales; family Solanaceae; genus Lycium; species Lycium barbarum. Next base: position 35,423,014 of record NC_083343.1, on the reverse strand, counting down.
TATAATGACATGTTATGGCAGCCAGGAGGGCATATGATGACTTTATTCACCGAGTCCCTCACTAGAGGGTCGGGTACGGTATATATGTATATGATATATGATATTGACAAGCATGATTATGTTTCAAAGGCAAGTGTTTTGGTATTCTGAACATTATACTTGTTTCCTGTACTCCTTATTTCAGATATGCTCCTTTTACTGTATTTCCCGTTTTACATGCTCAGTACATATTTCGTACTGACCCCCTTTCCTCGGGGGCTGCGTTTCATGCCCGCAGGTACAAATACTCGTTTTGGTGAGCCGCTAGCTTAGGACTTCCCTTCTGCTATCTTGGAGATCTCCGTTGTTCTGGAGCCCAGATTTGGTATAGATCCTTTTTTATCTAAATATATGTATATGTTGTCTAAGGGTACGACGGGGCCCTGTCCCGTCGTATTTCACTGTTGAAACTCTTAGAGGTCTGTAGACATGTATGTGGGTTGTATTCAGGTGTGATCAGTTGTGTGTATGATCAGTACGCGTGTGCTATCGTTGTAGCAGCCTTGTCGGCTTGCATTTTTTGTCATGTTGTGATAGCAGCCTTGTCGGCTTACTGGTGTTAGTGTTTCGTAGTGGCAGCCTTGTCGGCTTGCGTATGTGTATATAGTTGGGGCGTTCCCACATGTTATGACAGCCTTGTCGGCTTACGTACTGCATTATCTGTTGAAAGTTGTGACTCCCCAGGAGACCGGTTGCGGCACATATTTATACATTTATGTGACAGCTCCGAGACTATGCTTTGGCCTTCATACGTTCCATGTTATGTTTGTGTTGATTGGTCATATGGCTAACAGGTGTGTATACGGGTGTCCAACTCGAGCACCAGTCACGGCCTACGGGGTTGGGTCGTGACATAATCTTGAAAACGTTTCCACTTCTTTAAACAAGATTCCTTTGTCATAGTTTCTTTGTAAAATCATCAATACCAACAATTAACCATCATCACTGATCATCTCTTATATAAGAAAACGATTATGATTTCATATACGTATGTAGAGGATAATACAATTAAGGTTTAATGTGGGCTTTGCTCCTCACGCACATTACCATTAATCAAAACATGAATTAGGGTTTTGTATGAGAGATTCCCCTTTTTATTCAATATAGAACTTTTTAGAAGAAGACATATATCAATAATAAGGTTTTTAAAAGAAAGACAAACAAATTACCTTCATAGTAAAAAAAAAAGGATTTTTAAAAGAGACATACATCCAAAACCAGTTTTCAAAAGAGAGACATACCTTAAATAAGCCTTATGTAACTCAACAATTCACTTTTACAATGAAGAAAACCCAAAACCCTAGCTTGAGTAACTTTGAGAAAGATTACCTTGCAACCCTAAGTTTTTCATTCAAGAATCATGTTAAGAATCATGGGTTTAATGCTAGGATTGATTAATAATGTTAAAGATGTTCTTACCCTATGTTTTGGGGAAGCCCTAGGGTTATTTCTCCTCAAAAAGTCGCCTAAAGATAAATTGGAATGATGGTTTAAGAAAATTTCACGTTCTTGGGGTTTTTATAGTCGAGCAAGGCGCGTGACGCATCGTGCGATTCGCACGTTTTACCCATAAAATGCAGCCCTATCGCACAATGTGTCAGAGGGGCGTGATTTCTGGTGTTCATCCTGAGATTCGCATGATTGAACCGCAGGATGATCCCGCAAAATGCACGTTAGTAAAACGGCCATATCTCTTTACTCACAAGTCCGTTTAAGCTCCACTATATACCTTTGGAAAGCTATTTCAAAGATCGCAACGGATTTTCACGAAATTGTCCTACAAGACAGGTCAACAAATCTTAGGCGATTTTAAGAACTCTTACGTACTTCACTACTTGGTCTTCATCTTAAATCAACTATTTCCACCCAAACTCATATTGATAGGACTTTTTATGCATAAAATGTCACATTACTTCTCATTTAATACCTTCACATCTAACTCAGATTTTACGGAGTGTTACAGTTATCCTTTCATATACTCTTTTGCGCCGCTATTCGTTGAAGCTTGTTCTTCACTTGGTTTGTTATCGTTACCCTATTTTAAACATTCTAGCAAATGAGTTAGTGTAAAACATCAATGCTTATCTATTCTTCCATCCACAGAAAATTTGTCAGTTTCCTATATGGTCAATTGCTCTCTCTGCGCATGGACTTGTTCCGTTCACATTTTGCCAGGAAAGGATGCTCATTTTCCTTAAAATATTTAATTTTTTCTAGCATAGCCGAAAAGTTTTTTTGGGCGGTGATTTTGAGAATATACGTATTTTGGTATATTATATATGTTTTGAAAATAATATTTTACATACGCCCTTTTAATGTCATGACATTGGTTACTCAAATAAGGTCTTCCATCTCTTTCCTCCTTTTTGATCTTGACTTGTGAAATTTTCAAGTCCCTTTTGAAAATATTGCCCAAGTTTGTATATGTCTTTATACCAACTCAAATTTCGCTATGTCGAAGGAATGTTTAAGATCCTCTCAAAAAGTTTTCCCCAGTGTAAGTGTGTACTTGTCAATCCTTGATTTCACCGTACTTGAGGAATTTTGGAGATCCTTCTCAAAAATTCTGCCCTAATGTAGAAGTTTTAATTAGTTCGTTCCTTTGAACTGATATATTTAAAGAATTTTTGAGGTCCTATCAAAATTTCTGCCCCAGTTTCCTTGTGGGTTTACCTTTATCTTTCTCTTGTGAAAACATTTCTGAGGTTTCCTAAGGTTTATTAGGAATTTTGTTTGGAATGACCGAGTTCAGGAGAGCACCTACGTATCCCGTTTCGGGAATCAGGTCGAAACATAGTTCGGGGTTGTTATATCCCGTGTTTTCGCATATTTGGAAATCGAGAAAAATGAATAAGACTTGTGTGTTATAAGGAAATATTTTGATTCTAGATAATATGACTATGTTGGTTATGAAACTATTGGTGCTAAGACATTGGGGAAGGCCGAGGGTAAAATTGGAATTTCGGAACTTAGTTTCGGGAATTACAAAAGACGGGATTTTAATGAATTGGGCCAAGGAAATTGAACAACAAATTGAGGCCCAAAGTCTATGGGGTGGCCGGCCATAAGGCTAGGCCCAACCCATTTTTAAAGGGTCACGTGATATACATGTGACCCTTATATGGATATATATCAATGTTTTCCTTTAGAATTATCAAGAAAAAAATCACAACTTATCCTTGAGCAATAATACTCCCTCTCGGCCGAACCCCTTTGAGAGAAAGAAATTTTTTTCTAGCCCTTGTTTGTGATCCAAAAATCTTGTTCTTCCCATATTTGTAGAGTACTCAAGACGCTCTTCAACGGGATACAATTAGTTTGGCGAAAGGAGCGCGTTTGCGGCAAGTCGGAAATTCAAGTAAAGGTATGAATTTTGCTATTCTAATGTTATGGAATTGGTATGAATGTGTTAAGGATGGAGAATAGACGATAATCCCGTAGTTTTGATGTGTGTGCAAAGCCGTGTGTGTGTGTGTGTTTGGTGTTGTAGCCGTGACCTATGGGAAGTGCAAAGCCTTGTGAATTTAATCTTGTGTAGTTGTTTGTTGCGTTGTTGTGACCTTTATAACGTAAACGAATGGTTAATGAATTGAATTGGTGTTGGAAAATGATTTCGGAACATTATGGGAAAGTATATACCTTTGGTATATTTGTGTATATCATTGTATATCTATGATATTAAGGCTTTAAATGTGACTTATGGTTGTTGTTAATGAATTTGGAATGAAACAATGTAAATTGGAATGTTCGTCGGAATTTTTGATGTTTCGGGCGAAATATGGAAAGTAAGGAACTTCTTGAAATTATGTATAGTGTTTGGAACAAAATTGGGATGTGATTGAATAATCTTGAATGATTGAATGAATACAATAATGTGGACATAAGTTTGGAATTGTGAAGTTTGAATGAAAGTTGCCAACTTTTATAGTAAAGAAGAATATTGAAGTTAGAATGATTTAGTGTGGTTTATGTTGTTTGTGACGTTTGGGTTGTTGTTGTTGATGTTTATTGAGCAGAGCTAAGTCTCGAGGGTGTTAGATATATAGGGGAAGTGCTGCCGAAATTTCAGTAGACAAAAATGAATTTAAGGGCATTTTTAAGCTTAAGAATCTCTAATTGGTAACTTTGACCATTTGTAGATTTTGGACGAAACGGGATTTGATTTTGGGGTGAGCATAAGACGTTTCTAAGGTATGTAAAGCTTCCCACTTCTTCTTTTGGCATGTCTTAGTATGTTAGGTTGATATCGGAACCCCGGGAGCAATTCTGCTCCTCGAAATCCGATCTAGAAAATGGCTACTATTCATTCAATTCAATTGAAGCCTAATGTTCCTATTTTGGCTAGAAAGCAATCAAACGTCCGAAACTTATGCAAATGCAATTGGATTACTTTGAAACCTTTATGTATGATCCCATAGACCCTAAATGTCCGTAAATTATGTTCGCCACCTCGACTTGACCCGAGGTGGGCCCGCTAACCCCGAGATGCCCTATTTGTTCTACTAGGCTCTCTTTTTGGATAAGCTTCGATAAAGAATCTTCGATTTTGAAATTGTCCTCTATGAAATAATGTTCGGAACACTACGATATAATAAGCAATGTTTTGAGCTATATGTACCACTTTGGAAACATTTTGTGAAATAAACTTTCGCACCAACTAATTATTTGACTATTTTGGTTAATGAACTGACTTATGAAGTAAACAAGATTTGAAAGGCTATTTTAATATAAAAAGTGCATTGTTTGCTCATGACTCCGCTCGTGCCCTATTATGACTTCGTTCACCGGTTCCCGGGCCGGTTATGATTCGTGCGCTATATGATGATTCGGCCGTATGCTGCGTTACGGTTCCTCGAGGCCTCGCCATAGGGCCAAGTTCCGTTTGGAGTTATGCTGTGATATGGCTGTGATGTGATACGCTCATATGTGTGTGTTCGGGGATGTACGGAGATTTGAACCTTCTGGTGTTATGCTGTGTGTGGCACCAGCGTCGGAGTGGTGACCACGTTCCTGAGCTTTGCATGATTTTATTTGCATTATGTATATATGTTTTTGATAAACATTTGATATACTGTTCGGCATTTCTCTCCTTTGTATTCTGTTTGCTTTCAGTTGTGGCCTATATTTTTGTACTCCATGCTTTACATACTCAGTACATCTTTCGTACTGACCCCCTTTCTTCGGGGGCTGCGTTTCATGCCCGCAGGTACAGACGCCGGTGATCCACCACTGTAGGCTCCACTTCTGCTATTTCGGAGTACTCCTTTGATTCGGAGTCCACTTTTGGGATATATATATCTTTCACCATGTATATATTTCTGCATATCTGACTATTTGGGTACGGCGGGGCCCTGTCCCGTCATATGATTCTGTCGGTCAGTTTAGAGGTCTGTGGACATGTCTGTGGGTTATGGTCAGTCTGTATGCTTATGTGTATATGTTGTTTGGGCGATCACATACGCCGAGGCGGCCGGTCCGCATATGTTTATACGTTGCTTTGTTAGCCCTGTGTGGCCTTTGTTGGTGTTTGCTGTGTACAGGGTTATTCTGGATAGTCTGAAAAACAAAGGAGACTCTGCCGAAGTTTTTTCTGGAAATTATCTAAATTTGTAAATACAGCCTTGTCTGCTTCTGCTACTTACTTGAATGTATTTGATAGATGGGTTTGGGTGCCCAGATCGGGCACTAGTCACGGCCTACGGGGTTGGGTCGTGACAAAAGTGGTAACAAAGCAGTTTGTCCTCGGAATGTCTACAGGCCGTGTCTCGTAGAGTCTTGTTTATCGATGTGTTGTGCACTACATCTATAAACAGGAGGCTACAGGGCATTTAGGATGTTACTTTCTTTGGAATCTTAGATCGTGCGATAGAGCTGTGCTATTAGGATGATTCTGATCTGACCCGTTCTTGTGTTTGCAGTGATGCCTCCGAAGAAGGCAACGGCAGCCCAGAAGGGTAAGGCGAGGATAGGAGAGACTAGTCAGGCACAGCGAGCTACCCGGGCTCGTGTCTATGATTTGCCTGAGGTCGTGCCTCGTTCTGAGGGGTCCGCTACACCACCATTGGTACAACCTGGAGCAGGTCCTTCAGCAGCTCCAGAGGCTCGAGTACCCTCTCCCGAGACTCTAGCTCCTCAGCCAGGGGCGGAGGACAGGACCCTGAGGGAGGCTGTACAGTTGCTGACCACATTGGTAGCAGGGCAGGCTCGCAGACGCGGGCGGAGGGACGATGACGATGATGACAGGCGTGACAGCCTGCGGATTCGAGAGTTCTTATTATGTGGCCCTCCAGAGTTTTTCGGGTCTAAGCCCGATGAGGACCCCCATGATTTCATTCGGGGGATGCGGCGCTCACTAGACTTGGTCAGGGCTTCAGAGACCGAGTCAGTCGAGTTGGCCTCGCATAGACTTCGGGATGTTGCTGCTCACTGGTATGAGACCTGGGAGTTATCTAGGGGCGAGGGTGCTTCCCCAGCTACTTGGGACGAGTTTGCGACTGTTTTCACCCGCCATTTTCTGCCCCCAGAGTTGCGACGGGTGCGGGCTGATCGATTTTTACATCTGCAGCAGAGGGGTCGGAGCGTTCGTGAGTATAATCTGGAGTTTGATTCCCTGGCCCGGTATGCACCTGCCGTAGTAGCAGATATGTCCGATCGGATGCACAGATATGTTATGGGATTGGATCGTTATTTGATCGACGGCTGTATGGCAGTGTCATTGCAGACGGATATGGATATTGCCCGACTTCAGGCTTATGCGATGGGTATGGAGGACCGTCACAGGTCTGATTATTCTAGCAGAGATCGGGACAGGAGGCCGCCCAAGAGGGCTACGTCCGCGGGATATTCTGGAGATTCTCGAGGCGGACAGCCTCAGCAGCAGCAGACAGGCAGACAGCTTCCTCCGTCCGGCCGGAGTATTCAGTCTGGCGGCAGGAGGGTTGATAGTGCAGGACCATCTGGGGCCGGTCAGGGCTCCAGGGCGGCAGGTTCACAGGTGTCTAGAGGCCCCAGCCAGGCCAGACCACCCAGACCCCGTTGTTCTCGTTGCGGGAAGTCTCATCCTGGGGAGTGCTATCGAGCCACTGGAGCTTGTTTTTCGTGCGGTGGTCAGGGCCATTTTATGCGAGATTGTCCGTTGGCTAGCGGTTCTGGTAGTGTGGCTTAGCCGACAGGGTCAGCCGCCGGTTCATCATCTGCTCCATCTGTTGCACGCCCTGCAGGGCGAGGTATGCCAGCACCGGCAGGACGCGGTCAAGGCCGCGGTGGCGTTTCAGGTTCTAGCGGTCCCTCGAACCGCATATATGCTTTGGCCAGCCGCCAGGATCAGGAGGCTTCGCCAAACGTCGTCACAGGTACATTACTGGTTTTCTCCAGATCTGTATATGCATTGATTGACCCTGGTTCTACTTTATCGTATATTTCCCCGCTTGTTGCTAGTAAAATTGGGATAGTGTCTGAGCCTATAGAGCCATTTGAGGTAGCTACGCCGGTTGGGGATTTTGTTATAGCGAGGCAGATCTATAGGGATTGTTCTGTGACTATTTATGATCGTTATACTAAAGCGGATTTGATAGAGTTAGACATGCTCGAGTTTGATGTTATTATGGGCATGGACTGGTTGTCTTCCTGTTATGCTAATGTTGACTGCCAGAAAAAGGTAGTCCGTTTTCAGTTTCCAGGGGAACCAGTTATAGAGTGGTTCGGGTCTACAGCATCGCCGAGGGGTAAGTTTATTTCATACCTCAAGGCTAAGAAGATGATCCAGAAGGGTTATATCTATCATTTGGTTCGTGTGCACGATACTGCAGCTGAGACACCTACCCTTCAGTCTGTTCCGGTCGTTAATGAATTCCCAGATGTATTTCCTGACGAGCTTCCTGGCCTTCCGCCTGAGCGGGAGATTGATTTTACTATAGAGTTGATGCCGGATACGCAGCCTATATTTATTCCTCCGTACAGAATGGCACCGGCTGAGTTGAAGGAGTTGAAGGAGCAGCTGAAAGATTTGTTGGATAAGGGCTTTATTAGACCCAGCACATCACCCTGGGGAGCGCCGGTATTATTTGTGAGAAAGAAAGATGGGTCACTGCGGATGTGTATTGATTATCGGCAACTGAATAAGGTGACTATAAAGAATAAATATCCCCTCCCCCGGGTTGATGATTTGTTTGATCAGTTGCAGGGTGCTAAATATTTTTCGAAGGTAGATCTTCGCTCAGGTTATCATCAGGTGCGAGTGCGAGAATCAGATATCCCGAAGACTGCTTTCAGGACCCGGTACGGGCATTATGAATTCAGAGTTATGTCTTTCGGGTTGACTAATGCTCCAGCGGTATTTATGGATCTCATGAATCGGGTATTTCTGCCTTTCTTGGATATGTTTGTTATTGTGTTCATTGACGATATTCTGATTTACTCGCGATCAGCCGAGGAGCATTCGGATCATTTGAGGACGGTACTTGGTATTCTCCGTCAGCGGAAATTATATGCTAAATTCTCCAAATGTGAATTCTGGTTAACTTCTGTGGCATTCTTGGGCCATATTGTCGGCGCAGACGGTATTCGGGTCGATACGCAGAAGATTGAGGCTGTACAGAATTGGCCCAGGCCTACTACACAGACAGAGGTGCGCAGTTTTCTGGGATTAGCCGGATATTATCGCAGGTTCGTGGAAAATGTTTCTTCTATTGCAGCACCACTGACGAAGCTTACTCAGAAGGCAGCGAAATTTCTGTGGACCGATGCCTGCGAGCGCAGCTTCCAGATGTTGAAAGAAAAGTTAGTTTCAGCGCCAGTTTTGACTCTTCCAGATGGACCAGATGGGTATGTTGTCTATTGTGACGCCTCTGGTATTGGGATAGGTTGTGTGTTGATGCAGCACGGTCGAGTCATAGCCTATGCTTCCCGGCAGCTCAGACCGCACAAGAAGAATTATCCCACTCATGATCTTGAGTTGGCCGCAGTGATTCATGCTTTGAAGATTTGGCGGCATTATTTATATGGGGTCCATGTCGATATTTATACGGACCATAAGAGTCTCCAGTATATTTTTAAGCAGAAAGAATTGAATTTGCGGCAGAGAAGATGGCTTGAGTTACTGAAGGATTATGACGTTGATATTCTGTACCATCCTGGGAAAGCCAATGTGGTAGCGGATGCACTTAGCCGCAAGTCTATGGGCAGCTTGGCCGATGTACCATCTGGTAAGAAAGATTTGGTTCGTGATATTCATCAGCTGGCTAGCCTTGGAGTTCGTCTGGCAGATTCTGGAGATTCTGGGATTTCTGTTCGTGTAGTTGCTGAATCATCTATTATAGCAGAAGTAAAGCAGCGTCAGTTCGAAGATCCTATTCTGGTTCAGTACAGAGATGTGGCCCTTACTAAAGACAAGACTCCGTTTGAAATTTCACCTGAAGGGGTATTATTATATGAAGGCAGATTCTGTGTTCCGGATGTTGCAGGCTTACGACGACAAATCATGGGCGAGGCGCATCATGCACGGTATTCTGTTCATCCTGGTTCCACTAAAATGTATCATGATCTCAGGTGTTTGTATTGGTGGGACGGTATGAAGAAAGATATTGCCGAGTTCGTTAGTCAGTGCCCGAATTGTCAGCAAGTTAAAATTGAACACCAGAAGCCCGGTGGGTTATTACAGGAGATGGAAACTCCAGCCTGGAAATGGGAGATGATTAATATGGATTTCGTTGTTGGGTTACCGCGCACTCCACGCAGGTATGATTCTATTTGGGTTATTGTTGACAGATTGACGAAATCAGCCCACTTTCTCCCAGTCCGGACTACGTATTCGGCTGAGGACTACGCTAGATTGTACATCAGAGAGATAGTCAGACTTCACGGAGTCCCTGTATCTATTATTACTGACCGAGGTGCCCAGTTTACGGCAAATTTCTGGAGGTCATTTCAAGAGGGATTAGGGACTCAGGTGAGCCTCAGTACAGCCTTTCATCCTCAGTCCGACGGGCAGGCCGAGCGCACTATTCAGACGCTGGAAGATATGTTACGGGCCTGCGTTATTGATTTCAGGGGCAGCTGGGATGATCATTTGCCGCTTATTGAGTTTTCCTATAATAACAATTATCACTCCAGCATTCAGATGGCACCATATGAAGCCCTTTATGACAGAAAATGCAGATCTCCTATTGGTTGGTTCGACGTGGGCGAGACTAACTTAATCGGGCTAGATGTGATCCAGGAAGCAGTAGATAAGGTAAAGCTTATTCGGGAGCGATTATTGGCTGCTCAGAGTCGACAGAAAGCTTATACAGACAGACGACGTCGGCCGTTAGAGTTCCAGATTGGCGACTGGGTGTTTCTGAAGGTGTCGCCCATGAAGGGTGTCATGAGATTCGGTAGAAAGGGTAAGTTGAGCCCGCGGTATATCGGGCCGTATCAGATCATTCGGAAGATAGGCGAGGTCGCCTATGAGCTAGACTTACCATCCGAGTTGGAGGCCGTACACCCGGTATTTCATGTGTCTATGCTGCGAAAATGTATTGGTGATTCTTCCAGGATATTCCCAGTGGATGATATTCAGGTAACGGAGCATTTGTCTTATGAAGAGCAGCCTGTAACTATTCTGGATCGGCAGGTCAGGAGACTACGCACTAAGGAAGTGCCTTCTGTTAAAGTCCTGTGGCGCAACAACAATTGGGAAGAGATGACTTGGGAGGCGGAGGATGAGATGAAGAAGAAATACCCCCATTTGTTTCCTGCACCCACAGGTAATTTAAACCTTCAAATTTGTTGTATTGATTGGCGAATGAATTGTGTGTGCTATAAAGGGAGACTCCCCCGTTATATTATAAGACTAATTTAACATTCGGGGATGAATGTTCTTAAGGGGGGGAGAATGTTATATCCCGTGTTTTCGCATATTTGGAAATCGAGAAAAATGAATAAGACTTGTGTGTTATAAGGAAATATTTTGATTCTAGATAATATGACTATGTTGGTTATGAAACTATTGGTGCTAAGACATTGGGGAAGGCCGAGGGTAAAATTGGAATTTTGGAAATTAGTTTCGGGAATTACAAAAGACGGGATTTTAATGAATTGGGCCAAGGAAATTGAACAACAAATTGAGGCCCAAAGTCTATGGGGTGGCCGGCCATAAGGCTAGGCCCAACCCATTTTTAAAGGATCATGTGATATACATGTGACCCTTATATGGATATATATCAATGTTTTCCTTTAGAATTATCAAGAAAAAAATCACAACTTATCCTTGAGCAATAATACTCCCTCTCGGCCAAACCCCTTTGAGAGAAAGAATTTTTTTTCTAGCCCTTGTTTGTGATCCAAAAATCTTGTTCTTCCCATATTTGTAGAGTACTCAAGACGCTCTTCAACGGGATACAATTAGTTTGGCGAAAGGAGCGTGTTTGCGGCAAGTCGAAAATTCAAGTAAAGGTATGAATTTTGCTATTCTAATGTTATGGAATTGGTATGAATGTGTTAAGGATGGAGAATAGACGAGAATCCCGTAGTTTTGATGTGTGTGCAAAGCCGTGTGTTTGTGTGTGTTTGGTGTTGTAGCCGTGACCTATGGGAAGTGAAAAGCCATGTGAATTTAATCTTGTGTAGTTGTTTGTTGCGTTGTTGTGACCTTTATAACGTAAACGAATGTTTAATGAATTGAATTGGTGTTGGAAAATGATTTCGGAACATTATGGGAAAGTATATACCTTTGGTATATTTGTGTATATCATTGTATATCTATGATTTTAAGGCTTTCAATGTGACTTATGGTTGTTGTTAATGAATTTGGAATGAAACAATGTAAGTTGGAATGTTCGTCGGAATTTTTGATGTTTCGGGCAAAATATGGAAAGTAAGGAACTTCTTGAAATTATGTATAGTGTTTGGAACATAATTGGGATGTGATTGAATAATCTTGAATGATTGAATGAATACAATAATGTGGACATAAGTTTGGAATTGTGAAGTTTGAATGAAAGTTGCCAACTTTTATAGTAAAGAAGAATATTGAAGTTAGAATGATTTAGTGTGGTTTATGTTGTTTGTGACGTTTGGGTTGTTGTTGTTGATGTTTATTGAGCCGAGATAAGTCTCGGGGGTGTTAGATATATAGGGGAAGTGCTGCCGAAATTTCAGTAGACAAAAATGAATTTAAGGGCATTTTTAAGCTCAAGAATCTCTAATTGGTAACTTTGACCATTTGTAGATTTTGGACGAAACGGGATTTGATTTTGGGGTGAGCATAAGACGTTTCTAAGGTATGTAAAGCTTCCCACTTCTTCTTTTGGCATGTCTTAGTATGTTAGGTTGATATCGGAACCCCGGGAGCAATTCTGCTCCTCGAAATCCGATCTAGAAAATGGCTACTATTCATTCAATTCAATTGAAGCCTAATGTTCCTATTTTGGCTAGAAAGCAATCAAACGTCCGAAACTTATGCAAATGCAATTGGATTACTTTGAAACCTTTATGTATGATCCCATAGACCCTAAATGTCCGTAAATTATGTTCGCCACCTCGACTTGACCCGAGGTGGGCCCGCCCCCGAGATGCCCTATTTGTTCTACTAGGCTCTCTTTTTGGATAAGCTTCGATAAAGGATCTTCGATTTTGAAATTGTCCTCTATGAAATAATGTTTGGAACACTACGATATAATAAGCAATGTTTTGAGCTATATGTACCACTTTGGAAACATTTTGTGAAATAAACTTTCGCACCAACTAATTATTTGACTATTTTGGTTAATGAACTGACTTATGAAGTAAAGATTTGAAAGGCTATTTTAATATAAAAATTGCATTGTTTGCTCACGACTCCGCTCGTGCCCTATTATGACTTCGTTCACCGGTTCCCGGGCCAGTTATGATTCGTGCGCTCTATGATGATTCGGCCGTATGTTGCGTTACGGTTCCTCGAGGCCTCGTCATCGGGCCAGGTTCCGTTTGGAGTTATGCTGTGATATGGCTGTGATGTGATACGCTCATACGTGTGTGTTCGGGGATGTACGGAGATTTGAACCTTCTGGTGTTATGTTGTGTGTGGCACCAGCGTCGGAGTGGTGACCACGTTCCTGAGATTTGCATGATTTTATTTGCATTATGTATATATGTTTTTGATAAACATTTGATATACTGTTCGGCATTTCTCTCCTTTGTATTCTGTTTGCTTTCAGTTGTGGCCTATATTTTTGTACTCCATGCTTTACATACTCAGTACATCTTTCGTACTGACCCCCTTTTTTCGGGGGCTGCGTTTCATGCCCGCAGGTACAGACGCCGGTGATCCACCACTGTAGGCTCCACTTCTGCTATTTCGGAGTACTCCTTTGATTCGGAGTCACTTTTGGTATATATATATCTTTCATCATGTATATATTTCTGCATATCTGACTATTTGGGTACGGCGGGGCCCTGTCCCGTCATATGATTCTGTCGGTCAGTTTAGAGGTCTGTGGACATGTCTGTGGGTTATGGTCAGTCTGTATGCTTATGTGTATATGCTGTTTGGGTGATCCCATACGCCAAGGCGGCCGGTCCGCATATGTTTATACGTTGCTTTGTTAGCCCTGTGTGGCCTTTGTTGGTGTTTGCTGTGTACAGGGTTATTCTGGATAGTCTGAAAAACAAAGGAGACTCTGCCGAATTTTTTTCTGGAAATTATCTAAATTTGTAAATACAGCCTTGTCTGCTTCTGCTACTTACTTGAATGTATTTGATAGATGGGTTTGGGTGCCCAGATCGGGCACTAGTCACGGCCTACGGGATTGGGTCGTGACAAAAGTGGTAACAAAGCAGTTTGTCCTCGGAATGTCTACAGGCCGTGTCTCGTAGAGTCTTGTTTATCGATGTGTTGTGCACCACATCTATAAACAGGAGGCTACAGGGCATTTAGGATGTTACTTTCTTTGGAATCTTAGATCGTGCGATAGAGCTGTGCTATTAGGATGATTCTGATCTGACCCGTTCTTGTGTTTGCAGTGATGCCTCCGAAGAAGGCAACGGCGGCCCAGAAGGGTAAGGCGAGGATGGGAGAGACTAGTCAGGCACAGCGAGCTACCCGGGCTCGTGTCTATGATTTGCCTGAGGTCGTGCCTCGTTCTGAGGGGTCCGCTACACCACCATTGGTACAGCCTGGAGCAGGTCCTTCAGCAGCTCCAGAGGCCCGAGTACCCGCTCCCGAGACTCTAGCTCCTCAGCCAGGGGCGGAGGACAGGACCCTGAGGGAGGCTGTACAGTTGCTGACCACATTGGTAGCAGGGCAGGATCGCAGACGCGGGCGGAGGGACGATGACGATGATGACAGGCGTGACAGCCTGCGGGTTTGAGAGTTCTTATTATGTGGCCCTCCAGAGTTTTTCGGGTCTAAGCCCGATGAGGACCCCCATGATTTCATTCGGGGGATGCGGCGCTCACTAGACTTGGTCAGGGCTTCAGAGACCGAGTCAGTCGAGTTGGCCTCGCATAGACTTCGGGATGTTGCTGCTCACTAGTATGAGACCTGGGAGTTATCTAGGGGCGAGGGTGCTTCCCCAGCTACTTGGGACGAGTTTGCGACTGCTTTCACCCGCTATTTTCTGCCCCCAGAGTTGCGACGGGCGCGGGCTGATCGATTTTTACATCTGCAGCAGAGGGGTCGGAGCGTTCGTGAGTATAATCTGGAGTTTGATTCCCTGGCCCGGTATGCACCTGCCGTAGTAGCAGATATGCCCGATCGGATGCACAGATATGTTATGGGATTGGATCGTTATTTGATCGACGGCTGTATGGCAGTGTAATTGCAGACGCATGTGGATATTGCCCGACTTCAGGCTTATGCGATGGGTGTGGAGGACCGTCACAGGTCTGATTATTCTAGCAGAGATCGGGACAGGAGGCCGCTCAAGAGGGCTACGTCCGCGGGATATTCTGGAGATTCTCGAGGCGGACAGCCTCAGCAGCAGCAGACAGGCAGACAGCTTCCTCCGTCCGGCCGGAGTATTCAGTCTGGCGGCAGGAGGGTTGATAGTGCAGGACCGTTTGGGGCCGGTCAGGGCTCCAGGGCGGCAGGTTCACAGGTGTCTAGAGGCCCCAGCCAGGCCAGACCACCCAGACCCCGTTGTTCTCATTGCGGGAAGTCTCATCCTGGGGAGTGCTATCGATCCACTGTAGCTTATTTTTCGTGCGGTGGTCAGGGCCATTTTATGCGAGATTGTCCGTTGGTTAGCGGTTCTGGTAGTGTGGCTCAGCCGACAGGGTCAGCCGCCGGTTCATCATCTGCTCCATCTGTTGCACGCCCTGCAGGGCGAGGTATGCCATCACCGGCAGGACGCGGTCAAGGCCGCGGTGGCGTTTCAGGTTATAGCGGTCCCTCGAACCGCATATATGCTTTGGCCATCCGCCAGGATCAGGAGGCTTCGCCAAACGTCGTCACAGGTACATTACTGGTTTTCTCCAGATCTGTATATGCATTGATTGACCCTGGTTCTACTTTATCGTATATTTCCCCGCTTGTTGCTAGTAAAATTGGGATAGTGTCTGAGCCTATAGAGCCATTTGAGGTAGCTACGCCGGTTGGGGATTTTGTTATGGCGAGGCAGATCTATAGGGATTGTTCTGTGACTATTTATGATCGTTGTACTAAAGCGGATTTGATAGAGTTAGACCTGCTCGAGTTTGATGTTATTATGGGCATGGACTGGTTGTCTTCCTGTTATGCTAATGTTGACTGCCAGAAAAAGGTAGTCCGTTTTCAGTTTCCAGGGGAACCCGTTATAGAGTGGTTCGGGTCTACAGCATCGCCGAGGGGTAAGTTTATTTCATACCTCAAGGCTAAGAAGATGATCCAGAAGGGTTATATCTATCATTTGGTTCGTGTGCACGATACTGCAGCTGAGACACCTACCCTTCAGTCTGTTCCGGTCGTTAATGAATTCCCAGATGTATTTCCTGACGAGCTTCCTGGCCTTCCGCCTGAGCGGGAGATTGATTTTACTATAGAGTTGATGCCGGATACGCAGCCTATATCTATTCCTCCGTACAGAATGGCACCGGCTGAGTTGAAGGAGTTGAAGGAGCAGCTGAAAGATTTGTTGGATAAGGGCTTTATTAGACCCAGCACATCACCCTGGGGAGCGCCGGTATTATTTGTGAGAAAGAAAGATGGGTCACTGCGGATGTGTATTGATTATCGGCAACTGAATAAGGTGACTATAAAGAATAAATATCCCCTCCCCCGGATTGATGATTTGTTTGATCAGTTGCAGGGTGCTAAATATTTTTCGAAGGTAGATCTTCGCTCAGGTTATCATCAGGTGCGAGTGCGAGAATCAGATATCCCGAAGACTGCTTTCAGGACCCGGAACGGGCATTATGAATTCAGAGTTATGTCTTTCGGGTTGGCTAATGCTCCAGCGGTATTTATGGATCTCATGAATCGGGTATTTCGGCCTTTCTTGGATATGTTTGTTATTGTGTTCATTGACGATATTCTGATTTACTCGCGATCAGCCGAGGAGCATTCGGATCATTTGAGGACGGTACTTGGTATTCTCCGTCAGCGGAAATTATATGCTAAATTCTCCAAATGTGAATTCTGGTTAACTTCTGTGGCATTCTTGGGCCATATTGTCGGCGCAGACGGTATTCGGGTCGATACGCAGAAGATTGAGGCTGTACAGAATTGGCCCAGGCCTACTACACAGACAGAGGTGCGCAGTTTTCTGGGATTAGCCGGATATTATCGCAGGTTCGTGGAAAATGTTTCTTCTATTGCAGCACCACTGACGAAGCTTACTCAGAAGGCAGCGAAATTTCTGTGGACCGATGCCTGCGAGCGCAGCTTCCAGATGTTGAAAGAAAAGTTAGTTTCAGCGCCAGTTTTGACTCTTCCAGAGGGACCAGATGGGTATGTTGTCTATTGTGACGCCTCTGGTATTGGGATAGGTTGTGTGTTGATGCAGCACGGTCGAGTCATAGCCTATGCTTCCCGGCAGCTCAGACCGCACAAGAAGAATTATCCCACTCATGATCTTGAGTTGGCCGCAGTGATTCATGCTTTGAAGATTTGGCGGCATTATTTATATGGGGTCCATGTCGATATTTATACGGACCATAAGAGTCTCCAGTATATTTTTAAGCAGAAAGAATTGAATTTGCGGCAGAGAAGATGGCTTGAGTTACTGAAGAATTATGACGTTGATATTCTGTACCATCCTGGGAAAGCCAATGTGGTAGCGGATGCACTTAGCCGCAAGTCTATGGGCAGCTTGGCTGATGTACCATCTGGTAAGAAAGATTTGGTTCGTGATATTCATCAGCTGGCTAGCCTTGGAGTTCGTCTGGCAGATTCTGGAGATTCTGGGATTTCTGTTCGTGCAGTTGCTGAATCATCTATTATAGCAGAAGTAAAGCAGCGTCAGTTCGAAGATCCTATTCTGGTTCAGTACAGAGATGTGGCCCTTACTAAAGACAAGACTCCGTTTGAAATTTCACATGAAGGGGTATTATTATATGAAGGCAGATTCTGTGTTCCGGATGTTGCAGGCTTACGACGACAAATCATGGGCGAGGCGCATAATGCACGGTATTCTGTTCATCCTGGTTCCACTAAAATGTATCATGATCTTAGGTGTTTGTATTGGTGGGACGGTATGAAGAAAGATATTGCCGAGTTCGTTAGTCAGTGCCCGAATTGCCAGCAAGTTAAAATTGAACACCAGAAGCCCGGTGGGTTATTACAGGAGATGGAAATTCCAGCCTGGAAATGGGAGATGATTAATATGGATTTCATTGTTGGGTTACCGCGCACTCCACGCAGGTATGATTCTATTTGGGTTATTGTTGACAGATTGACGAAATCAACCCACTTTCTCCCAGTCCGGACTACGTATTCGGCTGAGGACTACGCTAGATTGTACATCAGAGAGATAGTCAGACTTCACGGAGTCCCTGTATCTATTATTACTGACCGAGGTGCCCAGTTTACGGCAAATTTCTGGAGGTCATTTCAGGAGGGATTAGGGACTCAGGTGAGCCTCAGTACAGCCTTTCATCCTCAGTCCGACGGGCAGGCCGAGCGCACTATTCAGACGCTGGAAGATATGTTACGGGCCTGCGTTATTGATTTCAGGGGCAGCTGGGATGATCATTTGCCGCTTATTGAGTTTGCCTATAATAACAGTTATTACTCCAGCATTCAGATGGCACCGTATGAAGCCATTTATGGCAGAAAATGCAGATCTCCTATTGGTTGGTTCGACGTGGGCGAGACTAAGTTAATCGAGCTAGATGTGATCCAGGAAGCAGTAGATAAGGTAAAGCTTATTCGGGAGCGATTATTGGCTGCTCA